>NC_073302.1:278418115-278778115 GCF_027595985.1 Sorex araneus | reverse complement strand
CAGGCTCTGCCACGCGGGTGGTATGCTCTTGGTAGCTTGCCGGGCTCTACTAGAGGGATGGAGAAATCGAACCCGGGTCAGCTATGTGCAAGGCAAATGCCCTACCCACTGTGCGATGGCTCCTGTCTGAAGGTAATGGAATTACTGGTCCATTTCTAACTCATTCTGCAGCATAAATTACAATCTACTTTAACATGCTCTAGGATATTCAGTGACAGAGGCATTGATTGAAGTTTCATCTCATTGAAATTACACATATCTACTGTTTGAGGCATCAGAATAATTTATATAACAACAATATTCATCTCAGGGCATGTTGGGCATGCTCATAAACAGTACATCAGCACATGAAGAGACTAGTTTGGTTAAAGCAAGGGATGTGGATGATAATGTTCTGGTGGGAGTGGCTGGGTGTTCTGTAATCTAGTTAATCCCATTAGTCTTTTTAAATCTCACCTTCATGTGGTAAACAATTCAGGCAGCAGGAATAGCTCAGGGCAGAGGCAAGAAAGGCATACAAGAGCACATGAAAGTGGCAACACCCACCTTAACCCCAGGACAGTGCCCTGGGTAAACTGCAGGAAAAGCACCAGTTCCCACACCTACTTACTTGCACAGACAGAGAACAGACAGTGTGGATAAAGTGCTGGAATATTGACTTGCATGGAACCCTGACATCACCAGCATTGCAAATCACAGTGCCTGCCACAAAAATTTTAAAAATTATGAAACATAATAATATTGCTTATGAAAAAACTTTGAACTATATGGTAATTTCGTTCATATTGATTTACTGATTACACAAGGCTAACTTTCATAAACGTGCCTGTGTACCAACTTGTTTATGAGTAAAGTGGGTTCCATAAATACATAAATAGGTCACTGTCATCCTGTTGCTTATTGATTTGTTCAAGTGGGCACCAATAACGTCTCTCATTGAGAGACTTATTGTTACTGTGTTTGGCATATGCAATGCGCATGGGTAGCTTGCCAGGCTCTGCCGCAAGGGCTGGATACTCTCGGTAGCTTGCCGGGCTCTCCGAGAGGGGCAGAGGAATTGAACACGGGTCGTCCACGTTGAAGGCGAACACCCAACCACTGTGCTATCGCTCCTAAATAAATACTTGTAGGACAAAGAACAGCAAGCATGAGCAAGTAGAGGCAAATGCTACTGTACTAACCAATGACAAACCAGCGGGCCGTGAGTTATGGTACATGATCAAAGCAGGCTGGATGTGGGAACTGGGCTACCTAAAGGGGGTAAAACCAGCATGAGTCTGTAACACTAGACATCGGTCACAGGAAGCAGAGAGGCACCTGCATTTTATACAAGGGATACCAGGAGCCATAAAACTACCTACTTAAACTGTAAAACAAAGAAATGAATATCAAAGCAACTGAGCACTGCATGCAAACTTTATATAAGGCTTCCCCAAGAACCTACTCAGGAGCTAGTCTGTTTCTTATATACACGATACATGTTTTACTTCAGGAATTTCTTGACCTAACAGAGTAAAAGATTGCCTTGCCTTTTGTTTTCCTGAGCCTTGCCTGGGGTAGAAGCCAGGTCTTTTGCCTGCAGCTGTGCGCTTTCCCACAGAAACACATCGACAAGGGGTGTTCCCCAGTCTGCTGTATGAGAGTGAAGATTCTATAATTGCCTTAATAGCATTAAGGCACTTTCAGTGATTACGTTAATATGACTGTCTCCCACCTTCTACCCAGGAAATCGAGGTATGCTTAAGCTAAATCATAAACATTAGGAGAGTTCTTAAAGAAAATAACAGATACGAATAATCTTTGTTATTGTTAAGAGCAGCATTCATAATGCCTCTTAAGTTATGCACATAGGCAATTTGCAATAGGCAATGCACATTCTAGTTAGTTTAATGAGAGTATACAATTTCTTTGTAAAATTTTATAGTTATTACTTGTAGTATCTCACAACAGTATAATAATCCTTAATGGTTTCCTCTTTGAATAAAGACTTGTTTTAAATTATTAGTCTATTAGGGATATTCTGGTTATCTTTAACCAGAGACCAATGAGTTCCCATTTCTAAGAAAATTCCAAGATATTATAAAGAAATAGGTCAGAGTTTTTAACTTAAAAATACTTAGTATGCATATGGAATGTCATAAAAATTGTTATTTCCTTCCTGTACATATTTCATTGTGATACATACATAGGTGTAGTTACCAATTGTACACAAATTTGATTATTTTGTTCTGTCTTCAACAAAGCTTTAGAAAAAAGATCCAGTACACATAATAAAATAACAAAGGAAAGAAAAATTACATTAGCCAAAATACAGATTTACTACATAAATTGTACTTTTCATAAGCTTTTTTTGGATCAATATAGAAACCGAAAGCATCTTTCAAACTTCTGTTATTGTAGGATAACATAGCCTCAGTAGTTTAGGTTTATTGGGTTACTCCCGTTACAGTGCTCCTATTCCTCTTTGTTTATTTGTAGCTTCTTTCTTAGTGTTCTGTTGACTTGTAAATAATGTTTTTCTCTTCTCCTTGAGTCCTTTGCATAGTTTATTCAGAGCAAGTCCTTTTTGTATGGACACAGGAAGACTTAACAAATTTTATGCTTTTGTAACCTGGAGTCATTTGACTCTACATGATATTTTCCTCCAGGGCATCTGTTCCCTTGACCTAAGCCTCAGCTGCCCTTACTTCCTAGCACCCCCAAATCACGGTCCCGACGTGGGACAGGAAGGACCCAGGGCAAGCCGTGAGTTGTGTGCTACCCTGGCATCAAGATGGGCCTGGCCAAAGTGCCTAATGCTTAACTATAAGTTAAGCTTGATCATGGACAAATGCTGTCATGATCCAAACAGTGATACTAGATTTGGACCCTGCTAGGGTGAGGAATGATTAATCTGGCCTGAGTGCTGTGGTCTGAGCCTGTGGCAAGATGTTTCCAGGAGAGCTGCCTTGCAAGCCTCAATGTATCCCTTGCTATGTCCATACAAAAATAACTAGTATTAAGATGTTAATAAGTTCCTGGACTAAGGAAAATAAAAAAAACCTTAAGAGTGAGGAAGGGCTTTGGAGTGCCCTGCCCTCAGGAAGGGCTTTCTTATGTTGATTTGGCTACCTGGCTGGTTGTAGCCTAGAGGGCAAGGTGGGAGAGACAAGTAGGAGGAGAGAGAGAAGCCAGAGAGAAGCGGCAGTTGATCCAGAGAGAGGCCAGAGCAGGAAGTGCAGGAGATGAGAAGATGGAAGATTGAATAAATGGTAACTAATCAGCAACTAGCTTGGTCCTCGTTCTTCCTTCGCCTTTCCTTGACCACCGGCCGTCCCGATCCAGTCCACACACTGCGGTTCCAGGGCACCGAATGCGGGCGGTGAGACAGAGCCGCCCGGAGAGCCCGCGAGTGCACTTGCCCCTCGGCCAGCCTTAGTTTTTTACATGTTATTTTCTCTATCTTCTACAAATACTTTTAGTATTGCGAAGAAAAATATTGTTTTATAATAACCAATATGCTTGCTAAAGTCTTAATGCCAGCTTTCCTTATAACAGGAAATCCATTGCACTTTCATAATATAGGTTTTAACCTTCTTACTAGTTTTATTTGACTAAATAAATAAGAAATTGGAATAAAACTATTATTGTGGTTAGATTATATGATACAATTCTCACCCAGGCTTGAATTTCAATGGAAAAAATGTATGTAAAGATCTAGTTGAAAAGTTAATTTACTGTAGCATTGTTCACATTAGTCAGAATCTGGAAAAAAACAGAGTGCTTGAGAACAGATGACTGGTTAAAGAAACTCTTGGGGGCTGGAGCAATAGCACAGCAGGTAGGATGTTTGCCTTGCCCACCCATGTTAGATTCCCAGCATCCCATATTGTCCCCTGAGCACCGCCAGGAGTAATTCCCTGAGTGCAGAGCCAGGAGTAATTCCTGTGCATTGCCAGGTGTGACCCAAAAAGCAAAGAAAAAAAAAAAGAAAGAAACATTTGTACATCTACACAACGGAATACTATGCAGATTTAGGAAAAATTAAATTATGAAATTTGCTTATAAGTGGATGGTTATGGAGATTATCATGCTAAGTGAAATGAGTTAGAAAGAGAGGGACAGACACAGAATGATTCCACTCATTTTGGGAATATAAAATAGCATAATATGAGAATGACACTCAAGGACAGTAGACACAAGGGTCAGGAATATTGCCCCATAGTTGGAAGCCTGCCTCATGAGCTAGGGGAAAAGGCAGCTGGAATAGAGAAGGGATCTATTGATGGTTGGAGAGATCGTTCGGGATGGGAGATGTGTGCTGAAAGCAGATAAAGGATCAAATGTGATAACCTCTCAGTATCTATAGTGCAAGCCATCATGCCCAAAAGTAGAGAGTTTGGGGAAAATTATCTGCCATAGAGGCAGGGGGAAGGTTGGAAAGGTGGGAGTATACTAGGGACATTGGTAGTGAAGAATGAGCACTGATGGAGGATGGGTTTTAATCATTGTATGACTGAAACTTAAACATGAAAGCTTTGTAACTGCATCTCACAGTGATTCAATAAAAAAAAAGAAAAGTTAATTTATATAAGCATAACTTAAATACATGTTATTCAATCTTCAGATCTATATCTAGATTACTTCAGTCAATTTTACTGTTCTTTTGAATGAATAACTCCAAAATATACCTCACTCGGAAATTCAGGATTAAAAAAGTTTTTAAAATTAAAAAATTGGTATCTTGTAGATAAAATACACGCCTAGATATTTTCTCAGCATCAATGAATGCATACCATATAGAAAGCTTAGGTATTAATAATATCTAAAGTAATCTAATGTAATCAGTTCTTTAGCTTGCAGAAAGAGGTTTTGCCTGATGTTTTGAAATTTCATCATAAATACCTGCAACATCCTCTGATAGAATATTTTTATAATGCACCAGGAAAAAATTTATACCATTTTTTAGATCTTGTTAACTCTGATTCATAAAATGTGACATTTCATATGCCATTTCCAAGGGAGTTAATTTATTCAGCAAATCTCATACTATTTTCTACACTTGAAAAACTTTACTATTTAGTAATAAAAATTTTTAAAAGAGGTAGGACTGATGTAGATCTCTAATGTGATAAATATCTGATTGTCTTATAAGCTATAAAATAACCAGTTTTAGAATGTTGAAATGCCAGTTTCCAGATCAGCAAAGTGCAAAACAACTATAATAAAGTGTTAACAATGAACTTGGAAGAGTATTTTTATGTGGCTATAGCAAAGCTTCAGGAATGAAGCGGAGCCTTTTATATTATAGAAAGCATTTTTTTCCATAGTGTTTCTGCATAGCGTTTTCCATAAAAAAAGATTTTAGCATAATACCATATGAACAAGGAACATGTGAAATATTTGTATGTAGTTTTTATGCTCAGTATAAATAACTAATAATGGATATAATTTATTCATAGGGTATGAAGTGCTCTTTTATAGATAAGGAAGAAATGTACCCTCAATATATCCAAGCTTAGAGGAACCAGAAATATAACTTTGAGTATTTACTTATTTTTAAATCAAATAATGTTGATTTAAATACAATATTTTGGGGGTAAAATTTCACACACCTTGACAATGCTCATTCTAAAAAACACCAAACACCAGGCCATAAATACATTTCACCAATATCCAAAGTACTTCCTCTACTATTCAAACACCAACTTCCACTGGTATCCTCACTTCTGTGGTTAGAGTTCAAGAGTTTTCTCTTCTTTTCTTTTTTTTTTTTAATGTCTGCTGTTCACTTTGCTTTTTTATATTTTGCATACCAGCAAAATAATATCTCTCAACACATTTTTTAAGTAAACTAGCAGAAGATACTAATGTCATGGTCATTTGGAAAATAACAAATAAACTGTATAAACTTCTGCTAAGAACTCCAATAAAAATAATGCCAAAAATAACACCAATGATAAAATAAAACCATGTTATACTATTGCCAAATTTGTTTTGTCATACAGATTTAGAATCTTACTATTCTCAATATAAAGTAATTCCTAAATTTTTTGTCATTCTCCTTTTAAAATAATATCACTATTATTTTAAAGAGAGAATAAAATTAAAATAATTATGTTATTCTATTTTAATATACTATGATGTATTGCAGATATTGTACTGTACATAAGAGTTACAATATGTAAACACTCATCTGTATGTATAACTTTAAGTAGTTGATTGCCACTGTATAAGTAAAACCATAGGCAATCTACTGACAATAAATATTGAATTTTACTGTTTCAATATTAAATATTTATTTTGAGTTATGCATATATTTTAATAAATATTCCAGATTTGTTTCATAAAAACCATGGAAAATTCAGCATTTCTACATAATAAAACTGTGGACAAAGATTAGGTTAAAATAATCAAGTATAACTAAACATGCCGTCATATATCCACTTCCTTGTAATAGGTTGCATAAAGAAATTGGAGAGCCAACATAATCTATAGTTTCTTATTTTCTCCTACATTGCTATATATAGGAAAACATAAGTATTACATAAACAGAATTTTGTTTTTAATTTCAATACATAGTTAATAGATAACTGATGTGTTATTTTATCTCATTCAATTGGAAAAAGAATCCAGTGACTTACTGCCAGTTATGTTTGTATACACGTATATTTTCACAAGAGGTTATTTTCAAATGAATGTCACTGGCTTTGTGATATGCTTGTGTCCATGAAACAGAATTCAAATAATACATAACAACATGAATAAACATTTGTTCACTTGAATGAGTCACATAAGATTCAGGATGATCTATAAAATGTATATGATTTTAGGATGCTAGTTTCTATATTAAAATCTTATAATATTTCTCAAAACTTATGGGAAATGAAAGCCATGCCAATTATTTTAGAAATTTGTTTATTTCTTGATTGTTCAAACTTTGAATTCCACCTTGTTACATTGTCTCAATAGCTATAGTACTCTGAAGTTATTATCTTATCTTTGTTCACTAGCAAGGAGAAGTAGAACCTTGTCATTAAACTACACTATTTATAGTTGAATAGACCTTAGAGAATTACTACTATTTATTAGTAGCAGAAAAGCATAAGTGAGATTTTAAAATAGGTAAGTTATTTCTTTAGAGTCATGGCACTATTTAGAAAAAGGTGAAGTGTGGTTAAATATTTTTTCACTTTAACTCATTATCAGAAAATGATAAAGCTCAATTAATCTATGTAATTTTTAAATTCTTCCTAAGATTTAGAATTAAATTATAAAAGTCTAATGTTGAATTTTCAAATGTAAACACAGATTATTGTAGAATGTTCCCTATTCAATATTTCTATTGCATGGAGTATATGACCTTGCAATGTGTATAAATTTGGGGTGATATCACAGCTGGTAGGGTGTTTGCCTTGCACACGGTTGACCCAGGTTCAATTCTTCTGCCCCTCCCGGAGAGCCCGGCAAGCTGCCAAGAGTATCTCACCCCCATGGCAGAGCCTGGCAAGCTACCCATGGTGTATTCGATATGCCAAAAACAGTAACAAATCTCACAATGGAGACGTATTCGTGTCTGCTCGAGCAAATCAATGAGCAACAGGATGATAGTGACAGTGACAGCAATCATATAAGGAGCAGAAAGGTAAAAAAAAATAAGTTTCTGATTTTAATACATGACAATGATATATATGCTTGCATCACAATTGATGATGCATTTTAGTTACCTCTTAAGTATCTATAATTATAAATCTCTATTTAAAAATTATTGGACAGATCTCAGTAACAATCATTTAATCTATCATGTACTTATCTGATTTAACCCAAGCTTGATGCTTATTTCCTGAAACTTCTACAATTCTCAAAGCAGAATTCCATAAACAAGTTTATTGCAGACTTGTTCTTCCTACAGTTCAGTAGTTTTTAACCAATTGATACCTGCAAACCAATAACCGGCTGTAGATCTGCAGTTGAATACCTCGACTTTACATACTCCACTTTATCCTCTCTAACTTGTGATATCCATCAATACTTTGTGGCTTGAAATTTTATGACATCAGCCTGTATCTATGAGTACTTTGTTCGTTTAATGAATCACAGTGATAAACACATTTACAAAGTTGTTAATGATTGAATTTCAGTCATGCAATGTTCCAACACCTGTCCTTACACCAGTGTATATTTCCACCACCGATGGTCTCCATTTTCCTCCCTCCCTCCACACCACCACCACCCACTATTATGGCAGGCGCTTTTCTTCTCTCTCTCTCTCTCTCTCTCTCTCTCTCTCTCTCTCTCTCTCTCTCTCTCTCTCTTCTGTCTCACAGTCTCTCTCTGTCTCTCTTTCTTCCTGTCTCTGTCTCTGTGTCTCTGTCTGCCTCTCTCTCCCTTTCTCTCTCTCTCTCTCTTTCACTTTCTTCTCTCCCCATTTTAGGGGACCTTTGGTTTGTAATATAGATAATGAAAGTTATCAGGTATATTCCTTCACCTACTTTCAATACTCAGCACTTGTTCAAAACAATCATTACCAACTGTTATTGTGATGCTGATCCCATCTCTCTACTAACTGTATTTCACACCCCACACACTCTTGTGGTGAGCTTCTAACCATTGACCAGTCCTCCTGGTCCCTGTTTAACTTCATCTTGGATGTTAGACTCTTAGTATCTATATCTGATCCCACAGATATAGATATTTCTGCTTTGTGTTTTTGGGTCGTCAGTGCATATTCACAGAAGTGGTATTGCTGGGTCAAAAGGGAGCTCTTAATATTTGTTTTTTGAGGAATCTCCATGCTGCTTTCCAAAAAAAAAAAAAAAACTGGGCCAGTTGGCATTTCCACCAACAATGAGTGGTAGTCTGTTTCTCCGCTCATCCAGCCTGCACCAGTAGTTCTTGATCTTTTGGATGTGTGCCAGTCTCGGTGGTGTGAGATGATATCTCATTGCTTCGAATTGCATCTTCCTGATGATTAGTGATGTGCAGCATTTTTCATGTGCTTTTTAGCCATTTGAATTTCTTCTTCAAGAAAGTTTCTGTTCATTTCCTCTCCCCATTGTTTTATGGGGTTGAATGTTTTTTTTTTTTTCTTGTAAAGTTCTTTTTTTTTTTTTTTTTGCTTTGTTTGGTGTCACACCTGGTCATGCACAGGGGTGACTCCTGGCTGTGCACTCAGGAATTACCCCTGGCAGTGCTCAGGAGACCATATGGGATGCTGGGAATTGAACACAGGTTGGCCGCATGCAATGCAAACGCCGTACCTGCTGTGCTAACATCAAATGATTAGGAAGTGTGTTTTTTTTTTTTGAGGGGGGGATGATAAGTCACACCAGGTGATGCACAGGGGTTACTCCTGGTTCATGCACTCAGGAATTACTCCTGGCGGTACTTGGGAGACCAAATGGGATGCTGGGAATCGAACCCGGCTTGGCCACATGCAAGGCAAACACCCTACCCACTGTGCTATTGCTCCAGCCCCATTTTCTTATAGTTATTACAGTGTATTTTATACTTTAATATTTACACTTTACCAGATTGCTATTGGGTAAATAATTTTTCCCATTTTGCATTTTTCCCATTTTATATCATAGACATGGTTCTTTTGAGGCGCAGAAGCTTCATAGTTTCCTGCAGTCCCATTAGCTTTGTTTCCACTTGCTTGACCAGCGGTGTTTCATCTCTGAAGATGCCTTTAGCTTCAAGGTTATTGAGGGTTTTGTATGTGTTTTCTTTCATTACCTTATGAATTCTTCTGATATTGAGATCTTTAATGCTTTTTGATCTGACTTTTGTGCATGGGAGTATGTTGTTTTGACCTTTCTCTCTATACACTGGGTTTAACTCTGCCTACCTCTAAAGAGAAAATACAATTTCATTTGATATAGATAATCTAGTAAAAGATCCCCATCTCAAAACCTTAACCTAGTCAAAGTACCATTTTTTCTTCTCCATGTAATGTCACATTCACATGTCCCCAGAATAAGTGGAAATGTTTCTTCAGATGTAGGTCAAAAAAGTAAGTCTGTGGCATAAATTCTCCTCTTTAAATTTCTACATGTTCTCAAGAATAACTATCTATAATTAAATATTTTACATATTTAATTTAAATAGCAATGTGTACAAGTGTACAAATTATTGTTTTCAGTGGTAAAACATCACCAAAGGACACCTACCAAAGAGCAATATCCCTCCACCACTGCCACCTCACAGGAATTTTGGTCTTGTTCTCATGGCCTAGGTGTTTTTTGCCTTGCACATGGCTGACCCGGCTTAGATTACTCTGTCCCTCTCAGAGAACCCAGCAAGCCACCGAGGGTATCCCGCCCACACAGCAGAGCCTGGAAAGCTACCTGTAATGTATTCGATATGCCAAAAACGGTAACAGGTCTCACAATGGAGACGTTACTGGTGCCCACTCAAGCAAATTGATGAACAACAGGATGACAGTGCTACAGTACTACACATAGGACAATATAGCACATATATGTGAGATCGTCTAGCATCTGTTTTTTTTCTTTCTGACTTATTTTGCTTAACATGATTTTTACCAGTCCTCCATGTTATACCAAAAGATAAAGTTTCATCTTTTCTTGTATCTGAATACTACTTTATTGTGTATATATTACAAAATTATTTGTCCACTCATTTATTTTGAATTTTGGTTTGATAACAGATCTCAGCCATTATGAATAATACTGCAGTTAGTGCAGATATACACATATCTTTTCAGATTTTGGCTCTTGGGATAGATAGCAAGGAACAGACTTAGAGTACCATATCATGTCCTACTTTTAAATTTAAAAAATAGTAGTCATGTGTAATGTGTCTTATTAATATAAGTCTTATTATTATGAGTCTTATTGATAAGTTTATGTTATATTTTCCAATTTTCCATACAGAAAGAACTATTTCTCAGTGAAAATGAAAGGCAGTTTTTTTTTTTTTCTCACTGCATCGATTCCAGGACTGTTTACAGGCTTGTTGTTATAAGTCTTTCTTAGTAGTGTGAGGTTATACCTTATTGTCTTTTTGGTTTGAAGTTCTCTGATAATCAGTCAGTATGTTCACTTTGTCATATACCAATTTGCAATCTGTATATCTTTTTGAAGATATATCTGTATATCTGTCTATCTTTATATCTTTTTGAAGCAATGGTTGAAGCTGTCTTCCCCATTTTTCAGAGGCAGATTCTTTTAGCAAATGTTAGTTTTGTGAATGTGATAAATAATGTGATTATTGGATCTTTTTCAAACAAAAAGTTGAAAATATTTCTCCCACTATTAAGATTTTTGGCAATAGTATATTTTGTAGTAGAAATTTAAAAGTTTGATGCAATTCCATTTGTTTATTATTGCTGTTTTTTTTTTTTTCCATGCTGTTGGGTACATCATTGAACAGATATCTGAAGTCATATTCATGGAAGTTTTTACTGTTTTCCTAAGTGAATTTTATGTATTCCAGCCTAGCTTCAAGATATTTAATTGTTTTGAGTTAAATTTTGTGCATGGTGTCCCATTTTATATATCTGATAATTCTGTATAAAAAAAAAGTCACTTAAAATTTCCAGCATTGTACCTGCTTCCTATTTCTCTTCAACACCTTTATACTTATTCTTCCTTCAGTTTCTTAACTCACACCTCAATTTATTTAACTCCTTTCAGATCTTTTTTACTTAATCGTCACTTGTCACTTGTCATCCTGTTGCTCATGGATTTGCCCAAGTGGTCATCAGTAACGTCTCCATTCCTCCCTGTTGCATGCTATTGTAGCACAATGGTGTCTGCTTGCTCCAGGAACACAAAGAGCCTCAAACTGTTCATTCAGGGTCTTGACGAAGAAGTCTGACCATCTTGTAGGTGGGTGGCCAAGCATTCTTTTGACATCCCATGGAATCCAGTCATCTCCAAATCGCATTATGTGTCCAGCCCATCTGATTTTCGACACCTTAGCAAGCGAGGCAGCATCCCTGATCCTCAATCGTCAACAGATATCAGAACTTCGGATTCCTTCTTTCACTTGAGTGAAACGTGATACACCAAGCATAGCTCTTTTGATTCTTCTTTGGAAGACCTGGATAGAGTTCTCTTTCTGTTTGCATAGGGCTCAGATCTCTGAGGCATATGTTAGTGCAAACTTGAGATATCTTCCTCACCTGAGTAATTTATAATGTTTGTTTGCATTTGTTTGTTTTCTCCTGAATTGCATATATGAAGAAATTAAATAAATAAAATTTATTCATATAATTAAATAAACATGAGACCCAGTATGCTATAAAAAATATCCATAAAGTAAAGAGTGTGAAGATTGTTCTATTTTGGCAGGGGCCATTAAGACCTCCTATAAGACATAACTAACATGTTATTAAAGGTTGAACCTTGTAGACTTTCATATATATATATATATATATATATACACACATATAATATATATCACAGAGGGAAATATACATACTTCTTATTATATCTTTATATATATTTATATATATTTCCCTTTATGATTTGTTGCCTACTATTTGAACCCCTTCTAACATGGTGTGTTCTCTTGGGGAATGGGTAGGGTGTGTCATGGTGCATAGCCCAGGAATAGGTTCACTAGTGCCTGAGGCATGACCCAAGCATGTGGGGAGTGGCCTTGAGTGTGGCAGCGGTTGGGTTCTGGAGGATTTTGGCTGTCGGGACTGGGTCCTTTGGGGTGGAAAAGGGTCTCATCTGCCCCCCTCTGGGGTTCCCCGGGTGAGACAGCCTGACACGGGGTCTGGTGGCATGACTATGACAAGCGTCGTGATGTGCTCCCTTCTGGGAGAGAAGGAAACGAGATCTGGATGGTGGCCCATGAGGAGACTATCTGACACCAGCCACAGGTGGCTTATGGGCGTGACCACTGGTGGTGCTGGAGACAGGGGGAAATGGGCAGAGGATCTCCACTCCCGGTTCCATTGAACCCATACTTGCCAGTCACAGAGATCCACATTCCTGGGTTTTGTCTCATGCACGAGGCTCGGCTTGAGCGTGTGGGGAGAGGCCAAGTTTTTCTTCTTATCTAGATATACAGTGTAGAATAACCAGAAAAGAAGAGAAGTAGTAAAAGTACACATGCTTGGATTATTTTTCTAACCCAATGGGACCAATTTTAATATTTCATAGTAAGTACACTGTTATTTCTCGGTTTTTGTAGAATCCACTTATTTTTCTGTTGGAGCAACTCTATATTCACTTCAATTATTTCTTATAAAATATTTTTATTATCTATTGAAATGAAATATATATTATGATCTTATGATATACTCTATTGATCAATAAATTATTATATTGACAGACTTATTTTTCATGCTCTTTGTGGTTGGATTTGCTATAGATAAAATTTATCTTTGATGTTGAGTGATCCAATGGCTATCTGTAACTTTACTATCTATAACTGTCTCTATAACTTTCTATGATGCTCACTGTCCACATTTATGAAGGGTATCATATTAATAGGAAAGAAAATTTAGTTTCAGATTCAGATCACAGTTGCAATTTTTTATTATTGGTAACAAAGATGGCATTTTTGTTTTTGCTGACTGCTGTTTTTTCTTTTAGCTTAAAATTTAAGAAAATATGTCTGATTAATTGTTAATTTTCATATATTGTGAATAATATATTTCCAGTGAATACTAACTATAAGTCTAAGATACAACCTTATGTTTTCCAATTTTAACAATATTTGCATGGGGTTACCATTTGAATAAAAATTATATACTGCAACAATGTATAGATGATCCTAAAATTTCATCTATTTAAAATTAAGAGACTAGTAATATTCACTGAAATTTGCTCAATTTGTAAAATTGTCTATCTTGGTCACAACAAGAATCAATATTAGAGTTATTCACACATTTTTATTTTAGAGAATATATTTTCATATTTTTGAAATATTTGTTAGTAATTAATATTTTCCAAAATTCTCTTTAATATTTTTCAATCATCTTTAATACAGAATATTTTGTCATAATGCATTCAAATTAATGTAAGTATATTAGTTCTAGTTTTTATTAAAAAATGCTTCATGCTTTTTGATATTTGGTAATACCAAATACTTAATATCTATTCAATTGAGAGTAAGCTCTATGGAACTGAACAAGAACCCCCCCCCACATCCCTTTTCTACCAGTTTTATACATTTGTTAAATTGGATATTCTTTTGCTTTAAAAATATAGCAGTTTCTTGTATGTACCTAGAATAGTGTGACCATAGTGTGTGATTTCACTATTACCTTTTTCTGACTCTCACTGCCTAGGGAATTTTTCCTTTCTTTTTGGGTGTATATAAAGACACAACTGCTCTCCAGCTTCTTTGAAGTTCTTATTTTATAGGCATGCTCATGTCTCTAAGGGATTCACATACACTTTGATTTGCTTGAGCGGGCACCAGTAACTTCTTCATTTGTCCTTGTTGTGTGCTAGTGTAGCCCAATGACATCTGCTCTCTCCAGGACAGGAAGAGCCTCAAACCATTCATTCAGGGTTTTGATGAAGAAGTCTGACCATCTTGTTGGCAGGCGGCCACGTGGTCTTTTGATGTCCCTTGGAATCCAGTCAGTTAAAGCTTTAGTCCAGAGGTTGTCTCCGAATCACATTACGTGTCCGGCCCATCTGATTTTCTATGCCTTGGCAAATGAGAGAGCATCCCTGATTCTTGATTGTTCATAAAGGTCAGAACTCTGGATTCTTTCTCTCACTTGAGTGAAACATGATACTCCTAGCATAGCTCTTTTTATTCCTCTTAGGGATACCTGAATAGCATTCTCATCCTGTTTGCTTAGGGCCCAGGTCTCTGAGGCGTATGTTAGTGCAGGAAGAATGGTGGAGTTGAAAACATTTGCCTGGAGCCGGAGGTTCGTTGTTCTCTTAAGGAGTTCCACGCTGCTCTCTTCCTCCTGCGCAGTTCTGGCACCAAGTCGTTCTTCTTGTTGAGTTCCCGACCCAGGTACACATAGCTGCTGCATTCGGAAATGTTCATTCCATTGAGAGCAATTGGAATGTCCCTGATACAAATAGAATCTTATTTTCTGGCCTGTGTTCTAATGATAAAATTAAATTCCTAAATAACATCTAACTGCCTTAGTTATTTTATTAAATTATCAGCATTCCTTTTACATTGACATTTCCAGTAGAACACAAATCACACTTCATTTTTACTTATATCCTTAATTTCTAGCTACTTGATACCCAAAAATGTATTTCTGGGGCAAGGAGTCACCCCTTGGTATTCAGGGCTTAAAATTGGCTCTGTACTCAGGGCTCACTTCTTATAATGCTTGGGGACTGTAAGTGATGTTAGGGACCAAATCAGGATCAGATATATGCAAGATAAGTGTTTTATCTTCTTATTAGCTTTTTGGCCCAAAGAATATATTTGATATATATTTGAATGATTGTGAATGGAATTGAGTAAACACATGAATAATAGTCTTCTGTTAAAATGAATTTGTATAGAATTGCATTCTGAATTTTTGCTTTTGATCTTTAAGATATGTTTAGAACAATCTTCCTTTTAAATAAGATTTATGAAAGGTAACTTTCTTTTCAGGATATAGCACAGTATTTAAAAAAATATCCTTCTAAAAATAAGGTAATGCCATCTATAAGCTAGAAAATGCTATGAGTCAAAAATTTAAACTCTTACTGTAATATGCATTTTTAATTTTGGAATGGCCTGCTATTAATACCCATAGCAATAACAGAAAATCCAATTCTTATTTTTTAGGTAAAATAGTGATTCCAGTTTCCTCTGTAACTCAGCTTATTTCCCAAGTGGCAGAATGCTGTTTTAGAGTAAATTACCAGTTCTTCTAATGAACTCAACTCTATTCACACAATAATGCAATAAGTAAATATATATCGATCTCTCACTATGTGTCTGGAAATAACTACTGGGCACAAAAAAAAATGAAAGTCATATACTTGTGTCTCAAAAATAAAAAGAACAAAGAAACATCTTCAATTCAGGTATGATGAGAATATAGACAATGAACAAGTGTTATCAATCAGTCCTAGCACATTTTGAGCTCTGAGCAATCAATTTAAGTGTATTGAGTTATAGTGATACTATTCAGTGGTGCTTGTGTGGGACACTTCTAATTGTTTTGTCAACTATTGAGGACTTGGCAGATTGGAGACTTGAACTCTGTAGTGTACAGAGGCCAGTAGTGTCACACTAAGTTTTGCTTGGGAGTCATACAGTGTGATGACTTCAATTGAGAACCTCACAAAAGCTAGATATGTTGAAGATATCTCCAACGTGAGATATCTTCCTCACCTGAGTAATTATTGACATGGAGAGTTTCATACATGCAAACTGAAATGAGTCAGAGAAAGAGGGATAGACATTGAATGACTACACTCATTTGTGGAATATAAAGTAACAGAAAGAGAGACTAACACCCAAGCATAGCAGAAATATGCTCCATGATTGCCCCATGGCTGGTAATCCAGCATCACACAACTGGGGGAAAAGGCAGCTGAGATAGGGAAGGGACCACCAAGTAAATGATGCTTGGAGGGCTTGTTCAGGACGGGAGATGTGTGTTGAAAATAGACTATGGGCCAAACATGATGGCTGCTTAGAGTATCTCAAACCATAACACCCAAAAAGAAAGAAAGAGTAAAAGGGAATATGACTGCCACAGAGGGGGGGCTGGGAGGGTGGTGGGAGGGATACTGGGAACATTGATGGTGGAGAATGGGCACTGGTGGAGGGATGGGTTCTTGATCATTGTATGACTGAAACGTAATCACGAAAGTTTGCAAGCTTGTAATTTTATTTCACGGTGATTCATTAAAAATAAATTAAAAATAAAATAAAATAAAATGCCTGATAGACAAGGTTTGTAACCTCATCTTTGAAAGCAGATATTTTGAAATATATCAGTCAGTTTAAATTTTAATATGGATGGAAGCATAGTCTGTAAAATGTTTTAGGAATAACCTATTATTAAGTAAATTATATATATGGATAAATATACATAAAATATAAACAAATGCATAAAACTAAAAATGAAGAATTAATTTTAAATAACGAATTACTTGAAATGAGTCATTAAGAATAAATAAAGTTTAATATTATACTTAATTATCTAAAGTTTATAATATACCCATGTAGTATCTATAAGGATTTACTAGACAAAAGGAATATTTTTTACTGAAATTCATCTGTTCATGAGCTATAAAGACTTCATAAATATTGCTTTCTTTAAAATTATATTCCATATGAAATACTGCTTATACAACTAATGTGCTGGGAAAGCACTTAAGTAGTGACACATAAGCTTTATTACATTGTCATGAATTTTATATCTGTTCTTCTAATTTTATATACGTATGTATATATTTACTATTAAAGTAGAGTATTTGAGGCAGACACATTAAGGGTATTCTAAATCAGATTTTGCAAGATGTTAATGCTATATGTTCAGCAATAGTTTCAGGATGAGTCATTTTACTGAAAATATAAAAAAGAAAAGTTAATAAATTATAATAGAGCTAATTATTATTCTTGTTAGTGTACAGTATTTCTTAATTTAAATTTTACTGATTTCATTAGCTGGTCCATTAAATGCAAATTTTCTCTTGTAACAACTAAAATGAATTAGGGACTTGTTCTCTTTGCTATATTGTGAACCCATAAAATCTCTACAAAACAATAACTCCTAGTTATTCAGTGCTTAGTAAAATTTAGTAAATGTATTCTCCTTCCTTGGGAATGGAAATTCAGAATATGATTTTGGTTTATTAAGAAATTCCATGTTTCACCACTATTGCAAAGTTTCAAACTTTTCTTTTAACGGAACATTTAAATTTGCTACACATATGTTTATTTCAGGATGAGATATATAAAATGTTCTCTGGCACTGTAGCTGAATTGAAATTTGATTTAATGTCTTGAAGTCCTGAAAAGATCCAAGTATGTTTTTCCTTTCAAATGTAAACACAATCAAGTTGAATTAGAAGTGATGAAAGTCATTCACACACACAATTGGCTTTCTTTGAACAGTGCAAACTTTGGGTTTTTATATTTTCTCCTTTGTAAGGACATATTCATTTCACTTGAAAATTCTCGCTTGGAAAGCCCTGGATCATCTGTCTCATCTTGGGGGGAGACTATTTGACACTCTACTATAGTTCACTAGCTGTGTCAAGGTTCAACTTTACTGGCTGGGAATCAGAGGAGAGTGGAATTCCCTTTTAACAGAGGGGCCATTTGATGCATTTTATTACTTTTATTACAGAACACCATGGTGAACTAGCCAGTTGACAGTACATTCAAAGACATGGACTTGCCCTAAGGACTCACAGCTCAGCAAATGATCCCTTTCCTCTGCCTGACTTGTCCAGCAAAGGACAGAGAATGCAATCATCTTGATCAATGAACCTAAGTAAGAGCAGAGCAGGCAGGATACTAATCAAATAAGTGGATCTGCTGAGGCTAATTCTTCAGGCTCAAACTTTGTTTCTTGCGGGCCCACAGGAGAGAAGCAAAGAAAAGAAAGCTGGCTAATAGGCTATACTTTCATGCTTCATATAAGCCCTTTGCACTTACATCTCCGTTTAGTCACCTTGAGAGTACAGTGCAGTGTCAGAGATCGAGGAATGCATATTCTGCTGCAGATGCACCTTCTCTAGAGTTATCTTAATGTATGCAGCCTTTAATTTGTAAAAATATCACACCTAGAATTTTTGGCTTCCTCAGAGAGAGAGAGAGAGAGAGAGAGAGAGAGACAGACAGACAGAGACAGAGACAGAGACAGAGACAGAGACACAGAGACACAGAGACAGAGAGACAGAGAGAGACAGAGACAGAGACAGAGGCAGAAAACCAACTTGGAAATTGTCTTTACAAGTCCTCTTGGATAATATTCTTCAGATACAATTAAAACTACTATAAGAAAATGAACAGGATAAAAATTTGATACCTGACACTTAAAACCATTCCCCTTGGAAATAGTTTCAACTCCCAACACTTCAAATGTGTTTTTAAAACAATAAAAATTACTGCGATAGATTGCTGTAAAGTTCTAAAATGCCTATCATAAAGTACTATCACATACACAATAGTAAAACTTGTTCTTTATTTTTAAAACATTTTTTAAATGACAATTCTAATTGAGAAGCTTAATGAACTTTTGTGCAGCATTTTGGAAAACCAAAATTGAAAGTGTGACAATTTGTAAAAAAAATAAAAATTGACTTGAAAAAGTTAATTTTTATAAATTGCAAAAGTAGGTAAATTATATACTAGAAACGTGGGATTTATTGAGTTAGATATTAAACATATTTGGCTTAAATATTAAATTTAAAAATATTAAATAAAAAAGATTTTTAAAAATCCTTTCCACAATCAATCTAATATTCCTTTGTTAGAATTTTTCTTCTTTGAATAGTGACAGTTTCATTGTTTTAAATTATGAGCAAATCTTAAAATTTGATTAATAAAATCACTACCATGATGTGATATTCAAAATACCATGTATTTATTTAAATCTAGAGAACATTTGTTTCACATGAGGCAAATTTGTATCAGGGAAGGAGTAAATGAATGAACCCCTATTAAGCCATTCAAAAGTATATATTTTTGACGGATAAGAAAATAGAGAAAAAAAATGATTTAGAGTAAGTAAGATATTTTCAGTTCTGAGATGCAAAAGAAAATCAGTATTAATCACAGAACTCTGGTATCCGTGGTCCAGAAGTGAATCCAAAAGGTAAGTGCAATAAGTGAAATATTTGTCTCACATCTTTCTTCTTCCTGCTCTAGTGTAAACAAAGGAGATAGCACTTGCGGAGAAATAGTTTTTTCTTTGAGTTAAACAACACATCTTTTAAATATCTGGCATGAATAAGATGACTGAGGCATTCATCTCAAAAGCAAAAGTTAAAATGGGGGTCCAAAAACTTAATGTTAGATTAATGTGTTATCCAAAATTATACACTAATGTGAAAGTTCCATGATGAAGAAAAAATGTAAGAACTTTAAATGAGGATAAACTCAATAAGATTTCCAACTTCAGGCCTGTGAGTCTAAATGGACATTTGAATACACATGGATAAGTTAAAGGTATTCTAGAAATAATAACTGTAATTAAATATTCTTTAAATTATTATGCTTGTATATGCATGGACATGGATATAGGATAACATTGGTTTGTCCTTTCCCCTCCCCCTCCGTCCCTGCTGCAAGGAGTTTAGGTTTATTGGGTTACATCCATTACAGTGCTCCCGAGGCACTCCCATTCCTCTATGATTATCTTTATCCTCTCCTTTGTGCTCTGCTTCCCCTATCTGTTAATCACCTATATCCTCAAATCAGACCCAGTGACTTCTAAGGTCAGATCCTTTCAAAGACTCTGGGTTTTATATCTGTAACTGAAATATTGCTTTCCTCTTTCCCTTACATCCTTTGCATAGTATACTTTAGAGTACTGTCCTTTTTGTATTGACAGAGGAAGACAGCTAATTCTATACTTTGTAATATGGGAGTTGCTGGACTCCTAATGATATTTACACCTGAGCATCTGTCATATTTACTCAACTTAAGCCTCACTTGCCCTTAGTTCACAGCACCCCTACAGATGGGTCCCAACAAAGGGACTTGGATGGGCCCAGTTCACGCTGTAAGTTACCCTGGCATTGAAACAGGACAGGTCAAGTGCCATAAAGCTTCTAATAAGTCAAGAGCATGGTCATGGACAAATTCTGTCATGTCCCAAAAAGAAGTCACTGAACAAGGTCTCTGCTGGCCTTAGGAAGGACTAATCTGGCCTGGGGACTGTAGTCTGGGATCTGTAGTGAGATGTCCCCAGGAGAGCCACCCATAAGCTTTATATATCTCTTACTGTGTCCACACAAAATGACTAGAAAGATTATTAAGAAGTAAATTTAAGATGTCTGTTTAAAATCTATATTTACCAAGGAAAGGAGAAATATGCCCTTTGATGATATTCTGCCCTTGAGAGGATCTCCTAGCAGGATGAGATCTTTGTCTTAAAAGTTCTTCCAAGGAAGCGTTTTCATATGTTGATTGCGCTCCCTCACCAAAGTGTAGTTGCTACTCACTCGATGATTGTTCTCTATAACTAGACTGTGGGAGTGGGCTGGGGAGGAGGGATATGGACAATAATTGAGACTGAAAGGAGGCAGAGGAAGACCACATTGGAGTAAACTGCAACCGAACACCAACAAGGCTAGCCCAGTTTTCTCCTTCTTTCGTCCATCATCATCAGCCTTTTGGGGTGTGAAAGCGGTGTGACCACCAAATGCACCATCGAGAGCCCTTGCATATTTTGTATGCATGCTATTTTTATTTTTCATTTATTGATTTATTTGCTTTTTTGGGTCAGACCCAGCGATTCACACGGGTCACTCTTGGCTATGCACTCAGTAATTACCACTGGCGCTGCTCAGGGGACCATATGGGATGCTGGGACTCGAACCCCTGTCAGCCGAGTGCAAGGCAAACACCCTACCCACTGTGCTCTCTCCAGCCCCACTATTTTTATTTTGAAAAAATACTTTATGATAGAAAACCTTTAACTTGACTACATAAAATTCAAAATGCATTTGATAATTGGACAAGGGAAGACATAAACAGAATATCCTTCCTTATTTTCAGTAGTTTTATTTCTAATGTTGCTATAATCTTTTCTTTCACTTCACAAACATGATTCATATGTCATCCATTTTATATTTGTGTCATTTTGATTATTAGTGTAGTGTTGTTTGAAGTTCTACCAGAAATACACAATAAACAGTTTCCTTTTATCTCATCAGTAAGCAGACATAGACATAACTCTTATTTATTTCAAAACACTGCTGGAAGATGACTGTTTTAACTTCATTTCTCTGTAAACTTCATCTAAGATGATATTTTAAAAGTTATTGTTCTACTAATGATAGTTTGCATATTATAGAATTTCATGTGGTCACAAGGGATCAAACAGAAAACAAAATATTACTAGCTGAGGTTGGCTCAAAGAAATTGAGAGTAGATGGTCAAAGACCATACAAGAGTTTAATTGCTTGCATTGCATGATGTGGACCCAGTTTAACCCCTGGTACCAAATAAGGTTCCCAGTGCACTGCCAGGTGTGATCCCTGAGTCTGTAGACTAGCGTAGGCCCTGGAAACTGCTAGATGCTCACCGCACCAAAACACATGAGCATGCGTGCGCTCATCTGTGCATACTTGCACACACACACACACACACACACACACACACACACAAACACACACCTCCCAGAAGATGCAAAGACAAAATAATTTAAAATTTGAGTTCAGTACTAGAAATCAGAAAACATGAATAATTAAAAAATGATTGAGGGCCAGAGAAATAGTACGGAGATAGGGTGCTTGCCTTGCTAGTGATCCAACTGGGTTTAATTTCGCAAACACTGCCAGGAATGACTCCTGAGTGCAGAGCCAGGAGAAACCCGGGACCATCTCTAGGTGTGACACAAAGACAAACCGAACCAAAACAAAAGAGTGGCTGAAACGTTGACAATCTCCTTATCTTAAAGTATAAAAAGACAAGCAACCACCTATTGGAACTTTAATTTGCACTACACAGGAAGTGCATACCAGAAGATCAACCTTGAGTGTATTTATTGATCACACTCCAGCCCAGCAGTTTGTATTGTACTGTCCAGGAGAAGAAAATACACTTCCTTTTACCACTTTCTATAAAAATTGCCCTTTGTGAACATAAAAACCAGTTGTTTTTTCAAGGATATGAATCTGCCATCTCTTAAATTGCTAGCCCTGAAAAAAACCTGTTCCTCTCGCATCTACTCTTGTCTTTTGAACATTGACCTTGAAGCAGCTAGTATAAGAATTTGGCATGTAGAACAGGTATAAAGTATTCATATATATGTACATATACATATGCAATCACGATCGTATATACACATATATCATATATACACATATATATACATATATATGTAAAGGTACATAATTAGGCATGTGCATATATATTACTAAAATATAACATGTCTCTCCCCAAATTACATAATATTGTTTGTAAAATTACAAACTGATGATTGTTTTACTTTTTTATCGTAATCTGTCTCTTGTGGAATATTTGAAAGTGTTCTAGTAATTTATACAAAGGCCATTAGAAACTAGGCTACTTCATAAACTTTCAAGCACTGCGCTGCAAAGTCTTGTCTAGAAGCCAATTGTCAATTAATCACAGTGTTCTGAATGTACTGGAAAGCCCAACACATTATTTCCAACCTTGACATCTGTAAAGACAACCCTGGAGGGCAATTCTCCCCTATTTCAATGCTTCTGAAGCCCTGACAAAAACTAGGTGATGGATGAAAAGACCTTTTGAGCTAATGTGCTCTCTGCTCTGATTTCTGTCATGACAAACTATTCTTATATGACTATCAATTAAGTTAGATGAGCAAATACTTTATTATTTAGAAATGAAGAGAATGAAGCTATCTTTATTCCTTTAGGGAAAATACAACTGGCTCGGTGCAACAAGTTCTGCATGCTGTTTTTCTCTTATTTCTGCTGAAAAATAACATGTGCTATAAATCTTTGGGTATTCTTCCAGTTAAATAAGGAAAAAACTCTTCAGAGTTTTAGGTTATGCTTTCTCTGAAAGGAATTTTCCAATTAATATTCCTATTCAATTATAAGGATACAGAACAGAGGAGTCTCTTGATCTGTCACAGTATTATTTTCCTTGTACTTAAGATTTGGCATGACCTATATCTTTGAAAAATAAAACATGAATAGAAATACAAGAATGAGTTTTATTACTTTATTCTTTTCTCTATTTTTGAATGAATATGCTATAATTATATTAATTTTTAATGATCACCTTCTATATTACATTCTTTCAAATACATATAAAAGTTAGTGATTGCACAAGTTATTTAAATGTGTCAACAATGGCTTTATGCATTTAACTATAAAATATAATTACTTCATTTGGAGAATAAGTTTAAAATATTTATTTTTATTTTGGTTTTGGGGCCTAATTTACTGGTTCTCAAGAATTACAACTGGCTATTTCCTCAAGGATCACTCCTGATAGGGCTTAGGGGGCCACATGTAGTGCCAGGAATCTTACCCAGGTTGGCTCGGTACTATTTCTCTAGCTCATATTTAGGGAATACATTTTATAAACTTTATTTTTCCTGATCTGGTTATGAATTATCGTAAATAATTAAAATTAAGCATATAATTGATCAAATATGATCATTTATGTTATTTCTCTGAAAACATATCTCAGAAAATCAGTTTTTTCAGAGTTACTAAATGATTTGATAATATACCCTTCACAAAAGCAAGTTTTAAAAATAATTAACATATAGATAAATCCTCACACCATCATGGAGGTGCTGAGCCAGTCGATCATATTCCTCGTCAATTTTGTCAACAACGGTATCTTCCCAGATTGCCACAGTTTTGCAAAGGAGCTCCAGTTGGTGGTTGTTCTCAGAGTTCTCTTCTTAAACTTTGCATCCTTTCTCTCCACTCCGTAAAGTAGAATTTTGATGAAGGAGATGGTGGTCCCGTTTGGAAGTTTGGGATGCCGCTCTTTCTAACACTCATTGATTTAAAGAAGGCCTTTGATTCTGTTGAGACTGAAGCAGTCATCGAAGCCCTAGCCAAATAGGGCGTTCAAACTCAGTACATCAAGATCGTCCCTGAGCTGTATTACGGATTCACCACCAGGCTCTCACCATTCTACAAGGAAGTGATCATCAACATAAAGAGAGGGGTTCGGCAGGGCGACACCATTTCATTGAAACTCTTCAGTGCCACCCTTTGACCACTGGAATGGGAAGGAATGAGAGGGAAGATTGATGGTTGGAAACTACACCACCTCCACTTCGCTGACGACATTGTTCTAACAACACCAAACATTTGTCAAGTGGCAGGAATGCTGGCCGACTTAGATGGTGAGTGTGGAAAGGTCGGACTGCAGCTGAATCTCACAAAGACATTGTTCATGAGAAACAGACTCTTTTTTGATGTTCCATTTGCTCTCAATGGAACAAATATCTCTGAATGCAGCAGTTATATGTACCTGGGTCGAGAACTCAACAGGACAAGCAACCTGGCACCTGAGTTGCTCAGGAGGAAGAGAGTGGCATGGAGCACCTTCAAGAACATAAAAGAATTTGTTAAGAGGATGAATAACCTCCAGCTCGGGGCACATCTTTTCGTTTCCACCATTCTTCCTGCACTAGCATACGCCTCAGAGACCTGGGGCCTATGAAAATAGGATGAGAATGATTTTGGGTCTCCCAAAGAGGAATCAAAAAAGCTATGCTTGGAATACCAGGTTTCACTCAAGTGAGAGAAGGAATTGGAGTTCTGACCTCCTTTGACGATGATGAATCAGGGACGCTATCTCCTTTGCCAAGTTGTCGAAAAACAGATGGGCCAGACATTTAATGTGATTCAGAGACGACTGCTGGACTAGAGCTGTTACCGACTGGATTCCACAGGACATTAAAAGAACGCTTGGCCGCCACCTACAAGATGGTCAGAAGATGGTCAGACTTTTTTGTCAAGACCCTGGAGGAATGGTTTGAGGCTCTTCATGTTCCTGGAGTAAGCAGACAACGTTCGGCTATCTTAGCACACAATACAGATGGCTGGAGATGTTACCTGCTCGACCAAATCGATGAGCAATGGGATAAGTGATATAAGTATTAGGTAAATCAAGCAACATTGTTTCTTGCCACACTCAGATGTGCTCAGGGTTTCTCCTGGCTCTACTCTCTGTGATTGTTTCTTATGGGGCTCTGGGGATGAAGTGGGGTGCCAAGGATCAACCAAGGTAGTTAGTGATTCCTTCTCACTAAGAAATGATGATTTGAGGAATCAGTTGGGATGGGAGATTTGTGCTGAAAGTAGATAAAAGACCAAACATGATAACCTCTCAGTATCTTTATTACAAACCATAATGTCCAAAGGTAGAGAGAGAGAATGGGGAATATTGTGTGCCATGGAGGCAGGGGGAGGGTGGGAAGTGTGGGGGTATACTTGGGATATTGGTGGTGGGGAATGTGCACTGGTGGAAGGATGGGTGTTTGATCATTGTGTGATTGTAACTAAAACATGAAAGCATGTGATTATATCTCACGGTGTTTCAATTAACAAACAAACAGGTAATTGCACGTGCAAGGACACCCTTCTGCCTGCTGTACTATCTCTCTAAGCCAAACAACATTTGTATTTAAAATTGGGGTGGAGCAAAAACACAGAGGGTAGGATGTTTGCCTTGCACGCGGCCAACCCTGGTTTGATTCCCAGCATCCCATATGGTCCCCTGAGCACTGCCGAGAGTAAATCCTGAGTGCATACGCCAGGAGTAAGACCTGTGCATCACCAGGTGTAACCCAAAAGCAAAAAAATTAAAATAAAAAATTAAAATAAAATAAAATAAAAATTAACTACAGGACAGATGTTAAGATCTATCTGTGATATTACAAGTTATCTGTGATATTACAAGAATACTCCCAAACAGCACCAGGTGTATTCTTGTTGGTCAAAGTACCACACAACCTGAGCTTCCCCTTGTTCTCATTCCTTATATTGTCTCCCAGTTGTAGTGTCTTTACAATTGACTAAGAATTCACAAATGATGTGTGTGGTCCCTGAGAATTGATTGAGAGCTGTCACTCCCCCCACAATAAAACAAGAAAAAACAATGGTTAGAATTGTTTAACCATTTCTGCAATCCTTAGAAACTTATGGTTAAAATCGACCATTGTGTAACCAATAATTGACATGATATTCCGAATTTTCTAAAAGTGGTTCATAAAACCTGAAATTGAATAATTAAATGTAAAAATATATTTAATATCATTTATGAGAACTGTTAGGTTAAATGAAAATATCTACCCTTAAAAATATATTTGTGGGGCCAGAGCGATACTACAGCACGTAAAATGTTTGCCTTGCACATGACAGACTTGGGTTTGATACTCGGCATCCCATATGGTTCCCCAGCACTGGCAGGAGTGATTCATGAGCTCAGAGCCAAGAGTAACACTTGAACACTGTTGAGTGTGACCGAAAAGCACAAATCATGAATCACAAAATCCCATTAATCGTTGATTTCTCGAGCAGGCTCAGTAACCTCTCATTTGACCTTTCCCTGAGATCTTAGAAGTCTCTCCTGACTCGGCCCTTCCAAGGAGCACTGGAGGCTCTTTCAGGGTCAGGGAAATGAGATCCAGCTTGTTACTGATTTAGCATATGAATACACCATGGGAAGCTTGCAAGGCTGTCCCATGTGAGCAAGAAACTCTCAGAAGATTGCCAGTTTCTCCCAGAGGGAGAAGTAGGTTATAAGATATTGCTTCTGGGAGCTTGCTTTTTAGTCTTTGGATGTTGGCTGTTGATGGGATTACACACATCTGGATTTTTCTGACAGTACCTTCATGCATGAGGCCTGTCCGAATGTGTGGAGAGGGACCTCGAGCATGGCTGTAGCTAGGTTCCGGTGGTCTTTGGCTGCTGGGAGCTCTGCTCAGGGTGGTGAGGAAAGCTGGAGCCCATCTGCTTTGAGGGACCCCAGGGAAGACAGCCAGGGGTGCAGGCTAGAGACTGAAAAGCAAAAAAAAAAATTATTTATGTGACAAAGAGTATGACTGATGTGTTTGTTTACTTAGTCCTTGAACTAATGCAATTAAAACCACTGGGCATTTAACATAAAGAGACTAAAAAAATGAAAAAAGAGAATGACATGATGTAGCCTGTAGGTGGTCCTGGGAGGGGGGGTGTTCCCGGTGCGCCTTCCGCCCAGACATGAACCGAGAGCCGCGGCACGAGAGGCAGAGCCTCCGCGCCTATTGACTGTGATCCTGAGGTCTCCTAACCCATTTTGGCACCAGAGCAGATTCTTGCAGCCATGCATTTTGACTGTGAACTGAGCTACAACGTTGTGCAGCCCGGGGAGGGATTTTTTTCCCTCTCCACCCCATTTTTCTGAGCGAAAATGGCGGCAGCGGCAGCAGCCACGCGGTGAGAGCCACCCTCTAAGACCCCTCCACCAGGAGGTAGGACTTTCTTTAGTGACGTAGCCTGTAAGTGGTCCTGGGAGGGGGGGTGTTCCCGGCGCGCCTTCCGCCCAGAGATGAACCGAGAGCCGCGGCACGAGAAGCAGACCCTCCGCGCCTATTGACTGTGATCCTGAGGTCTCCTAACCCATTTTGGCACCAGAGCGGATTCTTGCAGCCATCCATTTTGACTGTGAACTGAGCTAAAATATTAGAAACCCAAAACCGCGCGGCCGCTATCAAAGTCTTCACTCTTACCAATGAAGAGAAATTATTAGATGATGCCTATTCGGCAGGCCTGATTGTTGGGGAAAATTTCCAATCAATAATAGTGAGTTCTGTATGGAAATATGAAATGTACTCAATATATATAGAGAATAATGGGAATATCATTAGCTACTTAGATGGGGGGTGGGGTGGGAGGGGGGTGTATTGGGGTTCTTGGTGGAACGGGTGCACTGGTGAAGGGATGGTGGTTTAATCAGTATTTGACTGTGACTTAAACCTGAAAAAAAAAAGAGAATGACAGATCATTTAGGAACTGCCATAAACAGAGGGAGGAAATTAAGACAGGCGTGATTCCTTTGCCATTCTTTATACATTTTCCTAATTCAACAAGTCTACATATTCTGTTGTCAAATTCATGAGTTTTTTTTACTTCAAATATTTTATTCTTGATAATAAAAAAATGGCAATGGAAAAATATCAATTTCTCTTTGAACAGTCAAAAACTGCAACAAATAAAACACAAAAATAAAAAGAGCCAGTATTCCCCCTGCAAAATAAAAGATAAAATAAATTGAAAAATTTTAAGTAAAAAATCAATAGACATACAAAGTAAAATAAATATCTTGGTAAATGGACTAGGATTTAACAGCAAAGGACCTTCATGTAGAAGAGAGAAGGAAGAATCAGTAAACTTCTAAATAAAATGATACATTTTCATCCTCTCTAAAATCTGCTACCATACAGTAACAACAGGTTATGAAATTGTGGCTTAAAGCATAGTTTTGTAAACTGCTACCTCAACAAAAATGCGAAAAAATATAAATAATGAAACAACCCAATATGAATGGCTGAAAAAAGGACTGAAATGAACTAAAATCCCAATAACAAAATAAATCTCTACTTTGAAAAACTCTCTCTGAAAATATCAAATTTTGACATAGATGGGTATTTTTCATTTCACTCTGCAGAATAATTGCATTCTAGTCTTTGATATCTCCATTGCCTAAGGAATCTATCCTATCTATCTACCAGAAAAGAGATAGGGTGTCCTGGTATTCTATGTTAGGGAAATAGTCTAAAACCTAAACCAACACAAAAGATTGAAAGCTTTTGAGACACAAGATCAGAGTGAGTAGTCCATAAATCACTGAGGTGCAAATTATCAGGCCTAGAGCGTGGCTCCATCTTCTGGGAGTAGAAGCTTAACTGCTAAGAACATCAAATGAGTACTATCAAAAGCCCTAAGCTATCCCTTTTTTTTCTCACTATCCTAGCAGCAAACATAGCGGGGGTAGATTGGGAAAAAAATGTTCACCAACAAAAAAAAGACACATTATACAAGGGTAATATTCTTTATTATTGACCTCTTCCACGGCAGAGCCTGCCAAGCTTCCCATGGTTCATTCAATATGCCAAATACAGTAATAATAACAGGTCTCATTCCCCTGGACCTGAAAGATCCTCCAATACGGCACCGTTTGGAAGGACAAGTAAGGAGAGGCTGCTAAAATCTCAGGGCTGGGACAAATGGAGACATTACTAGCACCCACTGGAGCAAATTGATGAACAATGGGATGACAGTTATAATACAGTAATATATATAATATGTATTATATATCATATACATAAACTGTCAGAGTAAAAAGATATATTTGCCCATATATCTGCCTGAGATGTGTGCTTTCTTATGTTAGAACATTGTTTGCATGCATCTCCTCATGAGATGTGTATCTTCTGCTATAGTACTTGTTTCTCCATTTAGGGAAAATGACCCACCTAACTGCTTGGAGTGTGTAATTTGCTTCCCTCCTCTCTGGAAAGGACTGTTCTTTCTTAAGCATCTGTCAACATTCCCGTCCCCTTCACAAAATCGACTTGTCTTTTTTCATGTCTTCCTGGAATTCAGGTTGTGAGGGATACAGGCTGACTAGAAAAATCCTGGGTAACATTTTGAATTGACTTTCTTTTCCTGCAAAACATTCCAAAGTAAGACCCATGACTGCTGTAGAATCAGGTGGGAGTGATCATTTCTCACAAAAGACAGAAAAACAGTGGAATCCAGAGGCGGTTTGATGACCATCTGTTGGGGTTGGTGAGAGGCAAATGTATACCATGAGGTGCTCCCGGCTGACTCTCATCAAGCTGAAATCCTTGGCAGCTCCCTGGGTGATGGAGGTAGGTAGAGGAGGGTCATGGGTGAAGCCTCATCTCGAGACTCTCTCCTGTCCTCTCCACTCAACATAATTCACCAGTTGGCTTTCCATTGGGCTGGACCGATAGCACAGCGGGTAGGGCGTTTGCCTTGCACTCAGCTGACCCGTATTCAATTCCTCCGTCCCTCTCGGAGAGCCTGGAAAGCTAACAAGAGTATCCTGCCCGCATGTCAGAGCCTGGCAAGCTACCCATGGCATATTCGATAAGTCAAAAACAGTAACAACAAGTCTCACAATGGAAACATTACTGGTACCTGCTCGAGCAAATGGATGAACAACAGGACGACAGTGATGGGTTATTAATAGTGAACCTTCCATCATTCTCAGTACTTACCTCCCACACCAGCAACATATTTCTTGGTTCTATGCATAGGTTCATTGAACCCAACTTAAAATGTCTACCATTCCCTCACACTCAGTCCAAAAGAAGTCTTTACTGTCAATCAAAAAAAAAAAAAAAGAAGAGAAAAGAATTCATTCCATTTTACTTACAGACAATGGATGTTGTGTCAGTGTAGCACTCATTGCATCCTATAGCCATTTCTATTCTTTCTTTTTACTAAATTCCATGCTCTCAGAATCTCCTCATCTTTGCTGCTCCAATGGCATTGAAATCACTTCTACTGAATAATGTGGTAAGTTATTTCCTGGTGCACAAATAAATGAATTAATGTATCAAGATATGCGTCATATATTTTTAATACCTTTTGCCTACTAAGCGTAGGAAGAGACCCAGGTCTGTGATGAATAGATGGTGTTACTTATTTTCAAGAATCCAAATTTTAGCAGAGGGCAAACCATTAAGAGTGCAGACAAAATTATAATAGAAGGTAATGGGCTGTACAGAGATTTTGTGATGTTGGAAGTGTTTCAGAGCAAACATGATTTTGTGTATTTAAATCCTTTAAAACCATAGATTTCACATAGTGCCTTAGGATGTATAGTTTATATATATATATATATGCATATATATATATATATTTAAAACAAATAGTACAGTGTGTTTACCTTGCAGGTGCCAACACAAGCCCGATCCCCCACATTGCATATGGCAACCCTGACTGTTAGAAATAATCCTTGAGTATGAATGTGTAGACCATGGGCACTTTCAGCCATGGCCCCAAAACAAAGAGCATGAAAATAAACTAGGGTAGAGAAGATATCTAGGCGGCTGAGCTTTGTGTGGAAGGTGTGGGTGGGTTAGGACCTTAGCAAAGCACGGTCTCTTAAGGGCTTCTTGGAGTGATCTCAGAGCACTGAGCTTCGGGTAAACGCTGAGGACAATCAAGTGTGGTCCAACTCCACCCCCCAAAAAACGAAACTAAAACATGTTTGTAGCACTACTCACATAATGTCTAATGTTACTCAAAAATGCAAATTATAGTTTAACCAAATTATGTGCTAAATACTTCATTTGGTTCACTTGCTATCTATAACATGGGATATGCTACACAGTTCTCACTAGATAAAATTCTTATTAAAGGGAAAAAGTCATAGATGTAATTTAGAAATAGAATATTTACTGTGGGTTTAGTCTCTGGCACCAAAACAAATATGAAAATCTGTATAGGATACATAATGGCCTAAATCAGTGATCTCTAAATTTTCAGATGATAATATTTCTTTATATTGTATGGGAGGGTCACCCAGCTGAGTTCAGGGATTACTCTTGGCTCTGTACTCAAAGCTCAACACGCCTGCCGAGGTCAGGATACCATATGGGATGCTGGGGATCAGACCTGGGAAGACCGCATTCAAAGAAAACACTTTACTATTGCTAGGGACTCTGGTAATATTTTTTATACACACATTTTCTTTGAATTTCTAATATATCTGCCCACTCCAATAACATCTATTGTATTTTAAAATATTTTAAATACATGAACATAAAAAAATAATTAGATGATCAAATAAAATGACTGAACAATTTAAATGTTGTCAATAAGAAAGTAAGCAACTTAAGAATTAGAATTTTAGCAAATTATATCAACATGTAAGGGATAACTATGTTAGAAGTAATAAGGATCCCACATAAATCTCATTTTTCTTATTTTTAAAGTTACAAGAGAAAGTGCAGAGAGGTTACTTTAGTTCAAGTCGTTTTCTTGAACTACAGTCTATCTTTGTGTATTCTGTCTTTCCTACATGTGACCTTCACCTTCCTGTTCATAAAAAATTTACTGCTGTATATTTCATGTTTCAGCTGTTATTAAGAAGAAAGGTACAATCCATGTCAGCGGACATACAATCTAAAAGTTTGGGGAAGGAATTGTTATGCAGGGGTTGTGGTCCATACCTTGCACACAGCTGACAAAGGCTCCAGCCTCAGCAGCACATGTGATCTCCCGAGCACTGCTAGGAGTCATCTCTGAGAGCAGAGCCAGGAGAAAGCCCTGAGAACTGCAGGGTCTGGCCCCCAAACCAAAACACAGACAAAAGAGTTAAAGGTCTAAGGAGGTCTTCAAATTCAAATTATTCAATAGCTAGAACTGTGTCTCCTCTCAAGTCAAACCTAAGTCACAGCTCTTGTGAAACTATTTTAGACATTTACATCTATAGTAACGGAATATTTACATTGATAATAACAGAAAAATATATGAAAGAGTTATTAAAATAGGTATTAGTAGTTTGACTGAGTTAGGAGGAGAGGGGAGGTTTGAACATGAGGAAGATGACTAGCTGACTCAAATTAGATAAATCGGCAGTTTGCATGACTTTAACTCTAGAAAGAAAATGGTCATCTCCCCTAATAGTTCTTATATTGAAACTAATTGAATAGTTTTTGTTAAAAACAAAGTCAAACACACTCGTGGTATAAATACTGTCACTGTCACTGTGCTCGAGCGGGAATTAGCAACTTCTCCATTGTGAGAGTTTTTACTCTTTTTGGCATATTCAATATGCCAGGGGTAGCTTGCCAGGCTCTGCTGTGCAGGCGAGATACTCTCGGTAGCTTGCTGGGCTCTCCGAGAGGGGCAGAGGAATCAAACTGGGTTGGCTGCTTGCAAGGTGAATGCCCTAACCGCTGTGCTATCGCTCCAGACCTACTAGGTGTATCATTAAAGTTGTAAACCACCTGTCAAGCCCAGATGATCTCTGGAGCTCAGTCCCCGTGATGGTGGGCACAGCCCTTCCTTGGCCCACCCTGAATGAAGCACTGCACAGGAGGGGAAGTGCAAGAAATGATTCCACCACTCAAATTCAGTGTGGCCCCAGTGAAATATGATTTGCATTGAAAACCAACTGAAGTTTTCATTTCAAGGATTTGAGGCAAAGAGTAAAAGTCTGATTTCACTCCTTATTTCAGCAGACTGAGATTTTGTGTAAGTAAAATATATATAAAATAAAATCATGGCATTATGTAAAATGCCCAAATATTTAGTACAAATGTGCTCTTTGATAGTAGAAAACATTGAAAATGTACAAAGACTTTGTTGGAATTATCATCTAGCTCTATAATGATAAAACTCTTATTTCCTCAGAATGCTCACTTGCTAGAGGATGCACTTTGTATAGGACAAAGCGAATCTATATATGCTGAAATTTGCAATAGAGTATTCTCTTACCTTTGGTAGAGTTACAAAGCAATAGAAGTTGAATAGCTGACTGTTGCACCTCAATAGTTATTCTAATGCAACTTGTGATTATATCAAGTTGATTTTATTTTTTTAATTTTATTTTTATCTATTTTTTTATTGAGTCACCATGTGGAAAGTTACAAAGTTTTTAGGTTTAAGTCTCAGTTATACAATGCTCGAACACCCATCCCTTCACCAGTGCACATATTCCACCACCAAGAATCACAGTGTAGCTCCACCCCCCCACACACACACTTAGCCCCCCCACACACTCCTAGCCCCCCACCCTGCCTGTGTAACTGATAAAATTCACTTTACTTTCACTTTGATTACATTCAATATTTCAACAAAACTCACTATTATTGTTTAGAGTTTCTCCCCCTAAAGTCGTACCTGCTGAAAAGGAAGCATTTGATAATTTGTTTTCCTTTGCTTAGAATGAAGAGATATGAGGTCGAGTGACCGCACTAGCGGCCTCACGGTTTTGGGTTTCTTTATTTTAGTATTTTAGTAACTAAGTCCAGAGAAATATCTACCAGAAATTTCATCACTGCAAACTTGTACTTCTCAGTTATATTATATTCCACATATGAGTGCAATCTTTCTATGTCTGTCTCTTTCTTTCTGACTCATTTCACTCAACATGATACTTTCCATGTTGATCCATTTATATGCAAATTTCATGACTTCATGTTTTCTGACGGCTACATAGTATTCCATTGTGTAGATGAACCAGAGTTTCTTTAACCAGTCATCTGTTTTGGGGCACTCTGTTTTTTTCCAGATTCTGGCTATTTTAAACAGTGCTGCAATGAACATAGAAATGCAGATGCCATCTCTAATATACCTTTTTGCCTCTCTAGGATATATTTCCAGGAGTGGTATTGCTGGGTCAAATGGAAGCTCAATTTCTAATTTTTTGAGAATCGTCCATATACTTTTCCAAAAGGACTGAACCAGTCGGCATTCCCACCAGCAGTGAAGAAGAGTCCCTTTCTCCCAACATCCATGCCAACACCTGTTGTTTTTGTTTTTTGGGATGTGGGCCAGTCTCTGTGGTGTGAGATGATATCTCATGGTTGTTTTGATCTGCATCTCCCTGATAATTAGTGATGTGGAACATTTTCTCATGTGCCTCTGAGCCATTCGGATTTCTTCTTTGGGAAAGTTTCTGTTCATTCCATCACCCCATTTTTTGATCGGGTTGGCAGTTTTCTTCTTGTGGAGTTCAACCAGTGCATTGTATACCCTTGATATTAACCCTTTATCGGATGGGTACTGTATAAATATACTGTCCCATTCTGTAGATTGTATTTTGGTCACTGTTTCTCTTGAGGTGCAGAAGCTTCTTAGTTTGAGGTAGTCCCATTTATTTATCTCTGTTTTCACTTGCTTGGCCATTGGCATTTCAGCTTTGAAGATACCAGTGTCTTCAAAGTCATGGACGGTTTTGCCGACCTTGTCTTCAATGTACCTTATAGATTCTAGTCTGATGTTGAGGTCATTAATCCATTTTGATCTGACTATTGTACATGGTGATAAATAGAGGTCTAAGCCCATTTTTTTGCATGTAGCTGTCCAGTTTTACAAGCACAATTTGTTAAACATGCTTTCCTTGGTCCACTTCACATTTCTTGTTCCCTTATCAAAGATTAGATGGTCATATATTGGGGGGGGGGGTGTCAGAGTATTCAATCGTGTTCCATTGGTCTGCCGCTCTGCCTTTGTTCCAGTACCAAGTTGTTTTACTGACTACCGCTTTGTAGTAGAGTTGGAAGTTGGGGAGGTTGATTCCTCCCATTTTCTTTTTTCCAAGAATTTCTTTAGCTAGTTGTGGGGGCTTATTGTTCCATATGAATTTCAGGAGCACTTGCTCCATTTCTTTGAAGAATGACAAGGCTATCCCTATAGGGATCACATTGAATTTGTACCATGCTTTGGGGAGAATTGCCATTTTGACAATATTAATTCTTCCAATCCATGAGCAGGGGATATTTTTCCATTTCCTCATGTCTTCTTTTATTTCCTGAAGTAGCGTTTTGTAGTTTTCATTATACAAGTCCTTTAACTCCTTAGTTAAGCTGATTCCGAGGTACTTGATTTTTTGTAGAACAATTGTGAATGGGATTGCTTTTATCATGTTGCTTTCTTCTCTCTCATTATTTGCATATAAGAAAGCCATGGACTTTTGGGTATTGATTTTATAGCCTACAACATTACTATACAAGTCTATTGTTTCTAGGAGTTTCTTGGTAGACATTTTAGGGTTTTCTAAGTATAATATCATATCATCAGCAAATAATGAGAGCTTGATTTCTTCCTTTCCTAACTGAATGCTCTTACTATCTTTTTCTTGCCTAATTGCTATTGCAAGAACTTCCAGTACTATATTGAACAGAAGAGGAAAGAGTGGGCATCCTTGTCTTGTCCCTGTTCTCAGAGGGAAGGGTCTTAGTTTTTCCCCATTGAGGATGATGCTTGCCATAGGATTGTGGTCGATGGCTTTGACTATATTGAAGAAGGTCCCTTCTATACCCATTTTGGCGAGATGCTAAAATGGGTATAGAAGGGACCTTCTTCAATATAGTCAAAGCCATTGACCACAATCCTGGATCTTGCCAAATGCTTGCTCTGCATCTATTGATATGATTGTATGATTTTTATCTTTTCTTTTGTTGATATGATGGATTATTTGGATTGATTTCCGAATGGTAAACCATCCTTGCATCCCTGGGATGAATCCCACTTGGTCGTGGTGTATGATCTTTTTGATGAGTTGTTGAATTCTGTTTGCTAATATTTTGTTGAGAATCTTCACATCTATGTTCATCAGGGATATTGGCCTGTAGTTTTCTTTTTTTGTCGTGTCTTTGTCTGCTTTTGGTATTAGGGAGATATGAGCCTCATAGAATCTGTTTGGGAGGGTTTCTGTTTCTTCAATTTCCTGGAAAAGCTTGAGAAGGACTGGCAAAAGGTCCTCTTTAAATGTTTGGAAGAACTCGCTAATGAATCCGTCTGGACCAGGGCTTTTTTTTTTTTTTTTTTTTTTTTTTTTTTTTTTTTTTATTTATTTTTAATTAGAGAATCACCGTGAGGGTACAGTTACAGATTTATACACTTTTGTGCTTATACTTCCCTCATACAAAGTTTGGGAACCCCTCCCTTCACCAGTGCCCATTCTCCACCACCTGTAAACCCAGTGTCCCTCCCACCCTCCCCAATCCCATCTCCCCCCCACCCCACCCTGCCACTGTGGCAAGGCATTCCCTTCTGTTTTCTCTCTCTAATTAGCTGTTGTGGTTTGCAATAAAGGTGTTGAGTGGCCGCTGTGCTCAGTCTCTAGCCCTCATTCAGCCCGCAACTCCCTTCCCCCACATGGCCTTCGACTACAATGTAGTTGGTGATCGATTCTCTGTGTTGACCTTTCCCCGGAACGTGAGGGCAGCCTCGAAGCCATGGAGTCAACCTCCTGGTACTTATTTCTACAGTTCTTGGGTGTTAGTCTCCCACTCTGTTATTCTAAATACCATAGATGAGTGCAATCTTTCTATGTCTGTCTCTCTCTTTCTGACTCATTTCACTCAGCATGAAACTTTTCATGCCCATCCACTTAACTACAAAATTCTTGACCTCCTTTTTTCTAACAGCTGCATAGTATTCCATTGTATAGATGTACCAAAGTTTCCTCAACCAGTCATCCGTTCTGGGGCATTCGGGTTTTTTCCAGATTCTGGCTATTGTAAACAGTGCTGCGATGAACATACATGTGCAGATGTTGTTTCGATTGTACTTTTTTGCCTCTCTGGGATATATTCCCAGCAGTGGTATTGCTGGGTCAAATGGGAATTCAATATCTAATTTTTTTAGAGTCGTCCAAATTGTTTTCCAGAAGGGCTGAACCAGTCGGCATTCCCACCAGCAGTGAAGAAGGGTCCCTTTCTCCCCACATCCTCTCCAACAGCGGTTGCTTTTGTTTTTTTGGATGTGTGCTAGTCTCTGTGGTGTGAGGTGGTATCTCAAAGTTGTTTTGATCTGCATCTCTCTGATGATTAGTGATGCAGAGCACTTTTTCATGTGCCTTTTGGCCATTCGTATTTCTTCCTTGGTAAAGTTTCTGTTCATTTCTTCGCCCCATTTTTTGATGGGGTTGGATGTTTTCTTCTTGTAGAGTTCAACCAGTGCTTTATATACCATTGATATCAACCCCTTATCTGATGGGTATTGTGTAAATATCCTTTCCCATTCTGTGGATAGTCTTTGTATTCTGGTCACTGTATCTCTTGCGGTGCAGAAGCTTTTTAGTTTAATGTAGTCCCATTTGTTGATCTCTGTTTTTACTAGATTGCTTAGTTCCGTGTCACCTTTGAAGATACCTTTATCTTCAATATCGTGGAGGGTTTCGCCAACCTTGTCTTCAATGTACCTTATGGTTTGTGGTCTAATGTTGAGGTCTTTAATCCATTTTGATCTGACTTTTGTGCATGGTGTCAGGTCAAGGTCTAAACCCATTTTTTTGCATGTGGTTGTCCAGTTGTGTAGGGCTTTTGTTTTTGGGAAGACTTTTGATTACCATTTCAATTTCCTTGATGTTAATAGGACTATTCAGGTACTCCAGGTCTTCTTGGTTCAGCCTTGGGAGATTATAGGAGTCGAGGAATTTATCCATTTCTTCTAGGTTCTCTTGTTTCGTGGCATAGAGATTTTCAAAGTAGTCTCTGATGATCTTTTGAATTTCATTGGTTTCTGTTGTGATGTCCCCCTTTTCATTTCTCATTTGGCTTATAAGGGTTCTCTCTCTCTTTTTTGTGAGTCTTGCTAGTGGTTTATCAATCTTATTTATTTTCTCAAAGAACCAGCTCTTGGTTTCATTGATCTTTCGGATTGTCTTTTGGGTTTCCATGTTGTTAATTTCTGCTCTAAGTTTTATTATCTCTTTCCTTCTGCCTGGTTTGAGCTCCTTTTGTTGCTCCTTTTCTAAGATCTTGAGCTGTGAAGTCAAGTTATTTATTCGGGCCCTTCCTTCCTGAGATATGCTTGCAGAGCTATAAATTTTCCCCTTAAGACAGCTTTAGCTATGCCCCACAGGTTCTAGTAGCTCGTATCTTCATTCTCATTTGTTTCCAGATACCTTTTGATTTCTTCCTTGATTTCCTTCCTGACCGACTCATTGTTCAACATCGAGCTATTTAATTTCCAGGTGTTTGATTTAGTTTTCTGCATCTGTCCATGGTTAACTTCTATTTTCATTGCATCATTGTCTGAAAAGATAGCTGGTATAATGTCTATTTTGTTGATTCTCTTGAGCTATGTTGCGTGGCCCAGCACATGGTCTATTCTGGAAAATGTTCCATGTGCACTGGAAAAGATTGTGTATTCCTTTTTTTTGGATATAGAGCCCTGAATAGATCTATTAGCCTTCTCTCTTCTATTTCTTCCTTCAAAGCCAGTATTTCCTTGGTGAGTTTTAATCTTCTTGATCTGTCCAGAGGTGATAGGGCAGTGTTGAAGTCTCCAACTAATATTGTGTTGCCCACAATATCTTTCTTAAGGTCTCTTAGCAGCTGTTGTAGGTATTTAGCTGGTCCCTCATTGGGTGTGTACACATTTAGGAGTGTGATTTCTTCTTGCTGTACATATCCTTTGATTAATAAAAAGAGGCTTTCACTATCCCTTCTAATCTTTTTCAACCTGAAGTCTATGTTGTCTGATACTAGTAAAGCCACCCCAGCTTTTTTGAGAGAGTTGTTTGCTTGCAGGATTGTTTTCCATCCTTTAACCTTGAGTCTTTGTTCTGGCTATTCAGATGTGTTTCTTCCAGGCAGCAGAATGTTGGGTTCAGTCTCTGAATCCATTTTGCCAGTCTGTGTCTCTTAATTTGTGAATTAAGACCATTGACTTTGAGAGAGATTATTGTCATAGGGGTTTTGTGCCATCTTTCTGTAAGTGTTTGTTGTGCTTGTAGGGGTTTTCTTTTCTTATAGTAGCCTCTTTAGACCTTCTTCTAGGTTTGTTTTAGAGTCTATGAAGTTCTTGAGTTGTTGTTTATCTGCAAAATAGTGTATCATTCCTTAGAGTTTGAATGAGAGTTTGGTCGGATAAAGTATCGTTGGTGAAGCATTCATTTCATTGAATTTTTTCACTATATCCCACCATTGTCTTCGAGCTTGAAGGGTTTCCTCAGATAGGTCTGCTGTGAACCTAAGGGGAGCTCCATTGTATGTGATTTCCTTCTTGGACCTTGCGGCTTGCAGTATTGTGTCTCTATCTGTTACGTCCATCATTCTAACTATGATATGTCTTGGAGTTTTTCTGTTCGGGTCTCTTTTAGCTGGCACCTTTCTGGCTCCTTGAATCTGGATGTCTGCATTGTCCAGCTCTGGGAACTTTCCGACAATTATTTGTTTGACTGTGGCTTTTTCATTGGGGTTGGTTCCCTGTCCTTCTGGTACTCCAATGATTCTAATGTTGTTCCTCTTGAATTCATCCCCTAGGACTCTAATTCTCCCTAGAGCTATTTTGAGGTCTCTCCCCATTGATTCTTGTTGCCTGTAGGCAGCCTGCTGCTGATCTTCAAGCTTGCTGATTCTGTCTTCTGCTGCAGTCATTCTATTGTTGAGGGCACCCACTGAGTTTTTTAATTCATCTAATGAATCCTTTATTTGTGACATTTCCTTCTGTAGCTTTTTTATTTCTGTTCTCATTTCTTCCTGTAATTTCTCGGCTGTCTGTTGTATCGTTTCTGTCAGGTCCTCCTTTAATTTAACGAATACCTTATCAATCTTTTCATTTAGTTGATTGAACATCTTGAGGATTTCACCTCTGAATTCTTTATCGGAGAGCTCCAGTTTGTAGGAAAGGTCTACTGAGGCATCTGGACTCTTTTCTTGGTCCTCTCCTTGTGGCTGGAATTTGCGCTGTTTCTTCATATTGTTGTGGTGGTTTGGAAGAGGGACCTTCAAGTTCACCTCTGGTTATGAAAAAGGATTCTGAGTGGGTTTGATCAGTGGTGATCAATTTCTTCTGTATCCCCTGTAGAACATGTCCTTCTGTGATGTTACTCTATTCTTTATGTGAAGCTTCAAGCAATGCTTTTTGAGAGTGGGGTCCTTTAGCTTTGGGTTGAATAGCTGCTTATATTCATTGGTAGTTTTCCAACTTGGAATTAGCTAGCAACCTATTTAGGAAGTATTTTAAGGCCCGCTAATATGATAATCAGGGATATAGGTGATGAGTATTGAGAAGTACCGAATAAATGCTTGGATTTCGGGAAAAAAACAAGTGCGGCCGCATAAGCGTCTGCCGGCTCAGAAGGAGGCCACACCAACTTTGTTGAAGCCATGCCCACATTTGTTGAGGTCACGCCCACTTTTGTTGAGGCCACGCCCATTAACACAATGTGGCTGGGTGACCTCAGGGAGGGAGCAGACCAGCATGCCGGCGCTGGAGAGTGGTGAGGTCCTAAGTGGGCATTGCTCAGGCGGGGTGGAGTCGGGGTCCAAAGGAAGATGGCAGGGGGGGGAAGTGGGGAGGTGCAGGCACAGATGAGATGGCGCCTGTTCAGTCCACTAACCTTATTGGGATGGCTCCTCCTTGTACTCTGCTTCTGTGTGTGCTGCTGTGCTCTCTTCTGTCTGTCTCTCTATCTCTGTCTCTGTCTCTGTAGTCTCTCCTCTGGTCTCTCCCAGCCTCTCTGTGTCTGTATCTTCTCCTCTGCTTCTGTGTCTTCTCTCCTGCTTCTGTGTTTTCTCTCCTGCTTCTGTGTCTTCCCCCTCAAGTTGATTTTAAAGACTATTATTGTAAATTCTATATATATTATTTTTAATATTATTTAAAATACTTTGGAGAATATTAAAGAAAAGTCAATTTTGTTCCATGAACTATATATCTGTGAGATAAAATATCCTAGAGGTAACTGTAATTTTAACAAAATATTAAATATAAAGTATTAATGTTTAGATTCAGAATCCATTTCTAAGGTCCACAATTTTTCTGAAACCATTTCATTTTCAGTTCTACATGGAGTTTTTGTTTGGTTATTTTCACATATTTTTGTTCAGAGAAAATACTTAGTGTTTCACTTTTGGAAAAACAATTTTAAAAGTTCAATAACGTGCTTGCTTTATGTCACAGGTTGTTTCGTCAGATTTTATTTGGAATGTAGATTTAATACCAAATGTTGTCAACAAGATATTTATTCTAACAGAAGCAAGAGCAACACTTTATATCTTTAGAATTTCTGGCTTACATGGAATGATTTTGCTTTTCATATGATTGCTTCCGACATTTTGTCAGGAATTTTTTCTCACAAATAATGCAAAATTACCTTCCTACATGCTAGTAGAAAATCTATGTTCAGAATAAAATACAAGAAAGCCTAAGGTATTTCCATATGCTTATGCATAAGCTTCTATATTTTCCTTATCCTTGCTAGTTTACTGTTCAAAATCAGCTATAATTCTTTAATATTTAGTTTTTCAGAATAGCAAATACAAATTGGTTGCACACAAATTGAATGTCTTCAAATACTAAAATTATTCGTTGAGTTTTTTAGAATTAAATAGAATAGAATGTTAACCAGGACAATATAAAATAATCTGTGTTTTTTGAGAAATATATTGCACATGTGTGAGAACATGATTACCATTTATGAGAGGTCCTTTATATTTTTGTTTTGATATGCATATCATTAGTGTATACCACCTATAGAATATGTTGTTGCTCATATCAATAATTGTTCTTATAAATTATTGTGTAAGCAATAATACAGGGGGTAGTACAGTGAGCTGCTTTGCATGCAGCCAAGCTAGTGGTTCAGTCCCAGGTACCCCCATGCGGTCTCCCTGAGCCAACCATGAGTGACACCTGAGCACAACTAGGCACTAGGCGTTGACAAAAAAGATAACATAAAAATAACCTGTGATTATTTAATACAATAAAATTTATATTTACTGTTCATAAATGCATTTAATTTATTCTGACAACTTTACATTGTATAACATTCATACAATACTAAAGTCTACTTTTCCTGTATTACAGATGCCATGAAAATATGAACATAGAAATAATGTATTAATACACAATTTAATAATGCATATGTAATAATACATAATGAATAAGCAAGCTTTTCCGTACAAATGATTTGTCATAGATATTTAACTGTTGACATCTAAAAGTCTAAGGTTCTGTTTTAAAAAATATGTAAGTTTTAAATAAGTTTAGATATTCTCCAACAGAATTTGTTACTTAATTTAGAAGTATAATCTTGCATAAACTTTGTAATGACCCTTTGTGGGCTTGTTCATTATTCATAAATCTTGGTTGAACTTGGTCTGTGTAGTAAGTGAGACTGACCCTTATGCTATTAATGCAAATTGTTCATTTATTCATATTAGAATTTAGTTAGCAATAAATCATTCTTGTTATTTGTACATGCTCAAGGTTAGCACTACAAATCACCTTTGCTTTTACTCTCAGTCCAATACCCTCAGAGAAGAAAAGAGAGACAATTATGAATCTGACTTTCTATCCAGTACAGTAGTTAAAATTTTTGTTTTAAAAATTTAATGGTTATATCACATCCTTAAACATCTATATAGTCAATTGTTTGTGCAAGAAAAGCTAATTATTATTCCTATTATTTTCTCTTTCATTTACCTTTTATTTTCATCTAATTTCAGTCCTTTCTGACTTTAAGAAGTGCTCTGTGTAGGAAGGGACTACTTTGAATTTGATGCAAGAGTCTTGAAATACCTACTTTTTAAAAAGGATTGATCCTGGTGTCAATCAAGTTTGCTCCCATTTATAAAAAAGACATTAATTACCAGAAGGGAAGTAGAAATGGGGATGGTTAAATTAGATAAAATGAGCCAACTGTGATGATTGGAAATTGGAACTGAGGATGACCATAATGTTGTATATACCAATGCTATTCTATAAGGTTCTGTAACTGAAAAAAAATACACATTGGAAAATAATACCACTACATTAAAAACAGTATATTTGCTTTCTCTAAAAAGCAATTTATTAGAATAAACTACTATCTGCATTGCTTAGTACAGGAATGAAAAAGAATATAAAATAAACTCAGCCCTCAAACATCTTATATTGTATCTGTGAGGCCTTTCACCAACATTTCTGTGGCCTTGGGTATGAACTGTCTTATATTAAACTTGACTTTTCATGTCACAAGAAATCCTCTTTTAATGAACAAACATCCCAAACTATTTTCCCATTCACTTTTATGCCATCAGCTCACATTGCTCTCTATCAGAAACTAACAGTTAGTAGTTCCATGCAGCTAGCATAATACTAGATCCGAAGAAAACCTCGACAAATTATCTTAGTAGCCACTTTTTATAACTATTAATATTTAGTCTTAGTGGATGACAATCTTTATACAAGATTGCTCAACTATCATTGCTCTACAACAATAAAGGCAAAGTGTATTTTATTAATCTTAAAGTCAAAATGTTTAATCACAATTTCTATTCTCTTAAAGTAGATTCGCTAAATGAAATCTTTTCTAAAATTCGTAGAGCAAAACACCACAAAGGATTTGAAAAACAAAAAAAACCCTACTTTTCCAATCATTACATTTATTCATAACCAATTTTCTAACTACTTAATCTAATTGAATTCTTGAGAGCAATCTTATGTGGCGGCAAGTATCACCTGCTTTTGTTTTCAAAGGAGATAATTTGAATCAGAAATTACAGAGGCTTTCTCAGTATTCATACACTGACTAAGTATGAAAACTAAATAGTCAGCCTCTATTTTTAAAGTGTGTTTCTCCTGCTTCTACATTGGCTCCAGCAAGTTTTTTGACAAATCTTGGTAAAGATAAACATATAACTTGATTTATTACAACAATGTACATCAAAAACATGAAAAGAATAACAAAGGGTAAGAGTATGATAGTGATATTTCACCCAACATCATAAAGAAATAGTAGAACATAGGAGAAATCACCTGACACTTAATTCCACAACCCAGAGCAAATAAGCCATGTGAATTGACCATTTCTCATGAAGAAAATTCTCCTAAAGACATTCTATAACCTCATATGTAGAAGTTGCTAGTTGGAGCAAAACAAAACACTGCTAAAATCTGTTAAAGGAATTGCTTATGTTTTCCTAAATGACTGATTATGCATGGCGTTGAAGAAAACAGATACAGGAATCTTTTGAAAGCAAGAAATAAGATATTTTTTGTATAATCAGAAAATAAAATCATGATTTGTTTTGAGCAGAACAATAACTTGACTTGGCCAACTTAAAAATAAATAAATAAATAAATAAACAAATAAATAAATAAATAAATAAATAAATAAATAATGTTCCTTCCTAACCAGTTTTTTGAAAACTTTCTCTCCTACTATGTTTTACTCAGGAACTGTGATCTTCTCAATGCTAAGAATACACCATTTTTCCCCCATAGATATATGATTTTGAGGGCACCCTCCTCTATCTTGCATTTCATCTTCCACAAATTTCAGTAGCTTTTTGAAAACACAATATCCAATTAAACAATTTTGTGTCTAAGAAGACTCCTCTGATTATTCTAGGTAATGGGGTCACCCATTCTTTGTCCTCAGCACAGTTTCTGCTTATACTCATATACCCAGCTTGTTCTTTGGTGTGTTTGGGGGAGGGGTGGCCAAAGGCAGTAATCCTCTTTGATTACTTCCAAGTCAGTGATTTCAGGCTTCTCTCAGAAGTGCTCAGGGAAGCAGACAGCCCCTGGGAATAAACCAGGCACTCTGACATGCAAAGCATGTAATGCAGCCTTTTTGAGCTATCTCCCCAGTATCCTTTCCTGCATGTTTATCGTATCCTGCATGTTGACCTATCAAGTTTTCTGGTCACAATGTGCTTCACATTAACTGGCACTCGGATATAAGACAATTTTCTCATTCAATGTCTAAGCTCCCTAATCAGCCTTCTCCCTCAAATCGCTTGTCTATATCCATGAGTAAAGTCGTTCAGTTCTTGTCTTTTATCCTTTGCCATTTTTTTGGCTTGCAATGACTGCCCCCCTGATTTTGAAACAGAATGCTGAATATCATCCCTTCTTTACACTTTACTCTGTGTGAACCTTAATTGAGACTTAACACACTGAGAACTAAGGAGTCTCTTTGAAGTTAAGTGTAACAATACTGTTCAGACTTAATAAATGGATTTCATGGGGACACATGTAGAGGTCAAATTTTTTCAACCCAAGAGTCTAGATTCTGGGAAATAATCCAACTGAAATAAGAAAGCATTGCACTATTTAAGCAGAATACATAGCAATGCAGTCTCATGGAGGAAAGATAACTGATTCTATTTGCAACCACTGCTAGAGCTTGTAATAGCTTAAAAATGTCCATCCTAGATTCTGTAGGTAGATTCTGTAGGGGGATAGAGAGCTAGATGTTTTAAAACACAAACATAAAATGAAAAAGTAATCCTAAGCCTTTCTATCATCACCCTTAGACAAATGGGAAAGCTTCAGATAGCCAACAGATCAGGATAGTAATGAGACTAAAATGGTTAATGGTCCCCAAAGGAGAGCTGCTAGGGAAGTTGAGATGAAATTTGATTAATAGACTTTTAAAAAATAACTTGATTCTTAAACTTTAATCCAAGCACCAATTTTAAGAACTAAAAAAAGACATTTAGAATACAAATTATAAGACAACATCATGATTATTTTGATGATTTACAATATAGTCTGCATATTAAAATACGTTAGGTACTTTGGCGATTTTGTTTTTAGTATCTTAACCCTAATGTCAGATCTTTGTGGATGACAGCTGTAACAATCAGATTTAAGTATGCTAAATGTTTCCATTTGAAATTTTAATGGGGTAAGTAATTATTATAAAATATGTTGATTTCTCATTGTAAGAGAAAATTACAATGCAACACACAGCAAGCTTTTAGCTGAGCGAAAATAGCTTTTATAGTGTCAGTTTATGGCATATCATACGTAATTGTCTGGGCAACCAATTAGATTTTTATTGAGGACACATATGGTGAAACAACTGAAAAGTTCATGTAGAATGTTTAAATTGTTTGTACATTTTCATGGTTTGTAATATATTTAAATACTAGTACTATCATTTCTCATTTCACTTTATTTTTTTTAATTTTATTCTTTTATTGAATCACCATGTGTAAAGTTACAAAGCTTTCTGGTTTAAGTCCCAGTTATACAATGCTGGAACACCCATCCCTTCACCAGTGCACATATTCGACAACCAAGATTCACAGGATACCTCCCCCCTCCACCTCCCCAGTCCCCACCCTGCCTGTATAACTGATCACTTTATTGATTCTGTGAGTTTCAAATGGAACCATTTTAACATTGTGGTGAGAAACAAAATTATTACACTAACTATACAGTCAAACATGTGAATCATTATTTTTATTTAGCATTTATTATTCTTTCACATGTTGAAAGAATGTTAAAATACAAAATGCATTGAAATCTCAGAATTGGCATGGATATGAAAAAGCCAATTAGGTTAAAATCACAAATGTAAAGCTTATTAAAACTCACAGGAATACAGAAATCTTCTGATTATATTTCAAGGTGCTTTAGCATGTGGCAGAAAAACAAAATATCTTTAAAGTCCAGGCTTGAAAAATGGTTTCTTAGACCCACAGTGAAAAGTTGGAAAACTGATTAGTATTGAACAAAGTTACCAGTCTGAGTATTCTTGTAGCTGGTTCACGGTCAAAGTGTTAATGCATTTATAGGTAGGAACTCTTGTGCTCAAATGTATTCTATGATCCTCAACACTGATTGTGTCATTCAACCAAATCCAGACTACAGTCCAGTGCAATGTGCATTTTTACCTCAGCAATCAAATATATTTGTTGTTTATATCTGAAGTTTACGATACTGCAGTGTATAAAGGGATATATGTGCCTGACAAGACATTGTAGAATTCTAATAAGGAACACCAACTTAATGGGTGGCTAATTGGCATCTTGATATCTGAAGACACTTTACCAGAAACTTAGAGAGAGCTCCCATACAGACTCATCATGCATTAATAAATAAATATAAATAAATATATATAAATATAAATAAATATAACACAGATGACTCATAATTGACACCATAAACATAAAATTGTTTTATTTGTGACAACTGAATCATATATACAAGTATAATCTCTAGTAGTGTTACATGAGCCACAATATGAACATTCAGACATACATACCTTCCCTCCCTCTCTCTTTCTGTCTTTTATCCAAAGAATCATGATTTCTGAATAGAAGACTGATAGATCTTACTATTAATTTATCATATCAACTCTTTAGAGGAAGCTAAAGGTACTTGTAACAGTGTCCATGAGAGAACAGATACTAATATTATGAATTATAATACGTTATTATTCCATATGTGCTGGCTAATACATATTTGCTTGTTTATTGAATCTAGCCTTATAGTCATTGTTCATGTAATATATTTCATATATTTCACTGTGATTTGATTTTTTTCTTTTTTTTCTTTTTGGGTCACACCTGGCAATGCACAGGGGTTATTCCTGGCTCTGCACTCAGGAATCACCCTTGGTGATTACTCAGGGGACCATATGGGATGCTGGGAATTGAACCCGGGTCAGCCGCATGCAAGGCAAACGTCCTATCCTCTGTGCTATAGCGCCAACACCAGATGGTGATTTGATTCTGAACTAATATATACACCCTATGTTTATCTTTAGCAGAAAATCCTTATATTTACTAAAATAACTGAAACATGGATACATGGTTGAGTGTAGAAATTTTCACATGCTAATTAGCAACAATTACTTTGAGTTTCATTACCATGTATATCAATAAAATATTTTTGTGAGAAAGAAACCCTCAGTCACTTCATACATTTTAATTCTCAAGACATTTATTTCACATATTTAAAGTAAACAGGCCTATTTAATACTTAAGGAATATAACAGTATTTGCAAGATTTCTGAGATTTTAATTAGAAATATGATAAGATACAAATAAAATTCCACTGGAACATTGTAGCTTTGTTTTAAAAAGGTACATTTGTGAAGATCGGTACATTGTTAAATGCATTTTATTTTATTTTATTTTTTTAATTAATTCTTTACAAAGTTATTCATAATTGTGTTTCAGTCATACAATGTCCTATTACATGCATTTTAAATAAACCATATCTTTGTTAAAATTAGTATATCTGAAATACATAAATGATACATTTATATATATAAGCAATTGATGATATTTCTAATCAACAATTGTAAGTAATCATCTGGCCATAAAACTTTTTTTTTTTTGGCTTTTTGGTTCACACCCAGCGATGTTCCGGGTTTACTCCTGGCTCTGCACTCAGGAATCACTCCTGGCAGTGCACGGGGGACCATATGGGATGCTGGGAATCGAACCCCAGTCGGTGTATGCAAGGCAAACTCCCTACCCGTTGTACTATCATTCTAGTCCCTGGCCATAAAACTTTGAAGTGAACTTGTATCTCATTGTTTTTTGCAGAACATTTCATGTACATTTTAAAGTACCACCATAAATTCAAAGTTCATTAATTTTCATTATGTGTAATCCTGTTAGTTTCCTATTTAATATCTACTATTTATTTCATATTATGAAAGTCCATATTGAGTATAAGGTAAGGTAATACTTAAAACGAGCTACTTTGTTTAGTCTTTTGAAATGTAATTGTTTCATGAAATAAAATTGTTAATGAATTTTCTGCTGGGAATATCTGGGGCAAATTACTTTCCTGATACAGGCATAACTAATTCCTCTTTCTTCTCTATCCTTTTATTTTTTCAAATATGGATTGAAAGCATATCACTAACAACGCACTATATCTCACCCATAATGTGACTATGACATTTAAAATCATCTGCAAGAGATTTTGAAGTAGAAAACAAAGAAGTATCTGGAGAATCTCTGAAAGCCCAGAGTCTTCCCAGCATCTCTTGGCTGCTAACGTTTGGTTGTGTTCTAATATGAGGAGTTACTGGAGATAGGAAAACAACTGTCAAATTTCTGTTGCAGCTAAGTGCAATCTTCACCTTTTTTCAGTTGAGGTCACTATTTTCACTTTACAATTAAAAATCAACAACAGTCTATCATTATTCACCAGAGAAATTTCTAATATAACAAAATTTTGCATGAAGTTTTATTCTTATGAGGAAATATAAGAACCTATTAGAATTCACATATATTTCAAAAGAAAAGAAAAAGAGATCAAATTATGTCTTATGATAACCTATTAATAACTTTCCCCAATCCTGGTGCTTAATATTTAGTCAAAGATGGTTATTACCAGTCTTAGTTTTTAGTTTTCATATTGATTTTGTAGGGAAAACTCAAATGTAAATTAGTTTATGTAACAAAATTGAAGAAATAGAAAACTATACATAATATTTCTACATAAAATAGACTGCATCAAATTTTAATATATTATGCTTTTACTCTAAAATAATCAGATAAATATTTAACACAACTTTAAATTATTTTTTGAAGTAAACGGAGAGATGGAAAAAGGTATTTAGATATGTGCTCAAGAGGGAAGATTTGCTTCTCTTGAATGGAAAAAGTTCAAAGGAGCTTTTTGGAGAAAGTTAAGTGTACATATTTTCCAGAATTGCTTTTGTCCCAAATAATTCTCTACACAAGTAGGAGTTAATGTGTGTGTGTGTGTGTGTGTGTGTGTGTGTGTGTGTGTGTGTGTGTGTGTGTGTGTGTGTGTTTTCTGGGTCAGGGGAGTGGAAAGGGTGAGGAAGGAAAGGAAGAGAATTGAATTTAGGATGGTCCATTCTTAAGTTTCAGTTTCAGCGTTTGTCCATACATCTCTGGTGTCTTTCCTCTAAGGAATCCATCCTTCCATGGAGCTCTGCATCTCACCAGTTTTCATGGACAGGTCTTTAGTATCACTGGACTCCATGACTTAGGCTTGTTTTAGGTTTTAGACCCTCTTTTCCCAGCACACATTACCAGGGTCTCCCTATCTTCCTGCCTTCAAAATTCCTCCTTTAGGGATTTATATCCCTTAAATTTTTAAGGCCTCCTTAGAGGAAGGCCATTTTTTGTAACTTCTTCATGCTGACAAAAGGATATTGATTCTGCTATTATTTATAGTTCAAGTTTTTAATTTCTGTATTTATTTTATCTGGGAAACCCACATTTAAGTAATGTTAATGAAACAAAATATAAGAAATATCAAAGTAGCCTTAATATTTCCACATAAAGTACAATACATCAAATTTTGTCTATATAAGGGTTTGAAATGTCAGGATAACTTTTTATTGATGTAACTAGTCAATGGTTTCTTGAGTCTTAGAATGTTCAGTCTGAAAGTTTGAGAGAACATGAATAGAATAGGAGGGCTATTTCTTCATCTGTCCTTGAGAAGGCAGAGCATTTTAACAAGGACAATGATTACAGCAGGGAATTTTCTTAGCTTTTAAAAAACAATAAAAATTTGCATACTGATAAATCTGTTGCAAAAGAAATTGTTAGTTTCCACTTTTACAGATTGCCTCTAAAAACATGTTCAAAGTTAACTGACATCCCTAACTTCAGGTTGCTAGATTTCCTTTTAAAAAGGAGTATCATAGGGGCTGGACTGATAGCACAGCGGGTAGGTCATTTACTTTTTGCCTTGCACTCGGCAGACCCAATTTGATTCCCAGCATCCCATATGGGTCCCTGAGCACCGCCAGGGGTAATTCCTGAATGCAGAGCCAGGAGTGACCCCTGTGCATTGTGACCACTGTGCATTGCCGAATGTGACCCAAAGAGAAAACAAACAAATGAACAACAACAACAAAAAACAAAGTGTGACATCATCAGTGTGTTAACAGTAATATTTTGATCCTTTCCTCAGATTCTGATCACTAGAAGACATACACAAAGCTGGTTTTAATGGGGAAAGATGAATCCAACTAGAAATTCAATTAGCAGTGGAGTTTTTACGATAACTTGGTATGGTCCCTTGTATTTCAGCAGTAGTTGAAAAGTTTTTCAGGGTTTTAGTAAAATCTAACTACTTGGCTAATTTTTGTTGGGATTAATTTTCTATTTCGGTGAGACAAATTGAGATTTCCATATTCTTAAATTGCCTGTTTCCTCTATCCTAAACTAATAACATGCTTAATGTTGAACTGTGAGTTCAATAAAAAGTCTGCTTTAAAATGGGCCTACCACACTCAAAGGGTAGCTTCACTCAAAGCTGAAGTTTTGCCCTAGTAAATGTGTGTGTGTGTGTGTGTGTGTGTGTGTGTGTGTGTGTTTCACCCTGAGAATTTGGTACTGTGTGAAGTCAAGCTGTCAATCCTCCCCTCGGTGGTGTCCTTGAAGCTGAACAGCGTGTCTCAGAAGAGACCTAGAACTCCTACCAGGCTAGCGCACAGCCCTGAGTTGCTTCTCTTCCTGTCCCATCTAGCTCCTTTCCATTGAAGAGAGTTTCTCCAATTTTAAAATTAAGATGAAACTAAGAAAAGTGTGTATTTGGGCCACACCTGGTCAAGCTCAGGGCTTATGCCTGTCTCTGCATGCCGGGATCATTTAAGGGGCTCCAGGGACCACTTGGGGTGCTGAGAACCAAAGCTGAGTCATCCACCTGCAAGGCAATCACCCTGCCCATTGCACTATGTCTCCGCAACTCCCCTCTTAAAAAAAAAAGAACTACTACCTTCTGACTTATTAAATATGATTTTAAAAAGTTGAAGAGTGAGATTTAAATTAGGCCTCTTTATTCTAAGCTGACGCCAATCTGAGTTTAGTCTGTTATTTTCTTTCCTTTTGCTTCTGCGCCAATTTGGGAAGAGTAGGTCAGATGAAATAACTGAAATAAAGCTAGACTCAAATATGAAGACTGCAACTAGCATTAATTTAGCATCTTGCATCAATGTTTTCAAGTTAACATCATTACACAAAATGATATTAATGGATATATATTGTGGTCGATGTTATTTTGTTTGGGGGCCATGTCTACCAACTCTAAGGGTGTATTCCTGACTCTGTGCTCAGGGAGGCACTCTGGGGACACTTTTAGGTACCAGAGATTTTATGCTATCAGTTACCTCTTGCCATCACTCCTTTTATTTATTTATTTATTTATTTATTTATTTATTTATTTATTTATTTGCTTTTTGGGTCACACCCAGCAATGCTCAGGGTTTACTCCTGGCTTTACATTCAGGAATTACTCCTGGTGGTGCTTGGGGGACCACATGGAATGCCGGGGATTGAACCCGGGTCGGCCGCGTGCAAGGCAAACGCCCTACTCGCCGTGCTATCGCTCCGGCCCCCATCACTCCTTTTAAAGGGTCAAAGACAAGGCGATCATATCCATTTCTTATATTTGAACTTCAAACGTAATAACAGGTTATCTGAATAACCTATATTAATTTTGTTTGCTTTTTTCTATACATACTACTATACCAGAAAACATTTTCTAAAAATATATTGACAGTAAACTGATTGAAATCAGTTCCATGTTTTAGTTTTGGATAACTTCTGAACTAACTAACTAGATTCATATTTATTTCTGAATATATTATCTTGGATTGACACTGATTATGCTATTTCAAACATGCCTATCACTCTGAACTTCTGAAAAGTTCCTTGTGATAATTATATTTTTGATGACTTTCTACTAATTGCTTTTCATTGTATTTAAATAATATATATATCCATAAATATCTAATTAATCTCCCTACACCAGTCTTTATGTCCTTGCTTCCTTTTTATTTTCCTCAACAGAGGTGGTATTTTCTTCCATGGAGCCAAGGATCAGTTTCTATTAATGGAGTGTTATATATCTAATAAATATATGTATATAGCATATATATTATACTTTTTATTCATTTACTCTAATTTCTCTCTAAAAATAGTTTTCTAAATGACAGTTTTTCCCTTTAAACTTTTTTAATAAAATCTCTAGTCACAATGTTAGGTAACCAATTTTGACTCATCCTGAAAAGAAGTATGACTTGGTTGTGATTGTCACACTGAAACACTATAAAGGTTCTAGGTTAATAATGAAAGAGTATTATCACTGTCACACCTTCCGTACTATAAAGGGCAATTTAGATCTGCTACATTCTTTTCTTTTGACACTCAGTAGAATAGCAAATGACTTCTCTTTGCACTCAAATTTTTTCATGGTTGTTATAATATTATATTTTAGTTCCCTTTTTAATTTCAGGTTTGCTTGATAGTGGCTAAAAAAATGTTCTAGTTCTTGGCAAGTCATTGTCTGCCCCACCACCAACCAAATCTTTGACCCTATTTATTTCTGAAAGATCTCTCACATATCTTTCCTCTGTTCAATGATTTATTGCTATAGCATATAGCCACATTCGTACCAAATATATATATGTGTGTGTATATATATATATATATATATGTAGCATGGCACTGTAACACTGTTGTCCCATTTTTCATTGATTTGCTACAGTGTGCACCAGTAACATCTCCATTGTGAAGCTTGTTGTTACTGTTTTTGGCATATGGAATACACCACAGATACCTTGCCAGGCTCTGCCGTGTGGGCAGGATACTCCCAGTAGCTTGCTAGGCTCTCCAAGAGGGACGCAAGAATTGAACCCGGGTTGGTCATGTCCAAGCCAAACACCCTACCCACTGTGCTTGCTAATTCTTGATTCAATTCTCATAGTACCTTTCACAAACTTTCCTACAGAACTTACCAACTACTGTGTAATTACAGCTACAAATAATACAAAATGTGTCCAATAAGCATAATCAAGCTTATAATAAATGGACCTAAATCTGAGAAATATTTTCTGTCAACATTAATGGTAATTCATCTTATAACTGGTATTAGCTTTGCACGATGATTTGCGTTTACAAAATTTTATATATGTGTGCAAACCCTTATGTAGCATGTACTCTCCCATTGCCCTTCTTCTGAATTACCAATCCATTATCAGATTTCCTTCAATGATCAGCTAAAAAAACAATTTCCAAGAAAACCGCCTTTCATGATAGATTACCCTCCATGTCAGATCTTCAGAAATGCTGCCCTCTAATATTCAAATCCTATTGTGTTAATAACACCATTATTAAAAGTTAACATTTGGATCTACTTCATACAAACATAAAATATTTTTTTCTTATTTATAACAATCTTAGAATATAGGCTTGTTAAATTATTACACTATCAATAAAGAAGAAACAGAAAAGTCTAAGAAACTTGCTGAAACATTTGTACCTTAAAAAGCTATATAGTAGATGCAGAAAACAACATATATAAATATTATTCTGTTATATTGTACTTTACTGGAGCAATAGGACAGGAGGTAGGGTGTTAGCCTTCCATGCAGCTGACTCAGGTTTGATTCCTCCATCCCTCTCAGAGAGCCCTGCAAGCTACCAAGAGTATCTCGCCCTCACAGCAGAGCCTGGCATGCTACCTGTGGAGTATTCTATATGCCAACAACAGTAACAATAAGTCTCATAATGGAGATGTTACTGGTGCCCACTCAAGCGAATAGTTGAACAACACAATGACAGTGCTATGACAGTATTACTCTTCACATCAACTATGTGAGAAGCCTCACAGCAACTAGAACTTCCAGAATGATGTGAATAAACGGGCCTAGTGAGCTGTTTTCCTAGAAAATAGAATGAATGTGTGTTTTATAATTACAGAAAGAAATTCAGTTTTTCAAAGAGATCACATGTTCTTTTTTTTTTTTTTTTTGCTTTTTGGGTCACACCCAGCAATGCACAGGGGTTACTTGTGGCTCTGCACTCAGGAATCACTCCTGGCGGTGCTCAGTGAACCATATGGGATTCTGGGAATTGAACCCAGGTCTGCCACGTGCAAGGCAAATGCCCTACCCGCTGTGCTATCACTCCAGCCCCTCACATGTTCTTTTAAGTGATATTATCAACAACAATTTGATAATACGACAGTGAAATCGAGTACTAATGCTGTGTGAAGTTACTGAGCAAAAGAAATAAATAAATATTTGATTCTTTACCTCTCTTTTCTCATTTGTGTGATTAGAATGTTCACAGACAGAACCTACTTCTTTGTGTCGGAGTCACAAATGAAGTAGATCTGTCACAGAGTCAAAGTTCATCTGGAAGGGACAATAATGTATGAGAAATTAATTTTTGCTCTAGTAAACTAGAGAGATGTGGGGTTCTTTATCTTAAGATAATATCATCTATAAATGCCCTGGTCAGAAATTATTTTCATTCAATTATAATGATCATTAAGTTAATAATTATATGCACTCCAACCTTTTCAGTTATCCCCATACCCCTATATTATTTTTTTTTGGGGGGAATAGAATACCCAGTGGTATTTAGTTTTTACTCATAGATCTGTGCTCATCATTTATCTTAGAAATACTCAGGGGACTGTACGCAGTGTTGGGAATTATACTAGGATGAGTTATCAAAAATCCATTTTCACTTGAGCATAAAAATAATTTACATGAATTTTCCCACTTAATCCTTAAATATAATGATCTGACAGGTGCAGTTTCTCATACAGGTCTCACACTGTCTTATGACTGCTTAATAATGCTTAATTATTACTAAATTTTATTACAATTATTTTTATGAAACATTTAAATAAAATTATTTTATTATAAAAATTATTATAATTGCATAAGAGTTTCTTTTTTTTTTTTTTTTTGCTTTTTGGGTCACACCCGGCGATGCACAGGGGTCACTCCTGGCTCATGCACTCAGGAATCACCCCTGGGTGTGCTCGGGGGACCATATGGGATGCTGGGATTCGAACCCGGGTGGGCCACGTGCAAGGCAAACGCCCTACCCGCTGTGCTATCGCTCCAGCCCCAATTGTATAAGAGTTTCTGAGAGAGTACATTTGAATCTCTAGAGAAAATTTTGATTTTATTTCTTAATACTTTTATTTAAAGTGTATGGCCAGAGACCTCAAACAGAAACTTGCTGGCTAGAAATCTAATATGTCTATAGTGCATGTATCTACCACTTTGGGGACTGGTTTGTAGCTTTTGCTTTTCTCTAATATCTGACTGCTATACTTCTCTCCTCTCAGCTGAAGTCTTCACCTCATCTTACTTGTGAAAATGTAAGTCTTTAGGGAATGACCTTTTTCAAATTACTTTCTCTTACTCATAAATTCAAATTTCATCAAAATTAGGACCATCAATGGCCAAGTGCTCTAATTTTCTAGAGTTTAAAAATATAACTGCTTATTTGATCTTAATTTTAACATGACCTGGAAAAAAGAGTGATTCTATATGCCGCACCACTTTACTAATCAACCAGTGGTCCCATTCTAAAATTAGAATTAGGTCTCCTCAGTTGTTCATGTCAAAACTTCACAAGCTGGGGCCAGAGCGATAGCACAGTGGGTAGGGCGTTTGCCTTGCACGCGGTCGACCTGGGTTCGATCCCCGGCATCCCATATGGTACCCCAAGCATCGCCAGGAGCAATTCCTGAGTGCAAATCCAGGAGTAACCCCTGAGCATCGCTGGGTGTGACCCAAAAAGCAAAAAAAAAAAAAAAACTTCACAAGCCACCTTGAATCATTCTTACAGTCCATCAATAACTTCAGATAGATGTTCAAAAATAATGCAACTCAATAAATTCCTTTTTATACCCATTACTGCTACTTGACCAAGTTACAATATTTCCTTACTTCAACTTCTGCAATATTTTGAACAATGTGCCTTAATATCCTTCACTATGTATTCCTTCCAGCTCATGTCCTGATATAGCATTAGATTATTAGCTAGAAATGAAGAGTTACTGAATTTTATGACATGCTTTTTTACAAACCACAATATCAGGTGTTGAATAATGCAAAGTCATTGATTTTAATCCTCACTTAACCTGAGGTTAGCCTCATTAAAGGTCCTGTGGTTCCTTCAACATTTCTGGGTATAATTTTCTATACCCCAAATTCTCTTATTTTCTGATGTCCAAATTACCAGTCAACTCCAAAGTTTATGATAAAAATTACTTAAAAATTTAATGAAACTGATTGAGTACCCGATTCTTCTATTCTTGTATAATAACGTGAAAAGAGTAATACATTTTATGTCTTATGCTAAGAGAAAACTTCCCCAAATGGTGTAAATAAATTCTCCAATGGTATAACACAAAAAATGATTTACTTGAATAAGCATGTATCTGAGAAATAGTGTATTATTTATCTTTTTGTTTGTTTTGTTTGGGGGCTATGCCTGATGGTGCTCAGGGCTTACTTCTGTGAGTGTACTCTCCGATGAGTCCTGGTGTAACTTGGAAGAAAATATGATTGCCAGGGATTAAATGTGGGTTGGCCTCATGGAAGGTAAAAACATGATCCACTGTTACATTGCTCCTGTCCCTGATCTCTTATATTTATGAGAATAGTACATACAGATCTTTAAGTGACATGTACAACTTTTAATTATTACCATAAAAGCAGGAACCCCTAAATCTGGAGAGATAGTATACTAGGCAAGGCTCTTGCTTTGAACACTGAAAATCTGGTTCATTCTCTGATGCCACAAATGCTCCTGAGTATCAAAAAGACCCTGAGCACAGCTAGCTAAAAATCAAAACCAAGCAAAAATGGAATGAGCTCATCTGTCCTTGCAGTTATATTATCCAGAAAGGGCATATAATTAAAAAAAAATATGTTGAAATAAAAATTCATGGACTATGCTAAAAAGAAAATATTTTTTGAGCCTTTACTGTTTCAGGAAACATGACAAGTGTTTTCTAGAAATTGCCTCGTTTATTCTATTTTATAACTAGATAGGTAAATATTAATGAGTCTATGTATTATATCTAAAGTCACTATTTTTATTAATATAAACCAAATTGCAAACTCTAAGAAATCTGTAATTAGAGGGCCTTCTTTATAAAAATATTGTTTTTGTTTCTTTATTTGCTCTTTTAATAAGTTTTATTTTTTAATTGAGTCACTGTGAGATAAATAGTTATAAAGCTGCTCATGACTGGGTTTCAGTCATAAACTGTTTCAACACTCAGCCCTCTACCAGTAGACATTTCAGCACCAATGACAGCTGTTTCCATCCTGCCACCCCACCTCCAGCCTTCAGCCTATATCTATTTTTCTCATTTCTTTTCTGTCTCTGTCTCTGTCTCTGTCTCTCTGACTCTGTCTCTGTCTCTCTGTATCTCTCTGTCTCTGTCTCTGTCTCTCTCTCCTCTTCCTCCTTCTCCTCCTCCTCTCCTTTTGGGCATTCTGGTTTGCAATACAGATACTGAGAAGTTATCATCTTTGTTTCTTAACCTTTCATTTGCTTTTTCTTAACAGAGAGAACTAGCAAAGGAGGAAAATATAATCTAATAACAGGTTAAATTTAAAAGAAAAGCATTGAAGTCTTGTCCATTTCTTTATTTTCACTAATATTTTCCAGGTACTTTGTCAGGTTTCCTAATACTTACTCAATAGTGGAGTCAGTACTTAAAAGTACATATGGTGTTTTCAGGTCTCCTGTGTTCTTTTATATTTTGCAAGACATTAATGATGGGAAATTAGACTAAGCTCTTAACATAGTAGAAATGGTCACTTATTAATATTCATAGATATTAAATCATTATATCATTATTTGATTCCTCAGTAATAACCTGAGATGAAACATCAGACCTAATCATTTTCTGACATCCATCTTTCAGATATCTACAGAACTGCATCAGCATTCAAATTTAAAAAACTCCCCTCTCCCTTGAACCGTCTTGATTGCAATTTTTACAGAGTTTCTAATGGAGGTAGTTTTACAATCCACTCCACTTACAGGACCCTAGACAGACCAGTGGTGCCAATCAGTCTCTTCCTATAAATTTTAGAAAATCAAAGTATAAAATGTGTCCACTGTTTCTCACAGCAGCTGAAACCCTAATTGATAACAATAAGAAACTGTCTTCTTCCAGAGTTATTCAGGTGAAACAGAAAGGAAAAAGTACGTTTTTGAAAAGAACAAAACATTAATGAGCATGTTCCAAAGATGAACAGAAACTGTCAAGGGAAGGAAATACCTGTTAACATAAAAATTCTGACTCCACTTCTATTCTGAGATCTAAAAGGATTCCTATTATGACATTCTGTGTTGCTTTACTGGATGTAGCAACAAATTCTTATTTAAATAGAGACCAATCCAAATTGGTTTCTGGTAAGTTCAGCAGAAAGCTATCACAGTGTTCCTTACATATTCTCTGAGTTGCATTTTCAGAGTCCGACTCTGTAGATAATTTTTGTTGTTTCTGACAACAGTTTGGATCATATGCCAGACTGAAATTAGTTTTGTTACTTGTCTGCTCTGCATTTCACAGTAAGGAAAGCGCTATGATTTCAAATAGTAGTTTCTTGTACTATTTATCTTGATCTGGTATACTATAGTCATCAGGTGCATTTATCTGCAACAAGATTTTAACTCACATTCATAAAGCATAAAGTCATATTTTTATCAGGCACTATTACAGCTAGTACTTAGAATGATACTTTGCACATGGGTAAGTAAAAAATGATAAATCTATTAAATTATGCTGCATGTTTTGAGAATAACACTTTATAAATATATTAAAAGGATGAAAGTGTTGAAATTACTAACAATGTTCAATAAAGATTGTGACTTTTTTCATGAACAATGTAATACTTATTCCCAGAAAACTACCTATGTATCCTGGTTTTGTCTCTATTAAATGGCATAAGATTCTATAGATTAACTATTATTTATGATTTTAAAAATAGATGTGAATGTGCCTTTAAGTACAGGCTGTGCTCCAACTCTCATTATAAGAAAATGATTCATGTATATCATGCATTGTAATAACATTCTTTAATTATTAAATGACTATGCTTTACAGTTTATCATATGACCAGACAGGACATAAGTTCCCAGTTACGGGAAAATTAGTAAAACCACATACTAATTCATATTTTCATATCATTCAAATCTTTACAATGTATTTTAATTAGTTTTACTAATATGGGAAAGCAATTAAATTACACTCACCTCATAGATTACTATTTTTCTTGTTTTTTTCTCCAGTCTCTCAGCTGTTCATTTATGAATGTGATCAGTTTCAATTAAGATATGTTAAGAGAATCACTGTCACTGTCATCCCATTGCTCATCAATTTGCTCAAGTGGGCACCATTAAGTGGGCATCTTAAGTCTTTTTGTTAGTGTTTTTTGCCTATTGAATATGACACGGGGAGATTGCCAGGCTCTGCCATGGGGGCAAGAACCTCTTGGTACCTTGCTGGGTTCTCTGAAAGGGATGGCGGAATTGAACCCGGGTTGGCCTCATGCAAGGCAAACGCCCTACCTGCTGTGCTATTAAGAGAATAAATTAAGAAAATGCTTGACAGAAATCTAAGATCACCAGCAGCTTGGTCTATGGAAGGATAGAATGGTTGTTCAGATAAGTGTAGAACTATAGAAAAGAGCAAAGCAAATATGAGTGAAAAAAATAGTGAAATAAATAATAGCAAATTATTGCCATGTAAAGTTGATCAAAACAAATTCCTAAATTTTAGAAAAAAATGACCAAATAATTTAAAGATTTCAGAAATACACACACATTATTTATATATATGGGCTGGAGCCATAGCACAGTGGGTAGGGCCTTGCATGCAGCCTACCCTGATTCGATTCCTCCATCCCTCTTGGAGAGCCTGGCAAGCTACAGAGAGTATCCTGCCTACTCGAGCAAATCGATGAGCAATGGGATAAGAGTGATACAGTGATTCGTATATGTGTATATAAAATGTACTCTATTCTCATGGGTTATTTTGTTGCTCTCCAAATATCACCTTTGGGAAAAACTTAAGGGAAAAGAGTAAAACATGACACTGGAGTAAATCCATTATAAAGAGAGGAGAGGAAGAAGATTCAATTTCACAGAATAGCAAGTTAATTTCATAGCACAGATAGTTTTCAAACACCAGTTTGCAGATATATATTTCTGCCTACTCTAAATCTAAATAACTACAAAATTATATTTAATAATAGGACTGGAGCAATAGCACAGTGAGTAGGGAGTTTGCTTTGCATGCAGTCAACCTGGGTTTGATTCCTTTGTCCTCTCAGAGAGCCTGGCAAGCTACCGAGAGTATCCTGCCCACATGGCAGAGCCTGGCAAGCTCCCCATGGTGTATTCAATGTGCCAAAAGCAGTAACAACAAGTCTCACAATGGAGACGTTACTGGTGCCCTCTTGAGAAAATCGATGAACAATAGGACAACAGTGCTACAGTGCTATGCTAATCATAAGGTAAGGAAAGCTTTTCCCTACAAAATTTAATTCAGTGGTATACTGGTTTTGATCTCTGTAGTTAGTCACTTTGCTAAGATGCCCAGTTACTTCTTTCTGCTAGAAATTTCTTTATTCTCAAGATGTCTTCAGACCAACAAACTCAACGGGGGCCACAGATAGTGCTCAATTTTAAAATATTTAGTTTATAAGTATAGCCAAGTAATAAAAATCAGATTATTTTTAAGAGTGTATACCATGATCACTTGGCTATTCATATTACTTTGGCTTTAATCTTGCATCAAACAACATATTGTACGTAGAAAGTCTGTATTCATCAGACCTAATCAGTTCCATTACCACTATGTCAATAGAGAGTGAAAGAGGAACTGAGACAGAGCCTCTGAGGTAGAGATAGAAAGAGACAGGGTCAAAGACAGACAGAGGCAAAGAGAGTGGAAGAAACTGAAAAAAATTCTAAGATTACTATTCTCTCCATTTTGTTGTTATTTGGAAGTTACTTACACTAAAACTTCAGGTTCTAATTAAAGATGACCATTAGTAACATAAAATATCTATATAAAATATTTTGTAATAATTATGCTTGATTCCGAGACCGACCTCTTATTGTCTAGTTCTGCCTCTCAGAGAACATGTCAAGCTCCCGAGAGTATCCTGCCCTTACGATAGTGCCTGGCAAGCTCCCTGTGACATATTCAATATGCCAAAAACAGTTAAAATATGGGTCTCATTCCCCTGATCCTGAAAGAGCCTCCAGTGTGGCACCATTGTGAAGGATGAGTAAAGAGAGGCTGCTAAAATCTCAGGGCTAGGACCTATAGAGGCATTCCTGGTGCCCACTCAAGCAAATTGATGAGCAACAGGATGGCAGTGATACAGAGATGTTTGATTGCATTTATTTATCCTGAGATGCACAGGGATGTGTTCTCTGCAGATATAATTCTTGCAGAAATACGTAATATTTAAAAAGCAGCAAATATAAAGTAGAATAGAAGGTGACAACCAGTCATTTTTTTTTTTAATTGGGAGGCTTTTGATTAGTGCTCGAAGGAGCCTGGACCACCTCCAGTGAATATCCTCAGCCAACACAGCCATATGATTCAAAATGAGGCCCTGGTGCTAGAGTGGACATTGTCTGAGTTCAGCACTACTGGGTTCCAGCAGGGCCATAACAACTTGGTGTTGCTGGTGGAAGGCGAGTGCTGTGCCAGAGATCGATCTCAATGTATGCAAGGCATGCGGTTCCTATACCCTGAACTGACACCCTTAAAGGAGTAGATTTCAGTTTTCCTTTGATTCTAATCATATAAGCTTCACTTGTGATTATGTGCAAAAGTATGTTCCATTTTGATAATTTAAAACGAGCTAGAAAATATCAGTGGGTAGCTGACAAGACATGGGTAAAAGCCTTAAAGTCTTAAAAAAACACACACACATTAAAATCAATAAAAACTATTCAGATTTACCTCTTACTTTTTTTTAAATTCTCTTCTTTCTTACTAAATTCTATAATGGTAGGATTTACCACTTTTACGTAGATTTTAAAATGTTTTAGCACAAAACTCTTAAAATAAAACTTTTTAAATGTACAAACATTTAAAAATAGTTTTTGAAAAACATTTGTTTTACCAATTCACCATTGATTACCAATTTTCTAGAATTTCAGATTAGCTCTATATTGGTATGTGTAGGTGTCTCTACAATAAAAAGTAAATTAAAAAATAGTATTTCTTATATATAAGATGTTTTTAAAAAGAACATGATAAGAGCACAACAAATGGTGAAAGTGATGAGAAGTAAAGACATTGTCTGTAGAGCTGAGTTTATATGGGACGCGTGGAGTGAGGACTGGCCACTGGGCACTGATGGAGGAAAATGGGATCTCTGATGCTGAGTGTGGTGCTATAATGATATGTACCAAAAACTATCATTAACTATATGGTGCCTCTCAGTAACTCAATATAAATAGTTTAAAAACAATAAAATAACCCTGCTAAAACTGTTACCATTCCAAACTGAAAGTTGGATTTTTTATAAATTCAACACAATGTGCAAAAGACAATTTTAGTTCATGGGGTAGAAGAAAGTAAAAATTTCCATCAGTTGATAAGGAACATCTTTGTGATATTTTGTACCTCCACAGTAACTAGATTTTCTCAGTTGTAGGTGTTTTAAATATGTCACTTTTACCTGAAATCAGGCAAGGTTTCACCCTTCTTCAAATTGGGTGTCCCCCATATTTAGGATGTGTGAATACCAGCAGGTTGCTTCCTTGCGTCTCTCAGCATTTTTTTTTTAATTTTTTATTAGTGAATCACCATGAGGTACAGTTTCAGACTTACAGATTTTCGTGCTTGAATTTCAGTTATACAATGATCAAGTACCCATCCCTTCACCAGTGCCCATTCTCTACCAGCAATGGTTCCAGCATCCCTCCCACGACCCCAACCCCATCCCTTACTCTCAGCTTTCTTGTTCAAAAAATCAGATTAGGAATAGTACTTAGTTTTGAAACATAGAAATAAAATTAGATAGTTATTTTTATCATCAAGTATGTGCTTATATTATACATATATTTGTGTTCATACACCCATAGGGTGTATTTCTTATACCAAGTGACACGTGATACACCCTTATGGCATGTATTCATATGTGTAGAGAGTAATAAAATCTTATAAAAATAAATGAAAAATTTAATTAAATATTGATTCAATACAAAATAATTCTAAGTAAAATTAGTATGTAGAAAATACAAAAATCTTAGTTAAAAAGTTTACTCTTCAAATTCTAATACTTTACAAATGCTTTATTCCTTGTAAAATTTTAACTTAGGAAAATGTTGCAGAACTGAAGAAATTAAAGCATATTTTACAACTTGATTTTATTTTCTATACCTTCTGATATGTAGCACCAAAATCACATTATTTTTATGGAGAAGAAAATGAAATGCTGTATGGAATTGAAGCCTTTTTGGTTTTCATAAAAAATTCATGATTATATATAGCCATTTTAATCAATATAATATCAAATTGGAGAGAGAGAGCCTCACACATGAAGGAACTGGCAGAGGAACCCAGGTGTGTGGGACCCAGGCCCGAGATCTCCAAGGCTGCTCAGATAGAGACTGGGCATCTTCCGCCCAGATCCCACATTTTCCAGTAGCTAGGGGGTCACACCAAGAAACTGCCCCTGGCACCGTGTAATCCCACCAATGGCCAACATCCAGAGACTTTAAGACCAAGCTCCTAGAAATCTTATAGCCTAGTTCTCCCTCTCAGAGAAACTATCAAGCTACCAAGAGTTTTCTGCCCACATGGGAGCGCCTGGCAAACTCCCCATGGTGTATTTATATGCCAAAACCAGTAACAATGCTGAGTCTCATTCCCCTGACCCTGAAAGAGCCTCCAATGTGGCACTGTTGGGCAGGACGAATGGGGTAGGACGAATGGAGACGTTACTGAGACCACTCAAGAAAATCAATGGTCAATAAGATGAGGTTGATGATAAATATCAAATTGTTTATAAATAAAGAGAGGGAAAGAGAATGATCCTTTGCTTTGCACTGGGCTCTTCCTGGTTTAACTTTCAATTTCCTGATTTGATCCCTGGTTTGAACCACATATGGTCCCCCTAGCACCTCCAGGAGTGATCCCTGAGTTGAGAATCACATATAAGTCCTGAGTCATCGAAAATAAGTCCTAGGTGTCATCCAAAAACAAACAAAATAATCTAAATATTTCTTGTTATAAGACATAATTTTAATGTAAAAAAGACAGTATTAATTTGATAATAAGTCTCTCATATTATAGTTGCTCGTATACTTTGATAAGAGTTGTTGATTAAAAAAATAAAAACTATGATTGTCTATAAATCTGATTTATAAAATAAACTGATCATCTATAATACACTCATGTGTTGGTATTAATAAATATCTAAATGTAGATTGTTAGTTGGATTGGAGCAATAGCACAGAGGGTAGGGCATTTGCCTTGCACGTGGCCAACCCAGGTTCGATACTTCCAACCCTCTCCCAGAACCCAGTAAGCTACTGAGAGTATCCCTCCTGCAAGGCAGAGCCTGGCAAGCTACTTGTGGCATATTCAATATGCCAAAAACAATAACAAAAAGTCTCACAATGGAGACATTACTGGTGCCTGCTCGAGCAAATTGATGAACAATGGGATGACAGTGGACAGTGCTACAGTGCAATGTTAAACTTAGAAAAAAGTATAATGTTCGGTAGAAAATGGACACTAGTGGAGTTATGGGCACTCTACCATTGTATGACTGAAATGGAAGCACGAAAGTTTGTAAGTCTGTAACTGTACCACATAGTGATTCACTAATAAAATTTTTTTTAAAGTTTCTTTTTTAAAAAAAATTAACTCTCCAGCTCATTTGCCAACATGGTTTTGCACGAGCCTCAGGCAACCACAATTGTCTGAGCTTGCAAAACTGTGCAGAGAAGTGATAAAGTAAGATCTCAAAGAGAGAATATCAGTAGAGTTTGCTGATGGGGCAGAAGCGGGGAAAAGTATTCGCAATGCTCACCTCTCCTTCACCAACTACAAGACCAAGATGACTGCCTTTCGACATCCTGATTGATCCATCACATCTTCCAGAAGGGCAATGGAGAGGATTATTCACGACTTCTACTCGGGTCTCTTCGACAGCCACGTCCACCTGCCCATGTACCAAATTCTGCAAGATGGATATGTTGTTCCCAAAGTCTTTCCTTCCGAAATCCAACATGCCATTTTGTCAGCAAAGACAGACACATAAAGCACCTGGTCGCAGACAAGGTTAGACCCGAACAACTGAAGAATCTGCCACCAGTACTCGTCAGTACACTGGCTCAGCTCTTCACACACTACCTGTCTGAATGCAAGGTTCTGTCCCAGTGGAAAACCAGCAGGACCGTTCTGTTGTACAAGAAGGGAGACATCCAGGACATCGGCAACTATCGCCCAATCTGCCTGTTATCCATATTCTACAAGTTGTTCACTCGAGTCATCCTGAATAGAATGGCAGAACACTAGATGAAGGATAACCATGCGAGCAAGCCAGGTTCTGAAAAGGATTCAGCACGATTGACAATATCAATACGGTCGGTAACCAAACTCATCGAAGTTTTGCAAGAGTTCACGATGCCACTCTGTCTAACGTTCATCGATCTATGGAAGGCCTTCAATTCTGTTGAGACTGAAGCGGTCATAGAAGCCTTAGCCAAACAGGACGTTCAAACTCAGTACATCAAGATCCTCCTTGAGCTGTATTATGGATTCACCACCAGTATCTCACCATTCTACAAGGAAGTCATCATTGAAGTAAAGACAGGGGTTCGGAAGGGCGATTCCATTTCACCAAAACTCTTTAGTGCCACTCTCGAGAACATTATACCACGACTGGAATGGGAAGGAATGGGAGTGAAGATAGACAGTCGGCAACTACACCACCTCCACTTCACTGATGATATCGTTATCATAACACCAAACATTAGCCGAGTGACACAAATGCTGGTCGACTTTGACCGTCAGTGTGGAAAGGTCGGACTGCAGCTGAATCTCAGGAAGACAATGTTCATGAAAAATGAACTAGTCCCTGACATTCCATTTGCTCTCAATGGAACAAACGTCTCTGAATGTAGCAGCTATATGTGTACCTGGGTTGAGAACTCAACATGAGGAACGACTTTGTGCCAGAAATGTGCTGGAGGAAGAGAGCGCTTGTAACTCCTTCAAGAACATCAAAGAAGCATTTAAGAAGACAAAGAACCTCCGCCTCCAGGCACATCTTTTCAACTCCACCATTCTTCCTGCACTAACATATGCCTCAGAGACCTGGGCCCTACGCAAACAGGATGAGAACGCTATTTGGGTATCCCAAAGAGGAATTGAAAGAGCTATGTTGGGAGTATCACGTTTCACTCAAGTGAGAGAAGGAATCTGAAGTTCTGACCTCCATCAACAGTCAAGAATCAGGGATGCTCTCTTTTTGCCAAGGCATTGAAAATCAGATGGACTGGACACGTAATGTGATTCAGAGATGACTGCTGGACTAGAGCTGGTACTGACTGGATTCCAAGAACGTCAAAAGACCGTATGGCCACCCACCAACGAGATGGTCAGACTTCTTTGTCAAAACCCTGAATGAATGATTTGAGGCTCTTCCAGTTCCTGGAGCAAGCACAAATATTGGGCTACACTAGCATGTGACAGGGACAAATGGAGACGTTACTGGCGCCTGCTCGAGCAAATAGAGGATCAATGTGATGGCAAGTGATACAAGTGACAAAAAAAAGACATGATTTAAATTTATGGTTTGTGTAGGGTCAAAAAACGTTATATAATGGCAGTTAAGATACCACATAGAATTGACCTTTCCTTAAGATCTACGTAGAAAATTATAAAGAGGTGTCAAATAGATAGTACATAACGTAAAAGATTTACCCTATATATAGCTGACCCCCTTTCAATCTCTGGCATCACATATTTTCCCCAAGCACTGCCAGGAGTTTCTTCTGAGCACAAAGCCTTGAATTCTGGCACATGTCTCCTGAAAATGAAACCAATAAAGTACTATAAGAAGATTTCAACAGTTCAAGATTCATAATGTATGGGTCAAACAATACCGTGTCTATATTCACACATGTGCATATTTCTCTCAGATCCTTAGGAAGGAATGCTATTACTTTCTTCCATCACCAATGATAAGGTAAAGATGAGAAAATCAGGATTATTCTATTCTACTGCTGAGATGAGGCTAGGTGATTTCACTGTTGAGATGACATTGTCTGCCCTGTAGTATTTCAGTTTTTGATGGTAAACAAAATTCACAAGCTATAAGATGGAAATTTGATGAGTAATGTCCTATTAATGAATAAAAATATTTCAAAGAACCTCTGGTGAGTGTCTTATAGGAAAATAAAATACAGGAAAATCCCATATATTATGTCAAAACCCTAAAAGACAGAAGATATACACTTGAATGTAATTACTATACGGAGTGTTAAACATGTCTGAAAATAAGAATTAAGACTAAGAGTCAACAATTAAGTGTTTCCCTTTAGAATGGGCACTGGTGGAGGGATGGGTAAACGATCACTGTATGACTGAAATGAAAACATGAAAGTTCATAAGTTTGTAACTGTACCTCATGGTGATTCACTAATAACAAATTTAAAATAAATAAATAAATAAATAAATAAATAAATAAATAAATAAATAAATGTTTCCTTTGGGGGTAATGCAGATAATTCAAATATTCCACTAGTAGATTGTTATATGACAGAAAAAATAAAAACTAAAGATGTAAAACTAAAATATTCATTTAGTTGACTTTTATTTTATTGATTATGTTTTTCCCTATTATTTATACCAAAATTTTGTCAACTTACTAAATATATATGTGATTTTAGTACTCATAGAGAATTCAGATTTAATATACTAGTCAGATAAAAATAATTTCATACTAAAATTATTCTTAAAATTTTAGATTCACATATCCATATATTGCATTTAGGATGGTAATACTTATATAATAATAAAATATAAAATAGTTTAAATGTGTTTTTTTAAAACATGAAAACATTGCAAACTGTACTATAGATTAGAAAGCTGCATATTTCTTTGCTTGCCACTAATATAAGTAGTTCTTTAGGAACATCTGCAATAATTAAATCTTGTTCAGAACTTTCTTCTAGTTTCTGAACTACAAAATTTCCACTTCATAACACCCGTATCTAGTTAAGATGTAATGAATTCTTTAAATAAATTATTTTTATATTTCTACTGTTAGATTTATAATGTAATTAATGAATGCATAAAAAATATGTTTCAGTATGAGCATTTTGCCAATAGGAATGGGAAAAATAACTTACCTTTGACAACTTTCCAAAGAATATATCAATAAAAAGAAATACCGACATTAAAACATATTTAGAGGTTTATAGTTTAAATGTTTTTATTTGCCAAATTCCCAAAATAAAGTCAAAACACACCTTAAAATATACTTTAATAAGAAAATAAAATTTGTGGTTGTTAAATCATTAGGAGCTGTAAATTAATAATACCAAGAGTCAATTAGTATCCAATTACCTTGCTCCTGTTTACCATTAAAATTTTACCATCTTCCAATTACAGTGAAAACTAAGTAAATAACTAGTGAGAAAAAAAATAAGACTTCATATACTGAAACCACGCAATTCCAAACAAAATAGAAATCAGCTTTCTTAGTGAGTTCTACATTTAACCTATGTTCACTACTCAGGCAGTAAGTTTCAGTGGAAATTAATTCTAGAAAAAATGACAGGAGACAGAGGTTAAAAAAAAGTCTCTGAATCAATCCTGTACTTGACCAGAAAATTTAAATTTCACTTAATGACCACTTATTGCTAGGAGTGAACATAGCCTTTTAGAGCAGTAAAACTAGCAGTGTCTATATGTTGCCCATTAGGTAGAACAGTGTGCTTAGTTTTTAACAACCCCGTCCCCTTCACTGCGTCCCCCCCCGCCCCCACTTCCCCCACACACTGCAGATCTGGTTCTGGTTTGTCACTCTACAGGGTCCCCTGATCCCTACCAGGGGTAATCCCTGAGTGCAGACAGGAGTAAGCCTCCAAACCTACATTTAAAAAATAAAAATTAATAAGAAGTAGAGGAAAAATGAGGCCCAAGCATAATCCAAGGATGCATACCAGGTTTGAAGCAGAGTGGAGACTACATCACACCTACCGCACTTCCTCCCTGAGAACTGCAGGATGGGCCGGGTGTGACCCCACAGCAAGAGGTGGACCCCCCAAAGCAAGACTTGAGCAACACCAGATCTGTAATATCTAGCTTTGAGTCATTAGTTTACAACTCCACAAAATTGTTTAAAAATAGAAAGAAGTATCTGTCTAATAAAATAAACCAAAATTACAATGCAAATGTTGAACTTATGACATTGAAGTTTAGGACTTTATCTTAAATAATATCCCCAAAAATAATTAAATGTCTTAATGATCTTATCAAAATACCAATTTTAATAATAAATTCCAAGGGATATATTATTTCATATTTATGGTGAGTGCTTCTGATAACAATGCTTTATATTCTAAATTTTATGTGCCTTCAATTTCTTCTTGGTTTAATTTTCACCTAACATAATACAATGAAATGTTTTACTCTAAATTAGAAGTGAGAAATACATTTTAATTTGCATTTAGGGTGTTTCATTCAAAATACTTTTTCTTTGCTCTCCTTGAGAAATTATTTTGTGCAACCAAGTTACATATAACTTCCAGGGAAACAAGTCTTAAAAAATATCTTACATTGGTGGTTGATATGTGTGTGTGTGTCGGGGGGGGGAGGTTACTATAGACAATAGTCCTAGGAAGGAGGAAAAAGAAACCAGGAAAACAGAACAGCTTTCAAATCTTACCTTAATCTTTCAAAATTGTTCTATTTAAATATCATATTATACCACCATTCAATCTGATCTTGCTTGAGAATCAGCTTGGAACAACTTGGCATTTTACACACACTGCCACATTTAATCTTAAAATGACCCTGTAAACATTTTAGCAAAGTGGGGGGAAGGTGCAGGTCAGAAAACTAAGTTATTTGCACAATCAAGAAATAAAAGAAATATCATTTCAAGCCAAATGGTTTGGCTCTAAAACCTACCTACCTGCCCCTGACACTGCTCTGTAGATAGTGTGGTGCGTGTCTCTGAATTGAATTGTGCCTGCTTGACAACCCTCTGTGTGACTAAGGACACTTCCTTTTGGTACTTCAAAGATGGTATTTTCATGTCGATATAAGATTTCTTTCTTTTAGTTGCAAAGGATCACACAAACACAGCCCAAAGCATGTGAAAGACTGTGAGTGCAATAAATGGGGTGCATTGTGGCACGGGAGATGTCTCAAACGACTGGCGGATACACGCTGAGTGCAGGAGCTCACACTCCAAGCCCTGCTCTGCCTTGTTACCCTGAACACCTCTGGGAATAGTCTCAGATCACAGTTCAGCACCACGCAAGCCCCATGATGTGACCCTGGGGGACAATACAAGAAAATAAACAAATCCAAACACCCAGAAAGAAACAGAATCACTCTCTGAGGGAAACAGAAGCTTCAAAATGGGAATAGAATTAAGAAAAAGTAGACAGATCATTATAGGAAGGAACCAATCGTATCTTCCCTTTTTGCTTAGTTTTCTAACATTAAGCATATTTTCTAACTTTAAGTATAAAATGCAGTACATGGTAATGATGTTTGCCTTGTAAGTGGCTGACCTCTTTAGATCCTTTGTACCACAAATGGTTCCCCAAACACTGCCAGGTGTGATACCTGAGTGAGAGCCAGGAGTGAGCCCTGAATGCATCTGGGTGTAGCCTCCAGCCCAAAACTAAATAATAATAAAAATATAAGTGACATATGTGTATAAAAAAATCCTATAGGTCAGATTTCTCTTGAAATTCCAGAACAAAATAATTTGTTAGTGGCCAGTTTTCTGTAAAACTATATATGGGTTTTTTATGCTCAGTAGATTATACCCTTACATCTATAAATTCTTTAATTCATTAAGGACATTGTAACCATTATACAGTTCTTTATAGTGTGTTTAACAATGATCGAATAGGGCACAAGCAACAGTACAGTGAGTAGGGTGATAACCTTGCATGCTGTTCACCCAGGTTTGATCCGTTTCAACTTATGCTGTTTTCTGAGCACCTCCAGCAGTTATCCATTAGCATTGAGACAAGCATAGGTTCTGAGCACTTCTGAGTGTGACCTAAACAGTCAAAAATGCAAAGATAAGTTAAAGATAGAACTTTAGGAAAGCGAACAATTTACATATACCTTAACATGTAAGCTTCCGATATTACTTGTGCAATATTCTTCTTACAAGTATTTAGTGTGGACATACCCTGTGGAGACTCAGAGCAACCAAGTTAGGGACCAGAAGGTATATACTGTATTAGAATCATTATCGATGTCTTTGTTGATAATGCCTACAGGTGAAATACTGCAGGCAATATGAAAAAGGCTTCAAAAATTAAAAAAAAAAGCTATTGACTTTTCTTAAACTCTGTATTACATTTTCTTTCACTACATTATCAGATATATTTGTTTTATGTTGAATTATTCTTAAGGTAGATGACAATATAAGTATGGGCTAATGTATATATTTGTATCTAACTGTATCACCAAATAATGTATTTTTTATACATAATTTTGGTTGGTTTTGGAGAATTCCTTTCATTTTTTCCCATTGATCACACACAGAAATGCTCAGGGCTTATTCCTGGCTCTGAACTCAGGGATCATTTTTGGCAGGGCTTGGAGGATGAAATGGTGTTCCAAGCTTTGAACCCAGGTTGACCTCATGCAAGGCAAATACTCTGTTTTACTATAGTTCCAGTCAGAATTGCTTCCACTTTTGCGTTGTGTTTTTATGGAGTTTTGTAGTCACTACAACTATTTTTGAAAGTCAATGGAAGTTTTAGTTTTAAATAAATTATTCTATGCTATATCTCTGACATTTCATTATATAAGTGGCAATTGAAGCATTGAAGTTACTTTCATTGATTTCAATATCACTATATGCATATTTATATGCATATAATATGGATACCTTTGAACCAAGAGCTATGGAAATAGCTTTGAGTTATTTGTTTCCATATCTATATCAAGAAGTATCAATGTATAGAAGATATATTTTATTAAAAAAGATGTAAAGTAACACTTAGTTTTAAAAATATTGTTTAGTTAGCATTTTAATCTAGCATTAAATAATTGTTTGCTATCTTCATCAGGATAAATGTGATTTCCACTTCTTATTTTTAAAGCACAGAAATAACTATATAATAAACTCATGCTGAAGGATTTCCTTTCATGAATGTTCCTCCCATTTTTTAAAACTTTAATCTTTTTCAATTGATTTGTACTTTAACTGGTAATTGAAATAAAATCTGTCACTACCAGAAAAAAATGGTGATAGGTATAAAAAGATGACATAATGGGAGACATTGAGAAATGATGGTAGGGTGAGATTATGGAAGTACTTAGGAAAAGAGAAAAAAGATAAAGAAAATAGAGAGGGTTTTCAAAGAAGGGGGAGGATGGAAAAGAAGGGTGAATTTCTGGGGTAAAAACTATTTATGACACTAATATCAAACCAAATAGCTACCACTATGGTAAAGTGAAATTTTGAATCTACATTTTAGGAAAGGATATAATGATGAAAAGAAAATTGGTAGAGGGCTCTCTGTCTCTATCTCTCTGTCTCTATCTCTCTCTGTCTCTGTCTGTCTCTGTCTCTGTCTCTGTCTCTCTCTCTCTCTGTCTCTCTCTCTCTGTCTTGTTTTCCCTCCCTCCTCACCATCAAAAATCTCCAAATAAATCTGTTCTACTTCACTGCTCATCTACTCCTGAAATTTTTTTCTGCAAGACTAGACCCTGAGTAAGGCCTGGGTCTGACTTTGCTTTCCTGAAAAGAGGAATTCCTCAGTCCCAAGTCCATGGCTCCCTGAGAACTTGGGCGGAGGGATCAACTCCCATGCCTAGAAGACCAAGTTTACATCAGGTGGGATGAAGGCCACAGGGTGGGGCTGGCAGGGCTCTGGGTGATGCCAAGCAATAGCTCATCACAGACGTTATCAGTCCTAGACCTTCCCTCTGGGTCTCAGGTTGGCAGAGGCAGATTGGGAGAAAGTGACCATCTCTCTCCTCTCTGTCTCACATAAGCCATCCATGGGGGTTTACTGACATCAGTTTCACTCTTCTGGTACTTTATTCTAGTACTTCCTTCTTTAGGCCGGAGCCATAGCACAGCGGGTAGAGCATTTGCCTTACACGCGGCCAACCTTGGTTCAATTGCTCCATCCCTCTCGGAGAGCCCGGCAAGCTACCAAGAGTATCCCGCCCGCATGGCAGAGCCTGGCAAGCTACCCATGATATATTCAATATGCCATAAACAGTAACAACAAGTCTCACAATGGAGACATTACCGGTGCCAACTTGAGCAAATCTATGAACAAGGGGACCATAGTGCTACAGTGCTACTTCCTTCTTTATATAGTCAAATAAAATTCAATTTTAATTGAATGACAGCAAAAAAAGAGAAAATAGAAAATTTTCAGGGAGGACTTAGCCATAGCATAGCAGGTAAGGCACATTCTAATCATGCACCTTAGTGGAGGTTCAATCTCTGGCACCTCATATAGTCTCCTGAGCACAATCAGGAGTGATCCATGAGCACAGAGCCAGAAGTAAGCCCATGCGCCCTAAACACAGCAGGCTATGGTCCCCAAACAAAAACAAAATGGAAACAAAGAAGACCCTATCCTAAAATAGAAAACTCTGGGTGTTGCAATAAAGTGATATAAGAATGTAATGCTTATTACTCTCTGCTATAATATTTACATCATATGGTGGTTCAGAAAAAAATCATATTTTATATAAGCCTGATGTATCAAAATAATGCAAGACACATTTGAAAAAATAATGCTTTTCTAAAAGCAATAATTAATTTTAACAAAACATTAATTTTTTGACATTTCTAACTGCCTTCCTGAATATTCCCATTTTTAATTAATTAAAAAATTTGCAAAACATCATCATCATTCATCATTACCCCACTGATCGTTGAATTTCTAGAGCTGTCTCAGTAACGTCTCCATTTGTCCAAGTCCTGAGATTTTAGAAGCCTTTCCCTATTCATCCTTCCAATGATGCCATACTGGAGGCTCTTATAGCGTCAGGGGAATGAGACCCAGCTTTTTTTACTGGTTTTGTCATATTAATACACCATGGGGACCTTGCAAGGCTCTCCCATATGGGCAGGAAACCAGTAGTTTGCCAACTTCTCCCAGAAAGGAGAAGTAGGCTATAAAATATCCAGGAGCTTGTTTTTAAGTCTCTGGATGCTGGTGTTGACAGGATAACACAGCACCGGGGGCAGTCCCTGGGTGTGACCACCTAGCTACTGGGAAATAGAATATCTGGGCGAACCAAACCTACCTTTTGCAAACTAAAGGTAGGTATTTTACCTAATTTTAGAATATAAATTTGCATAGATTAGTTTCAGTTAGTATAGTTATTGCTAGTTATTGTATAAAACTATATGATATACTTTTATTCATTTATAAGAAAGTCTAAAACATATTAATAAGTCTATGAAAAAGTGAAATTTGTCAAAAAATGGCTATTTCCAAGTCACATGCTCTTTAGTGGAGATAATTATCATTTGCATCATTATGCTGACTGATAAATACAACTAAAAATCTGATTGAGGATCTGATTTGTAACACCATGCTTCAAAGCAAATGCACATGATTTGGATAAGTTGAATAATTTATCATTATTTTATTTATTAATGCATTAAATAGTAAGAGATTACCATACATATTAGCTTTCAACTTTATTAATAGCCCTTTGTACACATGCATATTTCAACTAAATAGACATGGCATGTTACATAAATTCTTAGACATTCATCCTACGTGTTTCTGTAATGATGTTCCTTCACCAGTGGTTGGTATATTATTTATGTAACTCTTTATTCCAACAAGAGGCCTTGTATTTTACTATTCCCTCTCTACCGTCAAATACACAGTATCATCTTTTTTCAATAAATTTCCTTTTTATAAATTTATTTTTCCAAATATAGCATTTTTACCACTATAATTTTAGTCAATTATCTATATTAGCTCTGATGACTGCTATCAATTCACAGACACCGACAAATATGTCCTATTTCTTCAAACTATTTTCATTTTCAGATTTAAATAAACATTTATAATGAAAATCTATTCTGGCCCCCTATCTCATTACTTCAGTGGATTGTATTTTAATTGTTTTAAAAATAGATATTTCTTAGAATTTTATACTAACCCCTATTTTTTTGTTAAACTTAATTCAGTATAAACTTTCAGGTCATCTTCCTTGTTCCATGTTTCATGCATTCTTCTTACATTTTGATCAAAATATAATGAATCCACCATTGAATAACATTTTTTGAGATTCACTATAACTGTATATTTTACTCATCCCCCTACATTTTTTAACAGCATAAGTAGAAGTTAACATCATTTTTTATTATAACTTTAGGCCCAATAATATTATTTATTAGAATTAAATCCTACGCTTAACTGCAGTTTCCAGTGAAATATTTTTCAAAAACAGAACTCTATCATTTTGTTCACCATGTCACCTAGTACCTCTCATAAGAGAAAATGAATGTAGAGATTAAAATACTCTTTGAATCACTGCGAATGAATGAATAAATGTGTAACTGACACAAGGATTCTGCTTAACTAAACCTTTAGTTTCATTTTTCTTTTAAATTTGAGGTAGCCTTCATTTACAACACTGTATAAGTTGTTACATTCATAGTACATTATACACATCTTGTCATAAATACATTTCACACATATTCTAGTGTATGGTGTCACACCATGCCTACCAACCAAGTATCAGTACCCATTCAGTACACCCCATTGGATTCCCTCTGTCCTTGAACACGTCTAGCCTGGAATGATCCCTGAGCATAGACCAGGGGTAAGCACTGAGCCCTGCGAGGTGCTTAAACCAATAAAAGAAAAAACAAACAAACAAAAATAATCTATAAATCCAGAAAACAGAAAGCATTGCAAAGTAAAAATAATCTGATGGGAAGATATTTTACAGTTTTCTGTCATATGAATAAGATATACAAATTTAAAGAGTTTGAAATATTGTATGTAAACAATCATTGTGAATGACTTTATGAAAATAAAACTTTTTTTTTTTTTAAAAAAAGAGTCTCTTGCCTCCGTGACTGGCTGTCTTTGCCAGGGCTCCTGGAAGGGAGGCGGGTTGAGTTTAGCTCCTTGCCCTGAGCAGAGCCCCAGAAGCTGAAGACCTCCGGAACCCAGCCACAGCCATGCTCCAGGCCACTCTCTACACGTTCAGATGAGTTACTCACGAAGGAACCAGCAGAGGAAGCCATGTGTGTGGGACCCGGGGCTGAGATCTCCAAGTCTGCTTGGATCAGGACTGGGCCTCTTCCACTCAGATCCACCATTTTCTAGTAGCTTGGCAACCACACCAACAAACTGCCCCCGGCACCGTGTAATCCCACCAACAGCCAAGATCCAGAGTCTATAATACAAATCTCCTGGAAGTGCATGGCCTCATTCATGGCCATGTGAACTCTTATAGTCTAGTTTTCCATCTTGGAGAACCTGGCAATGTATCAAGAGCATCCTTTTCTCACAGCGGAGACTGGCAAGCTCTCCGTGGCATATTTGATATGCCAAACACAGTAACAATGATTGGTCTCCTTACCCTTACCCTGAAAGAGCCTCCAATGTGGCACCGCTGGTATGAATGAGTAAAGAGAGGCTTGTAAAATCTTTGGGCTAGGACAAATGAAGAAAAATCAATGATCAACGGGATGACAGTGATACAGTGATACAAATTTAAATCATAACCCATTCTTTTATAGATAGTTAAGAGCTACATTTGGATGTTGTCTTAAAATAATTTAATTGCTTTGCTTATCTATTCCTCATTGCTATCAAATAAAGTGCAAAGGGAGAACATAGTTGATAAATTGATTTTATTTGCTAGATAATTCCATTTTTCCAACTCCAGTGATAAAAGTTTAACACATCCTTTATACAATTGTAGAATTATCACTGTATCACTGTATCACTGTCATCCCATTGATCATTGATTTCCTCGAGTGAGCACCAGTAATGTCTCCATTGTGAGACCTGTTGTTACTGTTTTTGGCATATTGAATACATCACGGGTAGCTTGCCAGGCTCTGCAGTGCAGGCAAGATACTGTCGGTAGCTTGCTGGGATCTCCAAGAGGAACAGAGGGATTGAACCCGGGTTGGTCATGTGCAAGGCAAATTCCCTACCCGCTGTGCTATTGCTCCAGTATATTTATTATATAAATGTTCACCAGCACCATTCTTAGCTGAATATTATAATTAAAATCTTGAGATTTCAAGGCATTTTAAAGGTCCCAATGCTTTTGACTTAAAGGTCTTGAAAGTTGTTTATACATTTTAGGCATTCAAAAAATTAACTTTTGGGCCCACGAACGGCTTCTCTGGCTCCTGAATGGCCATGAATCTAGAGGCACAAAAGCAATCTAGGAACCCAGTGGCTTTTGGCAGGAATGCATCTGGACTGTGCATTAAACTATGGTGCCATGCCACGCTGGGTGGGAAAAGTCAATGTTCCTTTTGCCTTCACCCCTCCCACGCCCTGGGCAGCAAGGTGGCTGCTATCTTTCAGAGCCTATTGGACAGCAAGGTATGAGCCTGCGTGGATGGGACACCGAGGGGTCTCACCGGATGGGGGCTGGAACCACCCTCCTCTACACCCCACGAAAGGCTCCTCCACCTCCTGAATGGCCATGATCCCAGAGGCTCACAAAGCAATCTCGGAACCCAGTGGCTTTTGGCAGAAATCCCTCCAGACTTAATTACTAAAATATCAGAAATAATAGTGGTGGGTCTTTTATCAAAATATTGAATGAAATCAAAGTAGAGAGAGAGTCAAGTGGAAATCGTCTGCCACACAGGCAGGGGGAGCGGTGGGATGGGGGTATACTGGGGTTCTTGGTGGTGGAAAATGTGCACTGGTGAAGGGATGGGTGTTTGATCATTGTATGACCAAGACTTAGACTGGAGAGCTTTGTAACTGGTCTCATGGTGATTCAACAAATTAATTAATTAATTAATTAATTAATTAATTAATTAATTAATTAACTTTTGAGGCAAAGCAATAATGTAGTGGGTAGAGCACTCACTTTGCATAAAAACAACCCAGTTCAACACCCTAACACCACGTATGGTTGGTCCCCAAACTCACCACCAAATGTGATCCCTGAACATTTATATGTTCAGGTATTATTATAAAACAAACAAAAATTATAATTACTTCATAGAAACAAATACATTGCTTGATTAAAATATACTCTTAATAACATATTTTATTGTAGTTCTATAACATATTAAAACCAAAATCACCTTGAAATACAATATTTGTATATTAATTTTTTCCACAAATACAAGATTTTTTTATCAAACAAATCTTGCATAAATTATTCTAAGGTTGTTACTGCTTAATTTTATTTGAAATAAAATAGTCCATAATTAATTCAGCACACTTCTGTTTCCATTAACTTATTAATGTCTCTGTTTATTAATATTCCCTACAAATTCTAAAGAGGTTGCATATTTGGATTCTGCTTCTACATGTACTAAAATAAAGCATTCCTCCCAGAAGTGAATAAGAATTTATTTTCTCCACAACTTCCTCCCACCAACACCCACCAACGCTAGTTGTTTTGTTATTTTTGATGTCTGCCAGTCTCACTGGTGTGAAGATATATATCATTATTTTGATTTTCAATTTCCTGATGATAAGTGTACAATTATAAAACTATTTTTACTTCACAGGTGCTGTTATTTTTATTCATTTTTGTTTGTTATTGTAGTTTTGGGGACACAACAGTCAGTACTCAGGGTTACTCCAGCCTCTGAACTTAGGAATCACTCCTGGTTAGCTCAGTGGATTATATGGAACGCCAAGATTTGAATCCAGATCTGTTGCTTTCAAGGCAAGCCCAATTTCTGTTACAGTATCGTTCTGACTGCAGAAATTGTCATTTTTATTTAACAGCACATTTTTTTGGTTTTGCTAATAGTTTTAAAGAAATAATAATTTTAACCATCTGAACATAACCCACATACAGTAAAAATAAATTGCTGAATAATGAAATGTTATCAGGATGTGCTATTTTTCTGCTTAGTAGGCTTAATTAATAGAATATGGTTTAAATGTACTGAAAGCTTAAAAGTGAATACATGGACTAGGGTGTTTGTCTAGTGTGTGTCTTGTCCAGGTTTGATTCTTAAGAAATAAGGTTCTCTGAGCCTCCAGGAGCGATCCTTGAGTGCAGAGCTAGAAGTAAACCCTGAGCACCTAGGTGTGGCCCAAAAAAAGAAAATTAGTCATACATAAAAAAAATAAACTCAGGCCCCTATCCACTTTATTAAAAATCAATAAAATGGATTAGAGGTCTTGATATCAAGAATAATTCAAAAATATATGCACTATCTGTAGCACTGTCATCCCATTGTTCATTGATTTGCTTGAACGGCACTAGTGACATCTTCATTGTAAGACTTGTTTTTACTCTTTGGGGCATATTGAATATACCATGGGTAGCTTGCCACCCTCTGCCATGTGGGTGGGATACTCTTGGTAGCTTGCCAGGATCTACAAGAGGGATGGAAGAATCGAAACTGGGTCGGCTGCATGCAAGGCAAAAACCGTACCAGCTGTGCTATCGCTCCAGTCCTTCTTCACTGTGGAGAGGAATTAATTTGCAATTACTATGCAATTTCTGGAAGTTTCATTATTTAAGTCAGGCAGCATGAAGAGCAGACACAATTTTTTTCATTTCTCATCTTCGGCACGAAGCTGAGAAGAGTGAGTTCACTATGTCTCTGGGGTGCTATCTGTGACTATTCTCTACTGTCTGCCACATTTCATTTTGTAGGCCTCCACGTCTTCCTCTGTGTGCTCCCGGGTTTCATAGATACTATTGTAAGGACACGCTTCCAATCATCGATCTGCATAATCTCCTTGACATGAAGAAGGCGGGCCTTGGCAGTAAGCACCTTCTTCAGTTTTCTGTGTTCCTTTTCTTCATCATGTCTGAACTACTCTTTAAATGCTTCTTTTTTTCCTTTTCTCTTTTAGTTTTTCCTGATGTATCTACATAAGAATTTGAGGATTTTTCACTGATTCTTCTTCAGTTGTATCAATTAGAAGATATTCCTCTGAATTAGCAACCTCCTTCCCAGCCTCTCCAGTACAGTAGGAATACTTGAAAAATAAGTGACAACACTTGTATCCTTATCTGCCATCTTTCCAGGTAGATCCCCAAATATGAGTGTGGTTGTGGATCTTCACATCCTTCTCGAACTTGGAGCAGGCGAGAGCCCATTCCTGCCCTTTAATGATGGTCCCATGTCTTTAATACTGTACATAATCTTCAGTTTGAGCTAAGAGCAGTTCTGCTGGAGGGGCATCCAGATGTTCTTGGCCACCATACTTTTCTAAGATGCTTGCTTTCTGCTGCTCTTTGAAGTCTTCAAAGATATATATTGAGGAAAACACAGGAAGAATCATTCATGATATCAAAACTAGAAGCATCTTCTATGATTCAATGACATAAATAAAACAAAAGAAAGTAGAGGTAAATAAATGGGGTATATATATGCATATATATATATATATATATAAGAATCCTCTGCATTGAAAAAGAAATGGTTACAGAATTAGAATACTACAGAAATGGAGAAGATAGTTATCCACCAGTTGTGTGAAAGGTTAATAATCCAAGATATATAATGTACCTGTAAATCTTAACAAGAAATAATAATAAAGCCCCTCAAAAATGGGAAGAAGAAATGAACAGACACCTCTTCATCAAAGACTTACAAATGGCCAAGAATTATATCAACAATTTATCTCCATCATTTATCATCAGGAAATTGAAAATCAAACTAATGAGGTATCAGTTCACACCATTGAGAATGGCACACGTCAAAAAGAACAAAACAACTAGGGGTGATTACGTGTTGGTACTGGTGGGGTGGGTGGGAGATGCAGTGGGCAGGAGGGAGGGTGGGAAGTTTGTAGGGAAAATAAATTCTTACTCACTTTTGGGAGAAATGTTGACTGGTCCAAGCTTTCTGATAAACAATATTGACACTGTTCAAAGTCCTAATAATTGAACTTCTATATGACCTAGCAATTCTACTTCTTGGCATCTACCCAAAGGATCCAAGAACTCTAATCACAAAAGACATTTCACTCCAATGTTTAATATAGCACTACTCACTGTATCACTGTCACTGTCATCCCTCATCCAGTTGTTCATTGATTTATATTAATGTCTTCATTCGTCCCAGCCCTGAGATTTTAGTAGCCTCTTCTTACTCATCTTACCCAACAATTGGAGGCTCTTTCAAGGTCAGGTGAATGAGATCTGTTATTGGTACTGTATTTGGCATGTTGAGTATGCCACGTGGAGCTTGCCAGGCTCATCCTATAGCACTACTCATAGTAACCCAAATCAGGAAACAACCTAAGTATACAAGAACAGATTATCTAAAAAGAAAGTACAACATGGATACACAATGGAGTACAACTCAGCTACAAGAAAAGACAAAATCACACAGTTTGCTTCTATATGAATGGAATTCTGGGGTGTGATTCTGAGTCAAGTCAGAGAGAAGGAGATGGACAAATACAGAATGATATATTTATATGTGTGATATTAATATTCATAGTATAGGAAAAACACATGGTTAAAGACATTTGAATCTGAAAACTGGTCTAGAGAGCTGAGCTTACCGTAGTGGGGAGACGGTGTCTGGAGTAAGTTTCATGAGCACCCTGAGAGAACAGCGGAGGGAAAGCCATCACTCTGGTGGAAGGAATGGAGTTGAAATGTCATATGCATGAATTCCTATGATACATAGTACTGTGAATCACAGTGACTCAAATACAATTTCACTGCATCACTCTCACTGTATCACTGTCATCCCATTGTTCATCAATTTACTTGAGTGAGTGCCAGTAATGTCTCCATCTGTCCCAGCCCTGAGATTTTAGCAGCCTCTCCTTACTCGTCTTTCCCAAGGATTGAAGGATTTTTTCAGGGTTAGGGGAATGAGATTCTCAAGGATTGGAGGATTTTTTCAGGGTTAGGGGAATGAGATCTCCTGTATTTGGCATATTGAATATGCCACAGAGAGCTTGCTAGGCACTTCCTTGCTGGCAGAATACTCTTGGTAGCTTGTTGGGCTCTGTGAGAGGCATATATATAATAATAATCACACATATATTTTTCCCTTTATGATGATGTGTCTAGGAATATGTTCACTCATGCATGAGGCTCAGCCCAAGAGTGTGGAAAGTGGCTTAGAGCATGGCAGCGGGGGGTAGTGAAGATTGGCTGCCGGGGCTGCCGGGGGCTGGGTCCCTTGAGGTGGGGAGGGCTCTCACTCTGAGCTCTCTCACCAGAACTTTGTGATTTAGGACTCTGGGCTCAATGGGACCTGGGAACAGAGATCCTCTGCCTGCTTCCCCCAATCTCCAGTGACCCAGGGATCACACCCATAAGTCAACTCCTGCCAGCACCAGATAATTTCCTCATTGGCCACCCTCCAGAACGCACGGCTGCTTCTCCTGGAAGGGATCATAAAATGAGGCCCCCATAATCATGCCACTGGACTCCACACGAGGGATGCTCTAGAGGGGACCGGGTGAGAGCCCTCCCCATGCCAAGGAAACCAGTCCCAGCAGCCAAAATAAAATTTCAAAAGAATAAAGTAAACATACTATAGATTACATTCATGACTTTAAATTTTCCATGATGCATTTGAAAATAAATGAATTTTCAGAAGTTTCCCAATGAATAGGTTAATAAAAACAGCATTTATATAAATAAAAACTAAATTCAAACATTTCAAATCCCTATTTATTGTGATTATTGAATTTATAAGAGATGTATATTAGTACGGTTGCAATTAAATTTTCCAGATATAATTAGTTACTGTGAGATACTGACATATTAGTTTTTCCTTTGTGGAAATAATCTGCTATTTAGAAAATTAAAATTAGCTTTGTGTTGATCATAGCTTGACACAATTTCATTCTAGAAAAAGCCTGGCATTAACACAGAGGAAATATTCACAGATGTATATATACTACCATTTATGACTATTACACCTTCGTTCAAATGTTACCACTTGGACATAGTATTCAACATTAAGACCTTTAACTCTACCTTTGAATTAAACAGTCCCAAACAAAATGTGTCAAAACATGTTGCTTCTGGATTAATTCCAATTAATTTTTTATTTTTTGGGAAATTTGTCTTCAGAATAAGAAAATACAACTAATTGAAAATTAGTAGACATAATTTCCAAAATGAGGTTATTATTTACCATAATAATGTATTGAAGTCTATATTATTACCAAGAAGATATAAAAATGGAAGTAAAAAGAGATTCATTATTTAATGGCACATACATACTCACTGAAGAGGAAATAAAAGCATGATCACACAGTGTGGCTGTCATTGCCAGTAACTTAAAATGAACTGCTTAGTGCTTCTATTTGATGCATCTAGTACAAGGAATTAACACTAATTAGTACTAAAATTTAAGCAATTTTAAATATTTAAGCATTTTTCAAAGACTTGACATTTAGAAAACTTTTTGGTTTTCAGTATTATATGAAGATATGGTATTTCAAAAAATTCAACACATAAATATTTCCCTATAAGTTACTCTTCTTTTTCCTTGAGGTAGCAAAGTAAAAACACTCTTTTTGTAACCACTTTAGAGGAAATCTTCAGCTTGGCAAGAGCCTGACATATATTCTTTACTCTTCTAATTGACCAGAAATCTATTTACTATATATCATTCAAAAACGTAGTCGCAAGAAATAAGGTGTCAAATAAAACTTCCCACTATTTCAAGAAAGTCAAGATATACTGGTCAAGTAATCAATGGTACTGAAGGGAAAATACTAGGTCATCCACACATCATTCACTTGCCTCCGTTACTAAAACAACAAGCAAAAATTAACAGTACAAAAATCAGAGAATTAATGTGAATGTTAGTTATAAATGTAAAAGTGTGTAATTCATGATTCATGTTACTTTAGCTGTGACAGTGGCATAGATAAATAATATATCTTGAAAGTCCCATTGTTTTAGGAAACTCTAACATTACCTATAGGTCCAAGAATTATCTGGATTGTAGATACTAAAAAAAAAGTGTTACCTGTTTATGACTTATTACAGTGTAAGATCCAGATGCAAGTCAGCAAAGTGGAAATAGGCATTGGGAGTAAAGTTTAGAAAAAACTATTTGCAAACAGTGGTTCCTGGTAGCATAATCACAGACACAGCAAAAACTATAGAGTAAATTATACAGGTAATTCTATGATGGGTGCATGAAGTAGGCATGCAGTTTCGATGTAATCACATTGATTTCAGCTACGGAGATTCAAGTATCCCACAGCAAAATCAAGAGTTTACAATAAATCACATTACTAGTATTAATCATCTGAGAAATTTTACTACTGTCTGAAAGCCTCAGGCATACAAAATAGTTTTGTTAGGCAAAATATAACAAGGGCTCAGAGGTCATTTCTCAAAACATAAAACAGGAAGAAACAGAGAGGTACTGAGAAAAAAAGAGATACATGTCTTTAACTAAGAAGGTATGTCCCCACACATACTAGCTTTTCATACAGAATTTTAAAGAGAAGAAAGATAAAATAAATATTTTCAAGAATCTGGCACTTGTTTGTCCTTATGCTATTGAAGAATAAAACAAAAAGATCAAGGAACCAAGATATTTATTTCTTTATATGATTTCAACATAAACTTTAGTGTTTGTTCACTTCAAGCAGTGAGATTCTGCTTTGAACCTTACTTGCAGGGTAGGGAATGGTAATGCATTCCTCTGGATTTGGTTTCTATGGGAATGTCAGAATCTCTCCCTTATGTTTGATGGGCAACTTCCTACTTCTAGGATTTTTGTTTTACACAATTATTTCTTTTGCTGTTTAAAGTATAACAGGTTTCAAAACTTTTGGTTTCAAAACTTTGATGTTGGTAATTATTTTATTTAAGAACAAAGGCATGTGATAAGGTATTTACAACATTTTTTTAAACTTTACTCTTTAACTATGGGTCATTTTTGTATGTTTTGCCCTTATGCTTCTCATATGATTCATATCATTCTAAGTGTGTGTAGCTTTTTCAATGTTCATATCCAGGTCTTTTGAAATATTTGAGAGTTTTCAATTGCTTTTCTTCAGATAATCCTTCTGAGCCTTGAGTCTTTCCCTAGGACTTGCATAAAGCAGGTTTTATTTTCTTGATGATGTCCCACAGATCCTTTAATCATGGTCATCTTTCCTTGATTATTTCACGTTTTCTCTGAAAAAATATTTTCAATTACAACATCTTAAAATTTTCTGATTCTTTGTTCTTCCTGCACAAATCTGCTTTTGAAAAACAGTAGCTTTTGATTTTTTTAAAGTTTTTTTTTTTTTTTTTTTACTGTAGTTTCCAGCTCCACTATACTTTTCTGGATCTATATCTCCATGTCATTATAGTTGCTTTACTAAGCATGGTTTCACTGACTTTGCATCTTCCTTTAGTTCTTTGAATATATTTAAGACAAATTCTTTAGTTCGTTTTCTTTTTTTTTTTTTTTAATTTTAAGGCCACCCGGCTCAGTGCTTAGGACTGGCTCTTGGCTCTTTGCTTAGGGATCACTCCTGGTGGGGGCTGGGAACTATATAGGATAAAACAAAAAGATCAAGGAACCAAGATATTTATTTCTTCATATGATTCTAACAGAGATAGAACTCTAGTTGACTGTTGAACGTGCAAGGCCCTACTTGCTATACTATCTCTCTGGCCTAAGACAGATTTTTTGGGGGGAAGGTTGTTTGTTTGTTTTTCTTTTTGAGCTACACCTAGCCAGCAATGCTCAGGAGTTACTCTTAGCTCTGCATTAAGGAATTATTCCTGGCAGTGCATGGGATGCTGGGGATTGAACCCGGGTTGGCCATGTGCAAGGGAAACACCCTATCCGCTGTACTAACTCTGCAGTTCCAAGACAGATGTTTTAAGGTTAGTATTTGATGATCCACCATCTGCTGTTTTTCTGGAACAATTTCCAATGGATTAATGTTGTATATTAAGCCTAAGTGGTTAAGGCATCATCAGTGATTTGCAACTATTCCTCTCCCCAGAGAGCTTATGGTAAACCCCTAATTATGAGCACCTCTAGTCCCCCAAGTTTATGTTTAACTTTTCATTTGGCTTTACCTTTCCTTTTGTTAGTTACTAGATTCCCCAAATTAGGCTCGGTTGCTCCCCAAATCAGTCAAACTGTCTGGTGACTCTGGATTTTGTATCTATTGTGAATTACTTGCTTTTCTCTTTCCCCTATAACCTTTTTATATTTTACTATAGGACAATGCCCTTTGCTTAAACACAGAAAGACTGCTAATGCTGTCCTCCAAATATCTGGGAGTTAATTGACTCTGAAATATCTCTACTCCTGGGTATCTGTCATAATTAGTTGATTCAGGTTTCAGTCTCCATAGTTTCTAACATCCAAAAAGCTGTGTTCCACTGAGGGATCTCTGATGGACTGGGAGTAAGCAGCAAAGCTACCCCAACTTCAAACGGGACAGTCTAAAAATAATAAAGCACAAGATTAATACAAACCATAATGACCTAAAATACAGTACCTCATGGAGTGGGAAAACCGTAACCAGCTTGAGGACTTAGTCTGGGATTCATTAAAAGCCCAGCCTGTTTTTAACTTCTGCCCCAGAGACTAAAGCCCAGAGAACTAAGTTTTGGAATCAATATTTCTTACTTTGTTTATCCAAATGACTGCAAATATTAGTAAGAAGTAAACTTCATTGTTTAACATTTGATAGAAGCAAGGGAAAAGAAAAAAGCAATACAAACACTTGTTGTCACTTAGCAAATCTTTCAAGTTAGTCTCAGACCCAGTGTTTTCTTGAGTTAGTCCCCCACAATTCCTCCATTGAAATGCTTTAGCTCTGTAAATGGTCAGTCACAAGTGATCAATCAAAGGTATGTGCAGTCCTATGCCTGGAATCCCCTCAGATGTTCTATAAGTAAGATACTCAGTTCTGAATTAGTTGTCCACTGCCCACTGTTGATTGATGAGCAGTTATGTTAAAGGAGCAAGAGGACTTTGCTGTGGGTCCTCTGACACTGGCTCCTCTTCTTTCCTTGTGATTTCCAGATGAAATCAGTTTGGCGATCACTTGATGCTGGAAGTTGAGGGGTTGTGAGACTCTGACTGTCTGAGATGCAAATCAGGTGGATGGATTTGACTTCTGATGGACCCAAAGTTTCTCAGTGGAGTTATCTATTGAAACAAAAGCATAGCCTTTTCCTCAAATTAGGAGTTTTCCTGCTATCCATTCTTTGTTCACTTTGATCCAAATAGGAGAATTAATAGTTTCCCGAGTCTGTGCACCTTCCTGAACATGCCTCTCAGCTACTGCATAGGGCTCTCCTTGAGATAAAGTTTCAAGTAAGCAATGTCAAGGACAAGGAATCAAGTGGAGGCATAACTCCATTTTTTTGTTTTTGATTTAACATTCCGTATGTCCACTGAATATGGAGAGGTGGTGGGCTTAAATCCAAAGTGTTCCCCATTAAAAAGGACTCATAGTAAAAGTATCAGGGTAGGAAATATCCAAGACTGTGCTTCCTGTCATCACTGGCTGCAGTGATTCTACAGATTGGAGCTCTGAAACTCCACACTGGGGAGAGGGCTGCAACTGGGGACATATCCAGATTTTGTGGCCTGGGGCTGGCCCCCTTTGCAGGTTTCCTGAATTGAGGTCAACAGCTGCATCAAAATTGAAGCGACAATCTTTGGCTCAGTGACTTCCCCTCTTACATCTGGGACAGGGCCCAGGACTAGCTCTCACAGTAGTATGGGTGGGAGGTGCCCTGTAGTCTTTATGAAAGTGGACTGGTTTTCCACAATGAAAACATCTTTTCTGAGCTTGTCTCTGTAAGGCATAGATCTCAACAGGCTTCATCTGCACCTTATGTTTAAGAGAAACAACATTTCTTCATGCCTTTAAGTATCTTATTATGTCTTCCTTCTCTTTAATAGGGTACAAAATGGCCTGGCAATCCTCATTAGCATTTTCTTTTTTTTTATTTTTTTTAAATTCTTTTATTGAATCTCCATGTGGAAAGTTACAAATCTTTCACATTTAAGTCTCAGTTATACAATGCTCAAACACTCATCCCTTCGACAGTGCACATATTCCACCACCAAGAATCACGTTATACCTCCCCCCTTCCCCCCAGCTCCCCAGCCCCCCACCCCACTTGTGTAACTGGTAAATTTCACTTTACTTTCACTTTACTTTGAGTAGATTAAATATTTCAACAAAAAAAAATTCACTATTATTGATTTGGAGTTTTGCTTTCTTTTCAGCAGACTTTAGAGGGGAGAAACTCATTAGCATTTTCAAAGGCCAATTGTTTAGTCAAAAGCTCCTGCATTCCCTTCCCCTTAACCTGCATTTCAATGGCGTCCATCAACCTTCCCATGAAGTCTGCATAAGGTTCTGAAGCCCTCTGGACAATCTTTGTAAAACTTCCCTTAAATTCCCTATCTGCATCAATCTTCTCTCATGCACACAGGGCTGTGTCACTGACATGAGCATAAACAGCACTAGACAAGGTGACTTGCCTTTTTGGGTTGCGCCATTTCCCTTCACCTATTAACGTCTCATTAATCAATTTAATCCCTGAAAATTTTTGTCCAGCATGGCCTAGGCCCTGAAGCTTTGCCTTGGCCTCATCACTGAACCACATCCTCCACTGCAAGTACTGAGAAGGGCTTAAGCACGTCTTAGCAACCACGTGAAAATCTTGAGGTACCCAATGGACCCTTTTACTCCAGTTTATAAAATACCATCTTCAATTTGCCAAAACCAGTAATAATGATGGGTCTCATTTCCCTGACCCTGAAAGAGCCTCAAAGGCTCTTTGAGAGAGGGCTAGTAAAGAGAGGCTGCTAAAATGTCAGGGCTAGGAGACATTACTGGTGTCCACTTGAGCAAATTGAGATCAATGGAATGATGATGATGATGATGATGATGATTCTTTACTTCCTCAACTGTATCACTTGTCATCCCATTGATCCTCAATTTGCTGGAGTGGGAACCAGCAACGTCTCCATTTGTCCCTGCCGCATGCAACTGTAGCCCAATGATATCTGCTCACTCCAGGATTAGGAAGAACCTCAAATCGTTCCTTCAGGTTCCTCCACTACCCAGCCACCACCACACTACAGGACACTTTCTGGACTGCACGGCCAAACCTTATGCATGAGTGAAGCCCACAGAACCAGGTAAAGCAGAACTCCTCAACTGCACTTTTTCAAAACAGAAGAATAGAATTAACAATCTCCCATGTAACCCAAAATTCCATGGGGATCTTAGTCCCTTCCTTAGATGCCTGATAGACATTTTTCTTAAATTTTTTTCCAAATCTTGACCTCTAGAGTCCCTCCCTTCATCTGGGAACCATGGGTTTATTTCATAAACTACTTTAAAGCAGGACCGGATCTGGTCTATGGAAATGCAGTGTTCTGGGTACCCTGTTCTGCAGGAGAGATACTGAATCAAATCCATAAATGACTTTGCCTGTTCAGTCTGGCTCAAGAAACTATGAAAGATCTTGGGAAGGTCCAGATTCTGCCTGATCTTCGTGAGGGATTACTGCTAGTATTCTAACTCCCAGAACATTAAAAAGTGCTGTTCTCCCATTCACTTTCTAGAGTGGGGGTGCACCAAACGCTATTCTTACATTTAGTTGGTAATTTGTGCCCACCCAGGGACGCCAGCTGTAATGAACACACCTGCTGAAGGATGTGTGTCCATGGGCTCTCCAGGAGGCTCTCTCTCACCGTCCACATTCGGTGCTCTCAAGCCACTGTGTATGAACAGGATCAGGCAGGCTGTAGGCAATGGGCAGGTGAAGGAAGAACAAGGACCAGGCTGGTTGTGGTTTAGTCACTATTTATTCAATCTCTTGTCTCTCCCATCTCACGCACTCTTTCTTCCTTGCCCCTCATGTCTGAATCCCTGCTCAAATCTCCGCGCTGAGTCTCACAGCCTGGGTTCTCCCTCTACTCTCTGGATTCTGACCACCCCTGCTTCTCTCTCCACCCCTACTTATCTCTCTCCACCTTGCCCTCCTGGCCCAAGTTCCACCCAGTCTGGAAGCAAAAACAATATAAAGAAGCCCTTCTGACATGCCACAGGCAAAATACCTGTTAAGGTGTTTTTCTCCTTTAGTTATTTTTGTATGGACACAGTAAGAGGTACATTGAAGGTTGTAGGGCAGCTCTCCTGGGAACAACTTGCTACAGACTCAGACTACAGAGCTCAGGCCAGATTAATCATTCCTAATCCTAGCAGGGTCCAAATCTAGTTATTACTTTTTGGATCATGACAGCATCTGTCCATGACCAAGCTCTTAACTTATAGTTAATCATTAGGCTCTTTGGCCAGACCCATCTTAATGCCAGGGTAGCACATAGCTTATCACTTGCCCTGAGTCCAGAAAGTCCCTCATTAGGACCCTGTTTTTGAGGGTACTAGGAAGTAAGGGCAGCTGAGGCTTAGGTAGAGAGAACAGATGCTCAGGAGAAAAATATCATATAGAGTCAAATAACTCCCAGGTTACAAAAGCATAGCATTTACTACTGTCTTCCTGTGCCCATATGAAAAGGACATTATTCTGAATAAACTATACAGCAGAAGAGAAAAACAATATTTACAAGTCAACAGAGCACAAAGAAAACAGTTACAAATAAATGGAGAGGAAATGGAGCACTGTGATGGAAAAACTCAATAAACATACACTACCTGAAGCTATGTTATCCTACAGTCTTAGTTTTTGTCCCTCTGGAGAGGTGTCTCTCAGCCATGGAATGCATCATACCAAAGGACCTCTAGAGGTCCCATTTTCAATTTATTTTTGGGTGGGTCACATCCCATGATGCTCAGGAATGCTGTCTCTGCACTCAGGAATTACTCCTGGTTGTGCTCGAGAGGCCATATGGGATGCCGAGAATGGAATTCAGGTCGGCCCCATGCAAGGCAATCACCTAATTTGCTGCACTATTGCTCGGCCCTGCATCTCAACATCTCACCTTCTTTTCTTCTTTCTTTCTTTCTTTTTTTTTTTTTTTTTTTACTTTTTGTGTCACAACCGGCGGTGCACAGGAGTTACTCCTAGCTTTGCACTCAGGAATCACTCCTGGCAGTGCTCGGGAATCATATGGGCTTCTGGGAATCAAATCTGGGTTGACTGTGTGCAGAAACAAATTCGGGTCGACTGTGTGCACAGCAAACACCCTCCCCACTGTACTATAACTCCAGCCCCATCCTTCATCTCACTTTCATTTACAGATTATTACAACTTTTTTTTTCTTTAAATGAAACATACCTTCCTGTTTCTTTCTATGCACTGTAATTGGGGTGTGCCTCTAAATTATAATTAGAAAACCCTGGGGGGACCTTCTCTTCTATTTTCAGGGATCACTCTGGACTGTGCTCTTGGGACCATATGTGGTACCAGCAGTGCAGCAGGGGTGGAATTGAACTGGGTTGGTATGTAGGGTAATCAATCACCTTAACCCCTGGTAAGCTGCTTAACTATCTTTTAACCCAGACTTAATTTTTATTACATGTTGTTATAATATCAAATATTACCATGAGATTACAAAATGTCTACTTTGTCTTTAGGAGCATGTGGCTTTCCTTGATTATGTATGATGCATTTAATATATGTCTTATTTGTAGACAGTTTCTTAAATTTTATTTCTTGCTGTAATAGTTCCAAGGAAAACGTAACACTGTCTGTAGCACTGTTGTCCCTCTATTCATCAATTTACTTTGCTTAAGTGGGCATCAGTAAAGTCTCCATTGTGAGACTTGTTGTTACTGTTTTTGGCATATCGAATACACCATGGGTAGCTTGCCAGACTCTGCCATGCGGGCAGGATACTGTCAGTAGCTTGCCAGGCTCTCCATGAGGCATGGAGGGATAAAATCTTGGTTGGTCACATGCAAGGCAAACTCCCTACTCACTGTGCTATCGCTCCAGTCTGAGGAAAACGTAATTAAATTTTTAAAAAGTACATTTCTTGGAAGTTACTTTAGTTATCCAATAGGGACTCATTACAATGGCAGGGGTAGATAGATATTCAATGATGAGTTCTTGTTTCTAAGTGCACTGCTCTAAAATCAAAATAAAAAGGAATTTTCAAAATGGTGTCAATATATCATAGACAGTGTCCTTATTGTCCATTTTTCCTTCCAAGAACTTTGTTGAACTTTCCTCAAAATGTATGTATTTATTTTGCAATGAAAACTAGGTATGAAAGAGTATAAAATACACCCAAGTTAAGAGCTTAAATGTATTTAAAGTAACTGCAACTGATGCTTAAGCTTGTGACCAATAGATGTGGCTCCAAAACTGTTATATCAAACAAGCTGTGAGCTAGGAGAAGATTCTTTAAGCTTTTGACTTTATTTCCCGATGTTCTATCATTTTCATAATTTTATTTGAGCCTTTTCACTTCTTACACATTTTTCTCTCCATTTCACATATATTTATTATTATATTTTGTTCATGGTGCTAGATTTTGAGCGGATGAACAGATATCAAGAGAATTCCAGTGTTACTAAATAATTTAAAGGTTCAATTTTCTTTCTTACTATATACAAAAATATTCTCTGATTCCATATGCTTGAGAAATGCTACATTCTCTCAAGTCATTGAAGAAACCACATATTGAAGTATAGTGACAATCAGTGACACACCAAAGTGAGGTAGAAATATACAAGTCAGGTTTATAAACAGAGACTGAGAATCAAAGTTATAACCAGTTTTAGATACATCCAAAAAAAGAAGAGATAAAAACCAAAGAGTTGAGAACAATGTGTTTGCTCTTGCTGTTGAAAATGCTATCATGTTCACACAAACACTCAATTAACAGCATGATGACAGCAGTTGAGGGGTATCTAAGCCTGGAAATAGAAACTGAAGTTCTATGTGTTCAGTTTAATAAGCCCTTCAGAGTTTTAAAATAATGTTTCAAAGATATTATAATTAGCAAAAATCAAATTATGCAATCCGTGCTCACTCAAACTGAATGTGTTTTTAGCTTGAAATCCTTCAATGTACCTTAACACTCATTTTTTTGCTTCATGTTGGAAATGTTATTCTAAATGAAAAGAATGTATTGATCATTTTGAGATAGTGAACACAATTAACAACCATTTGACCTAAAGAATATAGAAGATAAATAGCTAAAATTATAGAATTCACCTCCAAGTTGAATGATTTAATACAGGGTAAAAATGAAAATTTAAATAAAATAGAGTTTTTATTTTATAGATAGGCATAAACATATAGCATATTATATGTGTCAGAATACTACTACATGATATGCTTCTATATAAATTAAGATTTCACAATAATAGTATATAAGATTTACATGTATTATAAATGCATTAATATTTATAGTCATATATTATCACGAATCACGAATCACTAAATCCCATTGATTGTTGATTTCTCGAGCGGGCTCAGTAACCTCTCCATTCTTCCTATTCCTGAGAGTTTAGAAGCCTCTCTCTACTCGGCCTTCCCAAGGATGCTGCACTGGAGGCTTTTTCAGGATCAGGGGAATGAGATCCAGCTTGTTACTGGCTTTAGCATATGAATACACCATGGGAACTTGCAAGGCTGTCCCATGTGGGCAGGGAACTCTCAGTAGCTTGCCAGTTTCTCCCAGAGATAGAAGTAAGTTATATGATATCTTCTGGCAGTTTGCTTTTAAGTCTCTGGATGTTGGCCATTGATAGGATTGCACACACCTGGGTTCCTCTGCCAATATCTTCATACGTGAGGCTTGTCCGAACGTGTGGAGAGGGGCCTTGAGCATGGCTGTGGCTAGGTTCCGGTGGTCTTTGGCCGCCAGGAGCTCTGCTCAGGGTGGAAAGGGAAGCTGGAGCCCATCCCCCCTGAGGGGCCCCGGGGAAGACAGCCAGGCATGAAGGCAAGAGACTCTCTGCCATATATATATAGCGATATATTATACACATATATTATAAATATTATAAATGTATAAAAATTATCTTGAGAGGCTATTTTAATGATTTTTATTATTTCTTGAGGATCTCTGATTTATACTATTGTTAGTGATAGACTTTTATGTGTACAATTTTCCCAACACCTTATCCCACAACTAGTGTATACTTACATCTATCAGTGTCCTAGGGATCCCTCCTCTACGACCTCCATTTGTTATTATTTTATCACATTTCCTCATATTCCTCATATAAGAGAGAACATTCTGCATTTGTGTCTCTCCTGAGTGACTTCACTCACCATGATATTTTCTAGCTATACCCACTAGATAAAAATTGTATAATCTCAAATTTTCTTACATCTGAGTAGCATTCCATTGTGTATTAATATTATAATTTCCTCATTCAATCATATACTTAGATGCTTGGGTTGTTTCCACATCTTGGCTACTTTGAACAGTGCTCCAATTAACATAGAATTACAAATGTCTCTGCAAATAAGTGTTCCTGGGCCATTGAATAAGTAACAAACTGCTAGAGCTGCTGGAGTATAAGCAAGCTTGATTGTTAATTTTCTTGAAATGTCTAATACTGATTTTGTAGAAGCTGCATCAATTAACATTCCCACCACCAGAATATGAAGGATTCATTTACATCATATCAATGCCAAAAATCATTGTTTGCTCTTTTTTATGGTTGCCAATCTCACTGGAGTGAGGTAATATCTAGGTTTTTTTTTTCACTTTCATTTTCCTAGTGAAAGTGATGAAAAACATTTTTTTCAAATACTAACTGGCCATCTTTATATCATTTTTTGAGGAAGTGCATGTTTATCACCTTATTAACTGATAGGAATATTTGGAATTTTCTGCTTAAGTTTTTTGAGTGTTTTATATACCTTGAATAGTACCCTTTGTCAGATAAGTTTTGAGCAAATATTTTCTCAGTCCCAGGGGTATCTTTTTATTGGAGTCATTGTTACTTTTGCAGTAAAAAAAAAAAAAAACTTCTTAATTGTATGTAGTCTCATTTGTTTGTTTTTGCTTCAGTTTGCTTAGGTAATGTCACTGAGTTTTTGATAGTACACCTGGATTCAATTTCAGGAAGGATTCTGCCATGTTTTCCTCAATGCAATTGATAAATTCAGGTCTGACATTGTGACTTTAACCAGTTTTTGTGCAGTGCGTGTCTGGTGTTTAAGTTTTTTGTATGGTGTGTGACTTGTGTTTATGTTTGCCTTTTATATGTTCCTGACCATTTTCCCATTATCATTTTTTTAATGGACTTGTATTGCTTCTCTTCATACCTTATGTTCTTTTATGAAATATTAGCTTCTTTATTCTTTTTTTAGCTAGAGACATCTGGATATATCTCTGGATTCTCAGTTCTATTACATTGATGTGAGATTCTATTTTAATTCCAATATTGTCTTTATTCCATACTACATATTACAGCTTGATACTTTAATTTCAAGTTGGGAAAATTCTCCAAGATTTTTTGGCTATATTTGTGGCTAGTAGTGGTGGTACTGAATATTATTTCATGTACATTTGACAGCATTGGGTAAAGTGATTATTAGCATTTTAACAAAACTAAAGCTCTAATGTATGCTATTGGGATTTTCGTAACAACTGCATCAATCTGTGGAGCACTTTGGGTAGGATTGTAATTTTGATAATATAATTCTTTTCCATACAGGGAAAGGAAATGTGCTTATAGTCCTTGTGTCTTCTTTTGTTTCTTTAAATATTTATAGTTTTCTTTGTAGAAGTTTTTCACCTCCATTGCTAGGCCGATTCTAAGGTACTGGATTTTTTTTTTCAAACACACAATTGTGAATGCTATTGTTTTTATTTTTCCTATTTCTTTCTTCTATTTTGTTTGCATATAGAAATGCTATGGATTTCTGAATATTGATTTTGCAGTCTGCCACCTTACTATAAATGTAGGATTTTTCTAAGATTTTTCTTGTAGTTTCTGTAAGTTTTTCAAGTGATATATCATGTCATTTGCAAATAATCATTTTAAACCTCATATCTTGTTATTTTTATCCCTTTAATATCAAGTTTTAATTGTTGTGGAGAGGACTCCGATACTCCAATATTATTCTGAATAAATATGGTAAAAGTGAACAATTTTTCCTTGAGCCTAATCTGAGGGAAGCCTTTCAGTTTTACAACAGTGAATATAATATTAGCTACAGAATTGTGACACAAGATTTTAATAATATTTATCAAAAAATATGCCATGTAAAATGCTCTATATGCATTTATTCACATAATCTTTTGATTTTTATCTTTGCTTGTACTGAAATGGTCTATTGCATTGATTGGCTTGTTTATATTAAACCATCATTGCATCCCTGGGATAAACCCTACCTGAACATTGCATGTGATTCTTTTGATCTACTGTCAGATATAATTAGCTAATATTCCTTGAATATCTTTAGATGACTAGGCTATTGTTAACTTTAAGCTCCCTTGATCATTAAGTACCTTTTTAAAATTTGAACGCTACTCAGAGGTATATTCAACCATTTGACCATACTGACAAAAACAACAAAACAGATGTAAACAAACAGGACTGTATCAAATTAAAAGGCTTTTGCACAACAAAAGAAAATCAATATATAGTGAAAAGACAGCATAATGAATTGGAGAATATATAGTCGCACAATATAGTATATAAAGTGTTGATATCCAACATCTATAAAGCACTCATAAAACTCAATGACAAAAATTTTTTTGAAAATGTCTCCATCTACAGAAAGAGGAGATGAACAGACTTTTTCTCAAAGAAGACATATGGATAGGCAACAGGCATATGAAAAGTTCTAATCACAATTCATGATTAAGTAAGTGCAAATCAATGAAACATTGAGGTAGCATCTCATGCCATAATGGGGTATATCAAAAGTCTGGTGAGAAAGGAACTCTAATCCACTGTTGGGGGGAGATATAATTTTGATCAACTTCTTATGGAAAGTAATATTGAGTTCCCTCCTAAAAATAGGAATAGAATTGAACTCCCATATGAGGCAATGATACTGCTTCTTGGAATTTATCCCCAAAACAAAACACATGAATTCAAAGAGATATGTGCACACCTGTATTCATTGCAGCACTTCACACAATAGCAAAGAATTGAAAACAACCCAAATGTCCAACCAAAGATATATGGATGGAGAAGTTGTACTACATATGTACAATGTAAAATTATGCATCTCTTCAGAAAGAATAAAAATATGCAATTTGCCACAGCATGGATAAAATTGAAGGGTTTAATGCTGAGTGTTTTCAGTCAGAAAAAAGGGATAGATACAAAATGCTCTCTTTCAGAGTTGAGACTTATTGATACAAAATAAGAGTCAAAGGTCATACAATGGGAAAATTGATCCATAAAACTGAGTTGTGGGGATTTTAAAGGAGAGGTGTTAAGGTCCCTGGGCAAGAGAAATAGATACACTCACCTGTGATGGGTAGTGTTGGAGTTATGTGCACAAAAACATTAACAGTATTATGAGGCACAGAGTCTCAGCTAACAAAAGTTTAAAAAAATAAATATTAAGTCTATTTTGTCTGATATAAGTATGGATTTTGCAGGCAATTATTTACCTTTAATATTGATTTCCAGCCTTTGATTTTGAAACTGTGTAGATTGTGATTGATTACCCTAATTGTTCATATGTGTCTATTGTAGGCAGCAGAAAAATTGATTAAGTTTTTAGATCCATCTTGTCTCACTATGCCACTTTATTAGTGATTTCATGCCATTTACAATCAATAAACTTATTGAGATGGAGGAATATATTTCCGTCATTTGAAAAGATTGAGTGTTTGAGAATTTTTCCTTGTCTTTTAAAGAATATCATCCAACACTTCTTGAAAAGTTAGTTTCAAGGCTATGAACTTTTCAAACTGTTGCTGGCCCATGAGGTTTGATATACGTTCATCAACACTAATAATAATCTAGCTGTACAGACTATTCTTGGTGGAATGTTTATTTTATTGTTTTTCACATAGATGATAGATACATATATATACCTACATACATAATATGTATTTTTCTGACCTTTATAGTATCATTCAATATCTATGCTGTCAATCATATTTAATTTCCTGTGTATGCAAGCTCCTTCTTTAATGTTGCTGCTTTTAGTATTCTCTCAGTATCTGATATTTTTTTATATTGAGAGCAATATGTTTACTTATTTATATATTTGAAACTGTTTTGACTAGAACCCATTGATCATATTGAATCAAGGTTATGCAATCCTCAACTCTGGGAAATTACTAGTTATTATTTCTCTGAATGATAGTTTTTAGTCAATTTTGCAGTTTTAATTTTCAAGGACTCCCATGATTCGTATATTCTTATATTCTTGAACTCGTCCCGCAGTTTTCTATAGTGTTTTTTACTTAATTTCAAAATTTATTTCACTTTTTCTTTTTAGAGAATCACTATAAATTATTCTCGTGATCACTAAGACAGTCTTCAACTCCTGTCACTCTGCTGTCAAGCTCTTTCATTCAGTTTTTCTATTTCTAACTCCCATAATGCTCGGTCATTTTTTATGTAGATTTATCATTTCTAATTCTATATTTTTGTGCTTTATTGACTCCCTTCACATTTAATTCTTCTCAATTTAAAATTATCATTCATAACCTCTAAATGATATCTTGAGTAATTTAAAGGTTGTAAGGCTGGTTGGCATTGGTAGCCTTCAGGGATATTATCTTTATTCAATGAGCTTTCTGAGCTCCTACACATCCTCATCGTGCCTGCTATACTCTGAGGTGAGGTTCAAACTTTAGAGATTACATGTAGTAGCTTTGAGAGGAATTTTGCTGAGTACTTTTTTTTCTTCTTCCCTTCTGGACCTCACACATAAATAATGCATACAAACATACATATATTAATACATATATTCATGCACAACATACTAATATACATAAAATGTGCATATACATTCATGCTGCAACTATAGTAAACATGAATCTGAGAGTCTTATGTATTTTAAAATAGTCTTCTAATACTATCAGAGTGACATTTAATGTTACTTAAGCTCTAATTTTCTGTCTCATCTTTTATGAATAATGAAAAATGATATCAAACTGCTGAAGTAGTTACAAGGATGAGAATAGATTATACCAAGTGGTTATTAACACATTGATGCTGGTGCTATGATTTTTGTTAATTAAGTAAAATTCAAGTGTGAACTGCAGGTGGTACATAAAAGCATCGATATATTAAACAACCTGCCTATAGGAAGGTATCAAAAATGTTAGATGTGATAATAGAACACATTTACTGAATAAATGCAATATCCCTTACCACTAAGAATTTATATAACTTAACACTTAATCATCACAATTATATAGAATTTACATCCCACTACATTCTGAATATATTTTACTGAAAATATAAATAACATGGATGTTTAGGGAAATTTAGTCAATAATCATTTAATTCTTTATTAGCAATACATCAATATTCTGACAAGATACTTATTCAAAAGCTTAGGTAACTTTCTTAACCTTTATTTTTTTGTCCTAAATAGTTTTTGCCAGAGCTAAATGTTAATATATAGTTACAGTTTTTCAATGTTTCCTTATGCGTTGTACAAAGTAAAATAGTGATACTGATTGTTATATTTCTTATTGCCAACAGAGGCTGGGATCTGAGTTTCTTTATCACCATACTGTTGTGATCCCCAGATCCACCAAGTCTCAGATCCCCAGTCACAGAGAGACCAAGTTCCACACACAATAATGCAAAAGTGAAGGAACTATATTACTAGCCTGAGCCAGCACTAGCTTGAGCTAGTCTTCATCCAACACAGTGGAGTCTTGACAAGGGCTCCGACTCCAAATCAAAAGCAGTTTATATAGGGTTCAGAGTTAAGAAGCAACTTATATACTGGTCTATTTTCAGCATTGGCCTTATTCAAATGGTGGTCAGCAATTAGGCAATTGTTACCAACAGTTTCTAAGGAGGCTAGAGTGACCCTTCCTGAAAGGCCAGACCCAACTGCCCAATTCTTTATCTTGGCAAATTACTCATCTGGGAGTTTACCAGAAACTGCAAATCCTATATTGGGGAAACAGAAACTGAGGCCAAGTTGAGACTTAATGTTAACTGCAGCTTGTCATGGCATTAGCTTCACCCTCACAATACTAATATAAACATATTCATTTTACAGAACAAGAGAAATATATAAGCAAATGACCATAAAACAAATTGCTATGAAAAAAATGATGTGTGTGATATATAAAAGATACAAGTTAGAGAATGAGGAGAATGAGTTCTACTTAAGCAGACTGGTTTAGCAGCTGACATCAGTAAAAATTTTAAATAGAGAAATTTCAATAATATAATTAGGAAATAAAGTGGCTGGGCTATATATACAAACAAAACATAATAGGGTTTGAAAGAGTGAAGTGATTGGAGAAATTTGCAATTTCAAATAGCTAAATATGTGGATGTTTAGTATCATAAGAGGGCATTGGAGGGCTGGAGCGATAGTACAACAGGTAGGGTGTTTGCCTTGCACGCGGCCAACCTGGGTTCGATTCCCGGCCATCCCATATTGTCCTCCGAGCACCACCAGGAGTGATTCCTGAGTTCAGAGCCAGGAGTCAGCACTGAGCACCTCCGGGTGTGACTCAAAAAGAAAAAAAGAAGAAGACATTGGGGCCAGAGGGTTATGACATTTCCCTTGTACGTAGCTAACCCAGCTCCTACCCCTGTCACCCTATATGGTTCTCTGATTACTACCAGGAGTGTTCCCTGAGTAGAGTCAGGAGTAAGCTCTTAGCCAATCCAGTTGTGACCCATCAAGCAAAAACAACAATAACTACAAAAAATAAAGATACTGACACAACCAAGAGGTAGATCATAAGAACCCTGATAAATTTGAAGACTATCTCTTAAAATGCACTCACATTTTATTATGTCTTCAAATGGAAGATCACAAAACTGATGTCTGAAAAAGCATATGTTCATTGTGTAGAAAATACATTTCCAAGATGATAAATTGAGTGTGAATAAAAATAAAAGAATGGGATGTGGCTTGGCTTAACAAGAATTAAGTTCACAAAACTTTCAGTGAATTTAGTGGTATAAAAAATGAAAACTCTTTTTAAATGGTGAAGAAATAAAGTCAAATCTACATGGTCAGCAACGTGTGCCTTCCTAAAGATGATTTTTTTAAAGTGTTGGTTTTTGTTTAACAACATTTTATTATTTATATTAAACATAGACACTGGAGGGATTAAGTATGCCAATGATGGTAATAAAAGCAGTGATACATGGGGAATTTGGTATGGCAAAGATCAATTTTACATGTTGCACCACACAAGTAAATTTTTAAAAATGATTCCCAAGCATTTGGTGTTGATGTCGGAAAGCAGGTTGCCTCACAGATCGCATAAGTGATTTAGGAGAAGCAGTTTATGAATAAATATATGCCTAGGCATACAGGTGTGGAAGTAACTAGTTAGAATTGGCTGTATGCCTGTAGCTCATGGGAGCAGTCTGGCTTGAAAACATATATTTGTGAGCCATCTGTGAATAGAAAAACCATTAAATAGGATGCAATATCTTGGGTGTAGATGACAAGAGATGGAAGAAAATTTACAATAATTGCATGGCACAAACATACTGATAAAATGCCATTGGAAGTTCATCCAATTCTAAATTTCCTAAATGAAGTGGTTTATATCTAAACTCTTGAATTGTATCTTCCTTAAATCTATTTGACCTATGTAATTTCAAGTGCTCTGGAAACATTAATCTGCTGTTTCTTCTTTAAAGTCAATTTTTCTTCCACTGAACTTAACATTTTGCTCTAAGTGTGAACTTTATACAGAAAGTGTTTTTATATCAGCTGCATAGCATCACCTTTAAAACAAGATAGATTTCCTGTTGTTATTCTCTAATATATCTTAAACACAGGAATATCTGAAAAGCAAATGTAACACAACTTTACTAATAACTTTTGATTGGGATTTTGAAGAGAATATTAATGATTGGAATTGGTTAAAAAAGTGATAAATTTTGGGGGAAGATTTCTTTATTTTAGGAATAAATAATGTAAAATTTAGGAAATTTAATAGCCTACATGCTTTTCTCTTAGAACCATTTGATGTTAAATGTTAAAATCAGGTTCACTGTTATATACAGAATAATGAATCATTCAATTATTTTACTTTTTTTTTTAGTCACATTCAGCTGTACTAAGGATTTACACCTAGCTCTATGCTTAAGGGACATTCCTGGAGGTTCTCAATAAACTATACGCAGTGCCAGGGACCAAACCCATGCAGGTCAATGCAAGGCAAATGCATGAATCCTCTATGATCTCCCAAGTCACTTATTAGTTTTGACTATACTTCAAATGAAGCCTATTTAAAATATAGCTGATCCTTGTAAGTAATCTATATCTACCCAAATATGCACCATAATATCATCCAAAAATATGATGTCACTCTATTTATTCACTTTTCTCTTTACTCTAAATTAAACTTAATGAGCAACGCAATGTATCTTACTTTTGTAAAGAATTCCTTAGAATACGATCCTTTGTTTTATACCAACTAAATCGGGACCATACTAAGAGTAGTATGTATATTATAGCTATTATTTTCTAATTGCCTTATTTCTTTCCAGTCTGAACTTCAAATTCACTTTACCGTTAATCCCATCATAAATCCACTTCAAATCTTAAAATCAGGTTTATCTCCTGTTACCTTGATGATAAATTCAACACCTTTAAAAATGTCATTCAAATGCCAGCATTTCTAGTCCAGCAAATCGACTAACCATACTTTGACTCCTAAAATCACGTGCATCACCCTCAAATATGCTTGTTCATTATATAGGGTTCTAACTTAATTCATCTTATTTTGTTTTACCTAGCCAGAGGGTGATTTCCACATGAGTATTTGTATACATTCACCTAAATATCTACATTAAGCTCAAATGTTATAACTTCTATGAAGCAATCTTTCTCTCACCATCAGCCTTCAAAGAAAAATATCTCTTACTCCAATAAACCTTACCAATTTTTAAAAATATTTATGGGATATTTATTTATATATATATATATTCTGGAAAAATAAGTTTCAGTATTTTTTAATTCATTTTGTAACCATTTATCTATGATGATAATAAATGTCCATGGTACAATTTAGATGAGTAAATTAATAAAGATTTGTTTCAAGCAATCTGTTTTCTTGTTCTTTCTCTGACAGAAGAACCATTGAGAATGACAATTTCCTCTGAAATTATTTACATAAAAGTAAATTGCAAAGTCATTTTTATGAACTAGTGGTGAAAATACAAGTGAATCCATGTGGTATCTTTAACAAATTCACTGGGCTGGAGCAGAGATAGCAAAGCAGGTAGGGCGTTTGCCTTGCACGTGCCCACCCAGGTTCGATTCCCAGCATCCCATATAGTCCCTCAAGCACTGCCAGGAGTAATTCCTGAGTGCAGATCCAGGAGTAACCTCTGAGCATCGCTGAGTGTGATCCAAAAAGAAAAAAAAATTCACATCCAGTTATACTAAGATATAAACATAAGAGGATCACATAGAAATAAAATTGGAAAAGATAGTGTATGACTAAAGCTATCATCAGTAGTGAAAATGAGAAATGTAGGTTATGTGTCAAAAGTCAGTTGGAAGTTACAATAGATTTATTTGAAACATTACTCTACAATTTGTCTTGAAAAACTATATTCTAGTTTGGTATATAATTAGAATTATATTGATCAATGTGTAAACATCAGAAAAAGGAAGGAAAATTGAAATCAATTGAGGTGAGAAAATTATGCATTAATATTGGAGAGGAGTTCAATGCAATTTAATAATAGGTGAATTCTAAAAGATCTTAGTTAAGGTTAATTAATGATTACATATTTTTTAAAAAATATTTGTTTTCTTTGTTTTTGTTTTAGAGCCAAACTTGGTGGTGTGGTTTGCAGGGCCAATTCTTGCCTCAGAGACCATTCCTGATAAAATTCAGGTGACCATACAGTGTACTAGGAACAGAGTCCACTATATAAAAGGCATGCACCTAACTCACTATGTCAACTCTGTGGCTCAAAAAAAAATTAAAATTTAAGCCTTTGAAGGTTGAAAGCAGGATGATTCTATTATTATTAATAAAAAATAAATTCAGTTTAGTGCATATCAGTCGCCAAAATCAGCTGAAAACTTAAAAGAAATAAGTCTCAAGGATGTTTTTTCTGTTTCAAGTTACAAATACAAAAAAAAAAGGTTTAAAATATCAAAACATATCCCTATTGTCTAAGAGTCAATCAGCCTTATTGCCGTTTCTGTTGGGCAATAAAAAATCTAAATGCCTCTGTTATCTAATATACATTAGATTTGGCCCAGCACTCAATATGGCTGTTTCAAAAAAGAACTATTTGGGGGAACCAGAGCAGTAGTATAGTCAGCAAAACATTTGTTTTGCATGCAGCCAAACTGGGTTTAACCCCATATGGTCCTGTGAGAACCACTAGTCATAATTCCTGAGTGCAAAGCCAGGAATAACATCTAGCATAACCAGTTGTGGCCCAAAAATCAAAGAGAAAAAGAAAACAACCATTGCAAACTAATTTAGCAAGTTCTGGTTGAAATTATTTTCTTGGAGTCTTCTATAAGTTATCAGGCTGGCAATGGCAGCCATCAAACTTATTATATTAAAGGAAGCCATTATACTTACTATACATTACCCATAGTAAAACAGATATGCTTACTTACAAACATTTTGAGCCATCATTTAGCCTACATCTATAAGATTATCAATTGTATATCTGAGTTTTCATATAACACTAAAGGAACCTTGTAAGGTTACTAGTTTATTTTTTTAGATGACTATATCCCAATGTAAGGGAATAAAAGAAACCTGTTAAATTTGGAAAATGTCTCAATGGAAAGAATAGGACTAAAAAATGTTTTTTTAAAATTTTGCAAAATGTATTAATTAGGTAAGAATGCCACTTAAAAATGCTTAAGAATGACAAAAAACATATCATCAAACATACTAGAACATCTACAGAGAAATCATAATGGAAATCATTTGATCATGCAAAATGACAGTGATAATTTTGAAGAAGTATTTCTTATAAGGTCTTTTAGAAAAACAGGAGAACAATGGACAGAGAAGTTATGAAAGAGTGATGAGAAAGAAGAATTAGTTCAGGACATTTATTTATTTACTTATATACATATCTACCTATATATTTATTTTTGGTCATTTGGGCCACCTTCAGTGTTGCTCAGGGTGTACTACTGGCCTTGCACTCAGGGATCACTTCTTTCAGTATTTCAGGACCCAGATGGGGTACTGGAGAGCAAAGCCATGACTACTGTGTGCAAATCAAGTGCAATGCCTTGACCCAAGAAGGATACTTTAGGAAAACTGGGGTGAGAGAGCAGTTTACAGTGATAGTTTCTATCTAGAAAAATTTGACGTCATTTTCAATTGATACCATAACTATGGAGACATTAATTAAACTGATTTTAATACTAGAAGAAAAATTCTTAAGCAAAAATATAGCTAGAGGAGAACAAGTATAATTAGCAGAATAAAATTAGAGGCAAAGAATTGAGGAAAGAAGGAAGGAAGGGAAAAGGATAGATGGAGGTAGGGGAGGAGGAAGGGAAGGGATGCAGAAGGAGATGAGAAAAATATTTTTTATTTTTGATATATGTGGCATATCAATAACCACTGACTAGTGAATAAAAATGTGCAAAGTAGGACTTCAAGATATTTTTATTTGTAACCTCCTTTTTTCCTGTGTTAATCTGATGTATTTTAACAAACAGTAAAGTCGGTTTTTGTAAAAGTTAATCAATTGCTGTGAAAAATCAATTTGTCTCAACTATATGAAGGGATCACTCCTAAGCAGGTCCTTTTAAGACTTTCATCACACTTGTTGGCTGTGACTGTATCAGGTAAGGCAGGGGAAGGTGGTGCATCTCGTAATGGAAATTATAAAATAAATGCAGGTACCCAACATATCAAATTAGAAAATATTCTACTCATGAAAAAAAATCATCACATTTTTACGAAAATAGTTGGAAGAGCTCGTTGACCAGGGATTCTCGAAGTGCCCATCACAAAGACAGCAGAATCAAATACTAAGCAAACAATTGTGTAGCAGTGCCTATGAAAACTTTCTGAGAAGGTCCCCGCTTTCTTTCATTTTCTTTCCTGGCTCTTTTCCCCAGAAATGATTCCATTATCCTCTAGAGTCACCTTTGGGAAAATCTGGGGAGGTTCAAAATGTACGAAGGTATTTTTTTTCCTTTAATTTTTTTTTTTAATTAATGAATCACCGTGGGGGTACAGATACAGGTTTACCTATTCTCATGCTTGTGTTTCAATCATATACAGCTTGAGTATCTGTCCCTCCACCAGTGCCCGTCCTCTGCTGATGACCCCATCATCCCTCCCACCAGCTCCCCACCCCATCCCCACCCACCTCTTTGGCAGGGTATTCCCCTCTGTTCCTTCTCTCCCTTTGGACATTGTGGTTAGCAACGGAGGTCTTGGGTGGCCAATGTGTTTGGTCTATAGTCTGCTATGACTTGCCTCTCCCATTCCGAGCGGGTCCTCCCACCACATTTTTGCTTGGTATTCCCTTCTCTATCTGAGCTGCCCTTTCCCCCAGCATGTGAGGTCAGCTTCCAAGCCATGCAGCAAATCTGGTACTTATTTCTGCTATTCAATTGTGTTTGTCTTCCATTCTGTTGTTTTATATTCTGCAGATGAGTGCAATTCTTCTATGTCTGTCTCTCCCTTTCGGGAGATCACTTTGAGAGTGCAGGTTTTGTTTAGTGTTCTAGTTACCACAATACCTCAACAATTGTCCCCTATTGTCCCTAGCTTATAGACTTAAGGTCAACTTCGTGGGGAAACGATAACAACCAAAGACTTGAATACTCTTATTTTGGAGTGCGGGAGTAAGAGAGAGAGAGTGGGAGGAGCGTGACTCTGCTTCTGGAAATCACTTCTGGCAGAGTCATTGGGCATTTGGGGGTGCAATGATCAAAACCATGATCAGCCAAGCAAGGCAAAGCACCTTACCCGCTGTACTATTGCTCTGGCTCTTTGAACACTCCAGTCTTTTCCATGCTATTCTGGAACCTTTTAACCTTTCTCTCTTGAAATAAATCACCCTGTCTCAGACCTGGGAGGGAAGACAATACACTCCATCTGATTTAACCTGAGATGCTCTAAATCCCATTTCAACAAAAACAAGCAAAGACCTGAAAGCTAGATCAAATCATTCATACAATGTAACTTTTTGCTTAAGTATTGTCCTAAAGTCACCTTTAACTATTGCACTAATGTACATAGCTTAGAAGTTTAATTTTTACATTTTAGATTCACTTTTCATATTTCCAGTTGTATAACCTTTGTATCACAGAAGTTAAAGTCTTAAGATCTTTGACTATGTATATTTCTCTCTTGAAAAGAGAAAAACACACAAGTTCCATATCTTGAAAAATAAAAACTTTTTTTTTTCTCATTGTCTTTTTCTTTGGGAGCTTTCTGTGAGCTTCACAAAAACATCGAAAATACGCCAATATTATTAATCTTTTCTTTTATTTCTCTGATAGCTTAAGCACATGGTCTGCCTTTCAATTTACAGCAGGAAGCCATTTGACGATTTTGCCAGCTCATGTTGTGCTTCAAACGTTTTCCAGCCATCAATATTTGAGTTTTTGCCACTTAATTCTAGCTTACCTCTGACAAGCCAAGAATTTTTTCCTGTTGTTCCTTTCCCTTTTTATTTACGTATTTATTTATATATTAGCTTTTAGCTTGCAAATTTAATGTGAAGACAGATTATTTGTTAAGTCTGTTCAAATGAGATTCTGAGAAATCTCTAGTTTAGGTCTCACATGGATATTTATCAGAAACTCACACCTACTATTGCTAATAGTATAGAAAATCTAAATTAGAAAAATTCTAATTATTGATTTGAAGAACTAATGCAATTTGTGCCTTCATTCTACTAGTTACTCTTTTTATAAGTAGAATCAATTGATGACAGTGAAATTTACTCTAACTAGTTTCAATATTAGGATAATCAAGGTTAAAAGTTGATCTGGAGAGTTGAATCGAGAGTTCCACATGGATCCAAGAAATAATCACTAAACCACTTATAGGACTTGGACACAGGAATTTTTGCTTTTGCCAATATCAGACAGAATATTGAATTACCACCATGAATACAGCTTCTAAACCTGTGTCTCTTTAAAAGCCAAGAAGTGGCTACTTTAACCCCTGGTATCTAAACACTACTCTGCCATAATCCATAATCACAAAATGGATTTTACACTTCCTGAGCTAGTCAGTGAATGACTAATGAAAATTTCAAGTTTCATGAGAGTGCACCTGAGAGGAAAAACTTAAGTGACTCCTAATCTAAATTTTAAAAAATAATAATAAGGAAGAACTATAAAATACATTTTCTTTTCAACTGTCATCACAATAGAAGGTTGATATGAGGATGTGTCTATGGTACTGTCAAATAATTTTTTGACAAAGTCATTTTTTTCCAGGAAATAGATAATGTGCTATAACCACTCCAATGTATAAGGTAGAATGAGAAAAAAAGTTGTTTATAATACAGGTGTTCCGTGCATTGATACAAAATGATAGATAGTTGTAAAACCAGAGATATCTATAAATCATGAAAAAGAAAAGAGATTAGCCCTCACGGATATGTGGTGTCTACATATTTTGTCTGATTCCATTGGGTGTCTTTTCATTTTAACAATAGTTTCACAGTGCAGTGGTGTTTACTTCAATGGGAAATTCCACTCATTATTTTTGTTTTGTTCCATAATGGAGTCCAAACAATACAGACTCCTCCAAAGCCAATATTGTGTGTGGTGTTTTTGCCAGTGTTTCTTCTCTGTAGTTAATGCATTCAGTCCTAGCATATCATTCTTTATTGCATGGGGTGTTAACTTTTGGGCAAAGTGTGAAATATTAGCCTAATTTCATTCTCTGTACTTTACTAGTCATGTCTCACAAAACAATTTGTTGCAGTGGCTTTCTGTTCTTCAATGTATGCTTTGGGCTCCTTAAGTGACTTTATAGGTGAAGGATTATTTATGGATTCTCAATTATATTCAGTTTGGTTGAGTGTGTGGTTTTACTTTAATTTCACACTGCTTCTATTGCAATTGCTTTATAGTATAGTTTAAAGTCAGAGGTTATAGTGCATCCCATGATCTTTTTTTTCCCTCGGGATTGCATTGATTATGCAGAAGAAAGGGCATTTTTATTATCCTATCTATTTTATTAGCGTTTGTTCTCTGTCCTTAAAGATTGACACTGGAATTTTGATAGGGCTTCCAGTAAACTGTGTATTGTAGTGAGTGAGATGATTACAAAGTTTAATTCTACAATTCATGAAAATGAAATAGTTTTCATGTCAGCATCTCTTTATTTCTCACAATAGTGACATGTTTTTATTTAATACCTCTATAATTCCCCTTATTACATTGAATCTTTGCTTATTGTTTTAAGCTATTAAAGTAACTTTCAAAAATTCCTTTTTACTTCCTGTTTTTGTATACACACTGAAATACATTATGCATGTGTATTGATGTTATAGACTTTCTCCTTATAATACTGGTCTATTGTTTCCAAAAGTACTTTGGTATATTTTTTAAGGTTTTCAATGTGCATTATGTCACCTGTAAACAGTAATAATTTGAACTGCCTCTTTCTAGTATGAATGTCTTTTGTTTAATTTTATTGCCCAATTGTTTAAACTAGAACTTACAATAATATCCTGAACAATAGTGTTGTGAGTAGTCTTACTGTTGTTCTCATTTTAAAGCAAAGTTGCCACTCTCAATATTCAACATGATGTTAGCAATGGGGTTTTTTTGCATAGTTTTTGCTATAATGTTGTTTGTTCTTTCAACCCTTGTTTTGTTGGAAATTTTCATTGTAAATGGATGTTGAAGATTATATAATGATTTCTCTGCATCTACTGATATTAAATATGTATTTTAATCAATTGATGTAAAAATAAAATTATTTGCATACATTAAAACATTCTTGTATCATATGAATATATCTGAGTAGGCCAAGCTAAAAGATTATTTTAAAGTATTGTTAAATTCAATTTATTAAAGTTTTACTGAGGACTTTTGCTTTTTATCAGAGGTATTTATCTGTCATTGATTAATGTCTAAACTTATTTTATTTAGTCATGTCTCTCTCTATTCCTTGCGTATCATGGTATTATTTGCCTAATGGAACTTTTTGTAAAAATTATTGTTTCTTGAGTATTTTGAAAAAAAAAACACTAGAAGGATACATATTAGGGAATCTATGAAGAATTGGTGAATTCACAGTCAGGTTCATCCAGATCTGGTATTTTGTTTGGGGGAAGAGTTGATGTCACTGTTTCAATTTTCCTGCAATACATATAAGGAAAATCACAAAAATTACCATCAAAAATATTAAAATTTAAAAAATTAAACACTAATTTCTTCTCCAAAGGGAATGTAGAAATGACCAGTATTCTCATTTAAAATAAAGTTCTTCACTGATTATGAGGTAAATGTAAAGCAAATGACTGTAAGATGTCAACTCACACCAGTAATAATGGCTTGAATCAGAAGTAACACACTGTTACTTGTTATTCACCAAGGCAATCTTGATGAATCACTGTTGGTAGAAACATATATTTGTTCAGCCTCGATGGAAAATAGAAATTCTTATTTAAGAAAAAACACAACTGTTATATGCTTCCCAAATTCCATTCCAAGGTATTTCTTTTAAAACACAAAAACACTTATTTGAAAAGATATATGTACACCCAAGTGCACTGCATTGTTTATTATCATGCATCTGAAACAACTCATGTGTCCATGGACAAGAAATTATGGCATATATGCACAATGGAATGTTACTCAATTATAATTAAAGATGAACTCTTGCCTTTTGATACAATGTAAGTGGAAATAGCTTTTTGCTAAGTAAAATAAGTCAGAAATCAAAAAGCAAATATTACATTTCTGGGCCATACGTGAAAAATCTTTTCTTTTGAAAATAGACACTTAATAAAAAATACTCTGCTTCTGGTGACAGAAATAAGTTTATTTAAGTGATTGGAAGGAAGGGTTCTATGAACATTAGATGCCACTGAAACTGAAGTCAATAAAACACAGCCTATTGTTAATTGATCTTATTTTTTACTAGTTAGCATAGCTATCAAATAATACATTTGATAAAAATGTGGACTGCTATTTTGGGATTTAAGAATTTTGAAGCTCCTTTTTTGTCATAGTCATATTTTCTTTTCACAGAACCAGCTGCATACTGTTTACTACCTAAGTTAAATACTTCAACTCCTAAGTTTCTGCATACTTTACTGATTGAAATGAATATATTAGAAGTTTAATTTGCATATGCACTGATTGCTCTGGATATTGTACAAGGGATATGCAGTTAAAGAAAAGAATAAGTCTAAGTAGTTCCTTTTAGTGACTAGATTTAAAATTCATGATAAAATTAACTTAACCTTAAGGATTTAGTGAGATTCTTTGTAATTGTAGCTTTGTTATTTTTAGTACTATAAAAGATTTTTCTGTTACATCTTTGAGGCATATGACCATTGTAAACTAAAACTTGTTCTATGTTTTGTTTTCTAATTTTTTATAATCATCTAATGACTTAAAAATATTTAAATATTTTGGAGCTGGAGTGATATCACAATGGTTAGGGTATTTGCCTTGCATGCCGCTGACTCGGAATCGAATCCCAGCATCCCATAAGGTCCCCTGAGCACCGCCAGGGGTAATTCCTGAGTGCATGAGCTAGAAGTGACTCCTGTGCATCACCGGGTGTGACCAAAAAGCAAATATATATATATAAATATATATGTTTATATATGTATTTATATATAAATATGTATATATATAAATATATATTTATATATAAATATATATATAGACATATATATATTAAAACCCCATTACTGGTGCCCGCTCGAGGAGCAAATCGATGAGCAACAGGATGACATTGACAGTGACAGTGACAGAAAACCCCATTAGCAATACATCTTTTGTTATTGATAATATTAGAATGTAGAAGTAGGTCAACTACTTTACATCTTTTGTGTGGTAAAACTTAATTGGGAATTTTTAAGAAATGTGTATGAATATATGACTTGAGAGAATAGAAATATTATTTTGTATCCCCTATATTCAGAGTGACTAAGAATATGTATACATATATATTTAAATTTTCTGAGCTACTGTAACCATTTCATAAATACAGACACAAAATTACAGATTTTCAGAGAGTTTCTTATGGTTTTACCAAGTAAAGATTGAAACTTTGATCTGAAATCATTATAATTCAAAATTTTTTCTTTCTAAAATATAATTTGTACAATAGTTTTAAAAGGTCTCTTCAAAAAACCAAATTTTTATTTTTTCCTTAAGTTTTGTGATTTGGAAAATAATTTACATCTGTTTATCTTTCTGAAATTTAGCTAAAATTTTTCTCTTATATTTCAATGTCTACAAATGACAGGAATGACAATATATTTAAGTATTTAAAAAGTATAAAATGCACTATTATAATGAATATATTTAATAGTCAACTGATTTATAGCATAACACAAAGATTTGTGAAAAAATATTAATAGTATATTTTCTTTTAGAAAATTCATGCTACAAAACTGGCCAATATTTAAGTTAGCATATATAAGTATGTTTGAGTATTATGTATGCACATGTGTATGTTTGAGTATACATGCATACATATGTATATGTTAATGTACATATGTTGTGGGGCTGGAGCAAGAGCACAGTGGGTAGGGCATCTGCCTTGCATGCAGCTGACCCGGCTTCAATTCCTCTGTCCCACTCAGAGAGCCCGGCAAGCTACCAAGATTACCCCACCCACATGGCAGATCCTGGCAAGCTACCTGTGACGTGTTTGATATGCCAAAAATAGTAACAACAAATCTCACAACAGAGACGTTACTGGTGCCCGCTTGAGCAAATTGATGAGCAATGGGATGACAGTGATACAGTGACACTGACATAAGTTGTATACATTTAAACACAGTAATACGTTTATCATCATAAAATTAAATGGTCTATATGGGCCATATACGTGTTAGTAATTATAGGGATGTATTTTTAAGTGTGTGCTTTCAAGAAGAATTTTTAAAAACACATTTGTTTTCTGTCTTGCACTTACTTTATATAAAATTGGGTTGCGGAGCATTTATATGTGCTTAAGATTCACCCCTCCTATTACCTAAGTTCCAATGTCAGTATACTATTGAAATGGAACCAAAACCCTTTCTTCTTTTATTTAGTGGCCCAAAGAGTTTTCAGTCTTGGAGCTAGATTTTTTGGGGGATGAGGGTGCATTGTTATGATCCACATATGACAATAATTGCTTTTCACTTCCAGACTTATTTCACTTAGTAAAATCAACTGAAACTCCATCTACAGAAAGACTCATAACACGACGAGAATTATAAAATAAATTTTGGAGTAGAAAATATCACAGTTCATATTCAAAAAACTTCATGTTAGCTTTTAATGATATTGCTATTTGATTTTTGTCTTACAAAGTGTGTTTAGATATTTATTCTGTAAGCAAAATTTAATTTTAAATGATAATATTAGGAATCAGTCATATTTCAAACTTAAAATTCCCTCTACATTTTTAGTTAATTGAAGCTGAGTTGTGAGTTGATGCGTTGGGAAGTAAAAAGAAAATTCATAGTTAGATATTTAACTATTGTCAATGATGACTGAGACATGATTAACAAATTGTACTACATTTAGAACTAAATTATAGAAGCAGGAAACCTAATCAGAAAATCAAGTGCACAACCTATAATGCAGTTTTGAAGTCAGCAATTGTATCTTCATAATATCTAGATTCACACGCAATTGGTGGTTGAATTATCAAACATGCAATGCAATTAGTTGAATATGAAAAATTCAGAGTGAAACAATATGGATATGAATCAGCAATGCATCCTGGTGAATGCTAAATACATAGCTTCCACATCAGTAACTATAAGTCTTCAATGATCTGCCAAATAAATATAGAAGTAAAGTCTACTGTAATAAATAGTAAATATGAGTTAGTCTTTGATAAATATGGAAAAATTGGTGTAATAAAAGGAACTGGGTATCTTCTGCATATGTTCACTCACCTTAGGGCCAATTATGTGTATTATTTTTGTTCTCTTAAACATTTTTTCTACTCATAAATGTCTTCTATGGGTTTACTCAAAAGGTAAAAATTTCTTCAGTCAGAAGAAATCACCCTTCGTAACACAGTATTTGCATACTGAATCTCAATAGCATTTTGCTATATCAAGAATAATTTAACCATATCCCTGCTTTAAAAAAATAGATTTTTCAAGATATGCTCAGTGGCACTCTGATGCTATTAGTGAAAAGAGTGAACTGGGCAGTATGAAGGAAGTAACTCAGAATGGTGCTTCCTGTGTCATTGATAATTTGTTCTTGTATCCTGAGCATTTGAGCATTTGTCACTTGTTTTTCACCTCCAAGGTTTAGTCACTTCAAATTAGCATTCCTTAGCCTAACTGATCTGATCTTTCAAATCCATTGCCTGGGGCTCATTAAAAGCTAAGGTAGCTTGAGAGTTCACGCCTCATACAGGCAGGGCCAGAGTCCCTGTGTCAGCAGGAAGCAACTATAGAAGATGGAACTTTGACCATTTTCCCTTTAAAGATTTAAGGTGATAAAATCTCTAGGGAAATATGATGTAGGTAGATAGATTAAGGAAATCCTCTCTCTCCCCAAATCCCTTCCAATTGCCCTATTGTGAGTGTAAACCCCCCTTTATGGAGGAACTCTGTTCCCTTTTAAATTCTTTTGGGTCAACTGCCACTACTCCAATTTAGCCTTGATAAAGGAAGTGTAGTCTGGAATGTATGATATCTCTCTCCTCTAGTCATTATTGGTCCTACAGGTACCAAGACCCAGCTTCTTATGGGACTTGGAACTCACCACCAGAGTGAAGGAGAACCAGAAACTCCTCATCCGTACGCACTGGGACATCCAGTCTGAATCAGGTAGCTTAAGACTGCCACCCTTGAACCTCAGTGGACAGGTCCTTGCACTGTGATCCTGGCCATACCAACTGCTCTGAAGGAGGACGGAATCAAAAGATGCCTCCCCCTTGGAGACAGAATGACATCGACCAGTGACGTTGCTGGACAATGGGAGACGACCCTCTCAAGATCAAACTGAAGAAAGTAACTTAAGGGAAGGGCATGGGTTATTCTCTGTTTCTCTGTGCTCATAGTGACAGCTGCAGAGCAAGCTCGTTACATTGACACTGGGTACTTTCTGATAACGAGACAGGTGGAATTAACCTTGATCTGTGCCAGTTATGGCCCACGCTGGGACACATGTCTGTTCTGGGACCTTCCCAACCGGTTGTAACCAGCTATCGAATGTCCTCCCAGCAGTTATGCCACAGGTCAGCTAGAAGAGCCCCTATACCAGGGACCCAACAATACTCCGCTTGCTTCCATTTAACCCCTTGCTTGTCTCCTTCCTACTTTGCTGATTCTAGTCCTCTTGAATTGTGTTAAATGGTAAAAATTGTGCAACAGGTATATCGTAACGGAAGGGAGCTGAAAAGTCAACTTGCCACCCTGATCCCATCACACATGGGGCCCCTAGTGCTCCTGCTTTTGCTGCCACGGTCCTCGAATCCTGAATAAGCTAGTGGCTTTTGTTAAGGGCAGAATAAATATAGCACAGCCTGTAGTCCTACGACAGCAATACACTGGATTGGCCAGAAATCCACAGTTCATAGAACAGTTCAGCATGCAAGAGTATGATTATTGTTGGAGGCAAAAGAAAAATGGCGGGGAATGGAACAGCCAAACTGATGCCATGGCAGGCAGCAGAAATGAGAAAAATCAGGTTCTTCTCAGATTCGGTTCCCAGAACTGAAAGAGATGCATAACTAGCCAACCTGAACCCACCTGGGAAAGTTCCTGGGCTCAGCAAGTGGGCTCAATTAATCAATTCTCACAATGCCCCAGAAGTTGCTTTTTCTTAACCCAAAAAGAATGAGAAGTCCATGTAATTATAAAATTGGTACTGATACCGGAAATTATTGTTTAATTGTTGCCTAACCACTGGTAGTCTAGGCACTTGCCAAAACACCTTTGTTTGGTAACTAAGTAAGATTTCTTTCTGAATCAATAAGGCATGTACTACGTATGTAATCAAACCCTACATAAAATACTTGCTGCCTGAAATCAGGGTCGCTATCAAGAGACCACACTGGGTGAGATAGTTGACCCCAGCATACTGGAATAAAACTCCTACTGCTTTTGCATTATCATGTTCATGTCTCTGTCTGTCTTGCTGCTTGGTAACCCAGAATCTTGGGCTTAACAATGACACACCATCTTCTGCAATCTAGGGTCATTCACAGCAGTGCTCAGATGACTGTGAGATGCCATGGTCACCTATATGTAAAGAAATATGTTAGCAATTTGAATAAAATTATTTTGAAAAGGTGAAGGTGTGTGTGTATGTATCTGTATAATTATATGTGTTTACTGGGATTTTAGCCCAGACTTTCATACATTCAAGGTAAGTGTTCTGACCAATTAGTCAGATCACAGATGTCTTACCTATCACTGTCACCCTGTTGTTAGTCGATTTACTCGAGTGGGTAATGTCTCCATTAGTCCTAGCCCTGAGATTTTAGCAGCCTCTCCTTAACTCGTCCTTCCCAATGATTGGAGACTCTTTCAGGGTCAGGGGAATGAGACCACCTTTTGTTACTTTTTTTGGCATATCAAATACGCCAAGGGTAGGTGCCCGGTTCTCTGAGATGGATGGAGAAATCAACCTGTGTCGGTTGCATGCAAGGTGAACATGCTGCCCACTGTGCTACTGTTCCAGTTTGAGCCAATAGGCATGTGGTTCAAAGTGAGATCTTAGCATGCGATGCTGCTAAGGGGCTGGTGAAGCTGTGGGTCTCCAGGCCATACCTTGAGGTGCTTAGAGACCTCCGGGTATCACCTCTTAATGTATGGGTGGCAATGTGTTGCTGATGCTCAAATCATTATACTGTCCTTTAGTTCCTGAACTAACGTTTTAATGAAATTTCTGTCAGACAAGCTCAACTTATTACAAATATATTTATTTTTTTAATCTAGAGATTGAAAGTTTTAAAATAAGTTTAGTATTGTGCGACTATAAGTAAAACCATATTGTTTATAAAATAGTAATGGAAACATTAATTATCTGTATGTGTATATATTTGAACATGGAGACATACATATGTTTAATTGTATACAAATATTTTCTTTCCTTTCTAAAATTTATCTTTGCAAGTTAAAGTAGTAGTACAGCTGGGTGAGGTGTTTTTCTTGCGTGCAGCCAACCCAAATTTGATTCCTGGCATTTCATTTGGTTTCCTCAACCCAAAAGCAGTGACCTCTTCGTGCAGGCCCCGGAGCAAACCCTGAACAAGGCTGTACCACACCCCGAGTTTGTTTACTAGTCAATTTATGACTTGAAAAAATTCTCGATACATTTAATGTTTCACTCAACCGCTTTATTAACAGACTGAAGAAACTTTTAAACTGAACATCTTATCTTAAAATATTAGATAGTTATATGATGATTAGCTAGCTAGTGACACATATTGATACATGTGTATATGTGTATATATAAATATCTCAATATGTCACTGTCACTGTCATCCCATTGCTCATTGATTTGCTCGAGTGGGCACCAGTCACGTCTCCATGTGAGACTTGTTGTTACTGTTTCTGACATATTGAATACGTCATGGATAGCTTGCCAGGCTCTGCTGTGAGGGCAGAATACTCTTGGTAGCTTGCCGGGCTCTCCAAGAGGGGCAGAGGATCTGAACCCAGGTTGGCTGCATGCCAGGTGAACCCCCTACACACTGCGCTATTGCTCCATCCCATTTCAATATGTGCAAGTTACATATATGTACATATATGCACACTTTCAGTGTATTTCTCTGTCATATTTTAAAAATAGTAAATCCAAAAACGAAGTCGTCTCAAATGCACTAAGCACCTAACTACTATATAATTCCTAAGATAGATGCCCTCATATCTTGTAAAATTGTAAGTGTCTTTTCAAATTTCCTGTAGTAAATGCTCAGGGACCATATTGATGCTGGAGATCTAAACTGGGTCAGCTGCATGCAAAGCCAGCACTTTACATACTGTACTATCTCACTGGTCCTCTCATTTCAAAATTCATAAATGGTCTTATCCATGGCTAGAGAGTCTCCTGCCCGCACGCCTGGATGTCTTCCCCTGGGCCCCTCAGTGGGGATGGGCTCCAGCTTCCCTCCCCAGCCTGAGCAGAGCTCCCAGTGGCCCAAGACCACAGGAACCTAGCTACAGCCATGCTCGAGGCCCCTCTCCACATGTTCCACAAGCCTCACGCATGAAGGTACTGGCAGAGGAACCCAGGTATGTGTAATCCCATCAACGGCCAACATCCAGAGACTTAAAAGCAAGCTCCTAGAAGCGATATCTTGTAACCTACTTCTCCCTCTGGAAGAAACTGGCAAGCTACTGAGAGTTTCCTGCCCACATGGGACAGCCTTGCAAGCTTCCCATGGTGTATTCATATGCTAAATCCAGTAACAAGCTGGATCTCATTCCCCTGACCCTGAAAGAGCCTCCAGTGTGACATCTTTGAGAGGGCTTATTCGAGAGAGACTTCTAAGATCTCAGGGAAAGGACAAATGGAGAAGTTACTGAGCCCGCCCGAGAAATCAATTATTAACGGGGATTTCGTGATTCGTGATTCGTGATCCATTGCTAGACATTCTATTTTAATATCTCCCCCTTAAAAATTATGGGGAATTCTAATTACATAATGGGCTAATCTCAATATCGAAATAATTTACTGGAAAAAAATTGACTTGTTACAACATGCTATCATGCTATTACCTCCTATAATATTCTCCTAGTTTTCCAATATTTACTTCAAGGTCATACCACTATAAATAAAAGCCATCTGAAGCGTCTGTATCCATTTCAATATACTCTCCCTTCCCTCAAAATTATACAGTTATTTCAGTTAGATTCAAGCATTTTGAATCTTCTAGAATTGTTTCTGTGGCTGACCATTTCTTTATCACAACTTTTCCAAGTATTTTTCAAGAATATTTTTTAGGATATCGTGATGTATTTATACACCTGTATCCTTTCTTAGAAGTAAAACATAATCGGAAACTATCGCCCAATCTGCCTGCTGTCTGTCGTCTACAAGTTGTTCACTCGTGTCATCCTGAATAGACTAGGCAGAACACTAGACGAAGGACAACCATGTGAGCAAGCTGGGTTCCGAAGGGGATTCAACACGATAGACCATATCCACACAGTGACCAAACTCATTGAAGTTTCAAGAGAGTTCAAGATGCCACTCTGTCTAATATTCATCGACTTAAAGAAGGCCTTTGATTCTGTTGAGACTGAGGTGGTCATCGAATCGCTGGCCAAACAGGGCATTCAAACTCAGTATATCAAAATCCTCTGCGAGCTGTATTGTGGATTCATTTTGGAAATGAAAATAACAATGGACATTTGCACTTATCATATGCCCAAGTTGTTTCAAAAAGAATCACTCAAATCCCATTCATTATGCTCAAAAGAACCACTCAAATCCCATCACCTTATATACATAGAAAGTTGGAGCCTAATGTATATGCCATTTTATTATAAGAGGGGGAATAAAAGTAGAGTGAAATAAAATGCCCTGTCATATTTTTTCCCTTTCTATTTATTTATTTATTTTTAATTTTCTTTTTTTTATTAGTGAATCATTGTGAGGTGCAGTTGCAAACTTATGAACTTTTGTGTTTCTGTCATATTTTTAATATTGTGACCTTGTACACATTTTTAAACCATTCAGTATTTAGTTTCCTCATCTAGAATATAGCTTTGGTACTTCATTATTTACAAGTATATTTTGGAAATGACATTTAAAACTATAGCATATTATAAAAATGTGAGCTATTAATATCAGCATCTGTGCCAATAAACATGGATTTTAGAAACAAAAAAAAATAGAAGTAAAACATTCTTGTTTTTCAGGTAATGGAAGCAGGTTGGCTGCATGCAAGATAAGCACCTTATCTACTGGACTATCTCTCAAGCCGCTAAAGTCTTTTAGACTTTTTTCTCTGTATGATTTGGCTTAAATTCAGACATCAGCTAAAAGTTTTCAACAAGTGTAGTATAAAACTCTAAACAAATCTATCCCCACTGCGTGCTTTGTGAAGAATGACAAAAAGGGAAAAATCAAAGTAATAAAACATCTAACTTAGTATTATCTCAACGATTCACAAGTTATGCAAATGATTTGCTATAAAAATTTGCATTTATTTTAAATAGGTTCCTGACGATCATTGACTTTAATAGCCATAAAAATGCATCTCTCAGAGTTCTATATGCAGAAACCATAATTGCAATTATTTTGCTAGGACAGTCTCTGCTTTGTTTGCAGTAGGACACTGCTTCTCAGAAACAGCTTTCAGCCAATACTTTACAGAAATCAGACTCATTCCTATAATAAGGATAATCTCTCCAAAAGGTAACTGTGGTTCAAGACATCCCTATATGCCTTGCCAACTTTATTACAGCTGCAATGCAGTCTAGGATTTTCCCATTTAACCAGTCTTTCCACTCTCCTTCAGAAGAAGCTGAACTGCATCATATGCTTTAAGTCTGTCCTAGCTGCTTTGGGGGTCTTTTTCCAATTAATTTTTCATTTTAAGTTTTGCTAATAAATCTCTAGGATGCATAATACTAGTTGGCACATCTTCATAAGACAAAGAACCAGAATTGCAATGATAGGATTTACTACATTGATGTGTTTTCAACAGCGGTATTGCCTGTTTCAACAGCAAGCAAAAACATTGTATTTGACTTATTTCTCATGGCAAAAGATGCCTATCATTCGTGATTAAATATGCTGGTATGTGCATTTATTTCTGCTCTTCACAAAGTTTCTTCTATGATGGTGGCAATCAAATTTAAGACAAAACATCTTTATGTTAAGAAGTGAATTAATCCATGCTTCATTATCCATTATAATGAATATACAATAATTTATTTCTACTTAGAGAGTATTTAGTTTTCAATAAAGATTAAATACACACTTGCTTCTATTAATCTAATATCCTTCTATTTAACTAAAAGTATTTAATTTCCCTTTAGAATGACTAGCATTTAAATAAAATATGTAGTCTCAAGAAATGATTAGGAAACTGCTGGAAAATGAATGTGTACATAATATATATATTTTAATTCTATGAACTTCATACAACAGAGTCTTGCAAGCTTCATATTCGATATGCAAAAAAACAGTAACAACAAGTCTCACAATAGAGACATTACTGGTGCCCGCTCGAGCAAATTGATGAATACCGGGACAATAATTGATATGGCACTATGAATTTCATAAAGCAATAATTTAAACTGAGATATTTTGAACTATCTCTATATACTTGCATTTTAACTAATTAGGGAATAAATACAAAATAATTGTTAAAATGTCTGCAGGAGGCACTGCAGCATTTAATTTTATTCATAAATGAGCTACTTTCCATCACCAATGTGGGGGGTGATCACAAAACAGGCACATAGATAATGCTTATTCTGCCATTTAAGTAGAAAAAGTTCCTACTGATAAAAGGAAGTTATTAAAAAAAAAAACTAGTCTTACCCACATGTTCTGTCTCCAGGAACACAAAAATCTTCTTGCTCTACATATTTTCTTCTCACCTCCCAAAATAGTTCTTCTTTGTTACCCTACAATTATCTCCACTTCATGTATCAGCTGTGTGTCACAAATGACAAGGGGAGCTTCACTTTTTTTCTAATAGATATGAAGGGCCAGAAAGGAAAAACCGAATTTAATCAAGCTGTACTGCTCTGCTCAGTGACGGCAAATGGAGGTCACTGGCTCCCTTGCCGTGTGTGTGCGTCTCAGAGAGCTGGGGATAGGGCCTGAGCCATGGCAGCACTGCTGGACAGAGACTCATTAGCAAGACCCCCCTTCAGTTCTCATTGGGGGTCAAGACAACTGCAAGAATGAAATGGAAGGTGCTTCCCTAAGTTTATGATGTGTTTCCATTTTGGTAACCAAGCAAAGTATTAAAAAAGGCACGATTGCATTTTAACAATTGAACAGGAAAAAAACATTAGCAAGAACAAATCTGCACAGACATTTGATAGCTAAGATTTTTCAGGCTAAAATTTCCCGTTGTAAAAATAAAATTATTACACATGTATGATGCTTGTAAATACCCTGAATTAAACTCTTTGGAGGGCCTTCCAAGAAATGTTCAGGGCTCATGAAATACACAACCAGGGAGCTAGGAAAGATATTGCTGTGGGGGTGGGCGAGGGGGTGGTCCCAGCTGCTTCTGCTTCAGGCTTCTTGGGTCATTTCCTTCCCTTTGCTTTTTTTTCTTTTTTAGCTTCCCATGAACTCTAGAATGCTTTCTAAATTAGATTACAAATATTTCCTCACGAGTTTTGTGTGAGAGGCATGAGACCTATCAGATGTGCAGATTTAAGAAAACCAGCTGACTGATATATATGATAATAAGAGAACCTCTGCAAATATTGGCAAGTACCTGATGTACATCAAATGTTAAATTCATAGAATAGTAAGTTTCCTTTAGACAGTCTATCTTGCTTTGATCACTCTCTGTGTAACTCATATATATGTTCAAGTAGTTTCTAAAATACAAGTTTGGAAATGACCACTCCTGCTCAACACCATTCAGAACACACCCCCTGCACATATTCTCATCATGTACTTCCTTATTTCTAAAACAATAGCACGCCATAAAGTAGTACTCAGCATCTTTTAAAAAACATTCAGATTTATAAATTTTCATAGGATCTACTAAATTAAAATCTTGGGCATATAATGTTCTAAAATTTATATTTGTAAAAAAACTCTTTAAAACAACGCTCACGTACTGAATTATTCGATTTTTTTAATGCATTGAAATTTATTTGGGTTAACGGTTTATCTTATTTTATCGTATAATTATTTGGCCTTAAAATTTCTTGTCAAAATGGTGTATTGAAGTTTTGCTTTCATAGCAATTAAAGTCTTTATTTTCTCTTGTTATACTTTTTAAAATGTTGCACTTTAAGATTTAACCAAGGTATAATCTCTTCTAGAAAGCTTGTCTAGTGTCCCATAAATGCTGATAAAATTGAACACTCCCTTTTCTAATACCTTTGCACATTAATATAGCAGTCTGGGACTTTCACAGGGCATTATTTTATTTATCTCTGTTTTGGTAGTTTGAATGTCTTTAATTCAGGGCCAATGATGCATTATTCATCTCTCAACCACAAATTTCATATATTCATATTTCTTGGACCTATTTTATAGATGTTTTGAAAATGATACTATATTTGGTTAACCACACATTGCTTTTCTCTTCTTGTTTTTCTCTTTTCTTTTCTCTTATCAACCCCCCCCCCCACACACACACACACTTTTCTTTCTACATCACAAATATGCTTCTGGAGAAAAAAATCTTTGAAAGCTTTGTTAAGTGGCAAAATTTCATTCGATTTTCAAATCTAATACAGAAGTTGGCTCAAGTGAAGAAATTAAGTTTTTATTTGCTTTTGAGTCACACCCAGTGAAGCACAAGGCTGAACTCTGGCTGTGTACTCAGAAATCATCCTGCAGGTGCTCAGGGTACCTTATTTGGTGCCAGGGATCAAACCTCAATTTGCTGTGTGCTCGGTAAGTGCACCCTAGCTTCTAAAAGATAAATATAGAAATAAATAAGTGGCCTGGAAATACAATAATGCACTGTGTTCACTATCTACTAAGAAGAAAGCTGCTTAAGCTGGTTCTAAAGGAAGGTTTAATTTTTAATATCTTCCTTATTTTAAAAAGGCATCAGTAAGAGAAAGGTAATGGATTTGCTCATTCTTGTAGCTTTCTAAACTTTGATATAAATTACTTCAATTTCTCTTCTCCGAGAAAACATGCCAAATGTTTTAGCAATTTAAGTATCAGATTAGCACCTGCTTTAAGAATTTAGGAGGCACTAATTGACCTGAAAACCGCCCAACAGGAGCAGCTGGAATGACACTGTGTTGGTTTCAGAATCCTAGTCTGGTTGCCAACTGTTTACCTAATGTGAATATAAGAAAAACAAATTGAACAGTTCCTTTGTCACTTGTGTGCTAAAGTCATTTCTTATTGAGAGATGATAGCATGACATTCTTTAGAACCTAGAAAAGCATCCAGTAAAATGGATGAACACACTGAAATCACTAGGGTATCATGAAGACATTTTTGTTGATGATACTGTGACTTTGGAATTGGGGAAAATCTGGCTCATCTTGTTAGTAGCAGGAAAAATGTAATTTAAGTGAGCTGCCAGGATAATTAGAGCAGGTGAACAGTAGACAGAAATAATGCCCTGAAGAGATGAAGAAAATACTTAGATTTGTTTTCACTTTATTTCAGTGCTACTAAACGCTCTTGGTATCTGTTTGCTTCTGTATCTCTGTAAATCCTTGGTAGCAAATTAGCTATTTAGGGAGACATTAACTCTTCCAAGCCACTTGGAGACTATTTAGTCTTTTCTGAACAGTGCTAATTGACAGAGTTGTAAGTGAAAACATCGCAAAAATGTGATATTTATCTATACTGATCTAAGAATGTTAGGAATTCACAGGAGAGTGACTCATTCTCAATCTTTTTCCAAAAAAAAAAAGTGCAATTCAAAATTCCTGTCAGCATTTAATTTTATAAAAATAATGAGTCAGTGTATTCTTATTTTGGGGGAATTTTGACTAAGTATATGCTAACAGTTTTTCAAAATCACTTATTGCTCTACAAGAATAAAGATCTTGCAAGTATTTTGTTAAACTGTCTAAAGGAATTGAACTGCAACCTATTTGATCAGCATTATTTCCAGTGATTCTTCCATGTAAAATGAACTAAATGCTTCACAAATTCTAGCATGCCAACTCCTCCTGAATTCATTTTATGCATTTATGTCTATTTATGTTGCATGGGGTTTATTGTCTTTAACTAAAACATTCATTTCCTCTCTCCTAATGAAGATTAAGACCAACATGCTGGCCTCATGCTTACTAGGGCCAAAAAGCACAAACAATTAAGTATAAGAATTTTCTTTAGATCTGGTAACCAACTCTATTCTGTATAGTACAGTACTGATAGTTAAAAGATGCAGTGCATTTGTCTAAACTCATAAAACTTTTCAGAAAAATGGATAATCTTTACTACGTGAAACTTTTAAAAAAATGCATTAAGAAGGTTGATGAAATCTCCTCCAGAAAGTCATAAAATAACTTGATTCTATTGTAATTGGAACAAACACACTGAAGAAATCAGGGAGAAGATGCTGATCTAAGTAACTCTGAAAATGGGGAAAGTTTACAAAATTAAGGCTCAATGAGCTTTATGTAAGCCTAGGACTCTCACTGATAAAGTTGCCTTCATGGGTTAACAACCCTAATATCACTGCACATGTTTACTAGAATTAAGCACTTAAGTAAATAGATGGCATATGGTGAGAGCCAGATTTCTCACTGATTAGAATGGTTAAAGACAAGACTCCTGCAGAATTGAACTAGAATATATGTATATATGTATATATATATACACACATATATACACATATGCATATTCTTAACCTATGTGCATACTATAATATATATTCTAGATAAACTTCTAGGAGAAATAACATCCCAATAACAATGATAATCCTAATATTCAGATTTTGGATTATATTTCTGCTTTTATTTTAATATTGAAGAAACTGAAATTCCTTGCTATTGACTGACTCTAATATAGACAGAAGTAGGATATGTATAAGATATACATGAAACAACTTACAGTGTCAGAAAGTAAAGAAGTGCTAAAATCCGGCACATACACACACACACTCATATTAAATGTAAAAAATTGGAATCACTTATGGAGGTCTTCCTAAAAGTTGAATCCATTATTCTACGATAAGTCTTATATAAGGTAGTCACAGAATTTAACATCTAAATGATGACACATTAAAGTTAATGAGTTTGTGGTTATATTTGTGCTGGTCAAGGAATAAAATGAGTCTGTCTGATAAATAAACATAGGATCTACTTTTCTTTGAAACATATGTTTCTTTACAGACACAAAATCCTAAGGTCTACTTTGGGGAAATTAGTGTGTAAGTACCTGAGTGTACTTAGTATAATGCATTCTGAATTCAAAATTATTATACACAACTGTGAGTTAACAACTGTGTAGTAACAACAGAGAAAAGATGGGGAAGCAAAAATAAAAAAATCAAAAGGGAAGTAAGCATTTTTCTTTTCTCTCCTTTTTCTTTTTATTTATTTATTATTATCATTATTTTAATCCACATCTGCCTATCTCCTTGGATGATACTCTCCCAACCATGCTCCTCAGGTAATAGGATTTTGGTCTTATAAAATAAAACTGTGTCTTCAGACTTTTGAGCTGTCCCTCCAAGTGTGAGTGTATTTAAGTACTTGTTTACCTGTTTGACTGAGGTATACCTCTATCTAATATCACATATCTAAGATAGTTGGCAGATATACTTAAAAATAAGAAATTTTAGTAAGTGTAGGGGAGTTATGGTGCAAATACAACAGAAGACTGGAGAGATAATACAGATGCTGAGGGACTTGTCTTGCATCTGGCTGATTCTGGTACCATGTAATCCCCCAATTATCCCCAGGACTGATCCCTGAGTACAGCAGGAGTAGGTCCTGAGTTTTGCTAGGAATAACCCCCAAGTAAACAAACCAAACCAAATCAAACAAAACAAAACAAAAAAAGAATTAGAACAGAATTAATGTTTTTCAAAACAAAGTGGGAAAGTGAAAAGAATAAATACAAGGAAAGAAAAGAATACAATAAAACAATATATTATGCCTGGAAACATATACAAGAGGACAAAAGTTTACTAAGAAAATCACTTGTATCACTTGTCATCTCCTTGATCTTTCATTTGCTCAAGCAGGCTCTAGTAACGTCTCCATTCATCCCTGTCATGTGCTAGTGTAGCCCAATGGTATCTGCTGGCTCCAGGAACAGGAAAGGCCTCAAACCATCCACGCAGGGTTTTAACGAAGAAGTCTGACCATCTCGTTGGTGAGTGGCCAAGTGGTCTTTTGAAGTCCCGTGGAATCCAGTCGGTAACAGCTCTAGTCCAGCGGTCATCTCTGAATCACATTACGTGTCACTACAATAAATTGATTTAAGGTATGCCATGATACCAAAAAAAGAAAAATCACACACACACACACACACACACACACACACACACACACTTTCCCAATTGTTTCCAAGAAGCATATGAACATTTTGAACTGAATGTAAAACATATGTTCAGGTTCATGAACATATGCAAACCTGCACAACCCACCTTCCAAAAATGTAGACCACAATGTATAGGACTGCTAATTTCATAATATAGTATAGTTCTCCTAACTACTAACTTTCAGACCCATCCTGTGCATTAATTCATAATCCAACTTTTTTTATTTGTCTATTTTAAAATGTAGAAGTTATTTTTAATTTAATGTTTCTATTCCCATATTTGCCCCAAAGTGATTCTCAACAAAATTTCCTTTCTGAATGTCTGTAAAATCTATTCAGATACTAAATGTTTTTCCACCCATTGACCCTCATATCCAATTCAAAGTCAACTGCTCTCCTTTCTCATTCCACAGTATACTGTGATTTATTCTACATCTCTGCTGATGCAACTCTTTTCCAAGACATGATCAATTCTTGGACTATTGCCACAATCTCTTAACTTCTTTCTGCAGTGACTATCTAATATATTCTTTTCTGTAGAGTGATTTTCCAAAAATGTAATTTACATCATGTCGGTCAACTTCTTAAAATCTTGTAATAGCTTTCCATTAGGATTTGAATACCATCCAAATTCCTTAACATGGACTAGTGACCCAGCTCCAGCTTTTTACTCCAAATTCGTCTCTGGCTGCGAGAACTTACTCACTCTGCTCCAGTCACAGAAATGTCAGTTCCTAGAACATGTCATCTATATCCAGCATCAAGGTCTTGCCGTAGCCGTTCGTACTCTTTCCCTGTAATATCTATCCATCTTGTTTCATTTCCTTCTAAACCTTTAGAGATAACCTAGAAAAAAAAACTTGATGAGGTCATACTTAATCTCTCATTCTCTGAATTTCCCTAGTTCACTTGTTTTCTAGTCACTTAATAAAATATTCCACTCTTTCATCTAGTTTTCAGTTTAATTTTTAGTTCCTTAATATACCCACTTTTTAAGCCATGTCATCGAACCAGAAGAGTTAAGATTGTATCGCCATACATGGTAGCAAGTGCACAATTTTATTATTATAATAGAGGCATTGAGAAAGAGGCAAACAATATGTGTTAAAATATCCTTGCCCAAAGTTTCCGCTGTAAAAAACTCGTAAAAGTATTATGAAAATAATAAAATTATATTTTATTTTTTTTCCAATTGTGTGGAAACGTGCATAGTTTCTAATTTTAATGAGTTGCAGTTTTGACTTCAGTTTTATTAAAGATACTGGGATGGATTGTGAGTAGGTCCTGTCTGCTTCCTTGCTGCATTGTCTCTCTCAGAGTACCCTCCCACCCACCCATCCCCTGTCTCAGGAAACTCAATTCCGTTGACCAGATATGTTTCAAAAGTACAATTAAACCTATTTTTTTTATTTGTTAGCAACCACAATCTCTGCCAAAGTATCAAATCCCTGCACCATGATCCCTTCTTCCTTTCCTGTTTAATTTACACCACTCCCCACTTTTCTGTTAACTTCAGCTGTGTCGGAACTTCAGCTCCTTCTATGAGTGTGGTATCTCTCTTATTTGCTTTTCTACATTCTATACACAGGTGAGATCAACTGTTTTTTTTTCTTTCTCCTTTTGATGAATTTATCTTAGAGTAATACCTCGAGTTCAATTAATACCACAGAAGTCTGATTAAATTTTTTATTTATATGTGGACAGTGCTTCAATGTGTATTCTTTTTTACTTATGGGTTCCTCTGTCATGGATGTTTGGAGTGTTTCCAGATACCAAGCATTGTAAAGAGTAATATAGTTAATATAGTGAAATTAGAGTTTCAAATTATAGTGTTTCTGTTCTTCAGTTCAACATCACAGAGTGGAATTTGTGGAGAATATGACCAGAGAGATAGTACAGCCGGTAAGGTGTTTACATGGCATGTGACTAACCTGGATTCAATCAGAGACACCACATATACTCACATAAGCAATGTTAGGAATCATTTCTGAGCAAATAACAAAAGCAAATCCTGAGCAGCAGATTAATCTGAAATCTAAGAGGAAAAAACTGTTTCTGGTCATTCTCATCATTGCTACTTGTTTTTTATGTATTTGTTTAAATAAATTCATATTTAGCTATGCATTATGTAAAAAAATTGCATAAGAATTAAACTTTATTTCATGTCATTTTTTATAAACTCAATATCAATTGTTTGATATCTGCGATTATGGAAAAATGTTTCAATGAATAAGTACTTTTATTCTAATCAATCTGTTTATTTGTAAATCTTTCATCAATATTTTAAATATAAAAATTAATGTATTTAAATTATAAATATTCCACATTTTAACTCATAAAAGTATTATATATATACAAATCTTTCATAAATGTTTATTATCAGTTTTTAAATCTCTCAATTAAAGTTTATAGAATTTTAATAGAATTCTCAAGTGATAGAGAAGACTAACAAGTTAGAAAAAACATTTTTTTCATTTCAAATATTCTCTCATATAAAGAAGTCACATAATTTCCTCATTATGAATCCTATTTCTTTGTAACTAAATGCATTTTAGATATTTTAAGCTTTTGTTTGCATTACATGTTTTATTTTTATTCGAAATGATTAATTTTAAAAATCCTCTCAACTTTGTTACAGCTCAAGTAATTAGACATTATATTCTACATATTCAGCTTATTTCCTTGAAGTTAATATAAACAAGTATATTAACTGCAAATTAGATATCTTCTTGCCTATTGAAATATTTCACTATCAAATTTACATTTCTAGAAATACGTTTTGCCATATTTTTCAAATAATTATTTGATTAAGGAATTAACAATATAAAAGTTTTCTCTCCAACTTTAAAAAAGTGTTTTCTTAATTTATTTTAAAGTTAAATTTTGAGGCTAACCTATTTTCAGCATACATATATATTATTTTCAGTCTAGTGCTATGGATGTGTACCTTAGCTTTAAATTCCAAATTGTGTACTAAATGCATTAGGAATGTTGTTAATATAATATTGTAATATTTGAAGTTTGTCACAAGTTTTCTCATAATTGCTCTTCTGCTCCAGAATGTTTGATGTTTTTGTTATAAATTTGACTATTATTTATTTTCCTTTACCTTTGTGTCACTGTCACTGTCACTGTCATCCTGTTGCTCATCAATTTGCTTGAGCGGTCACCAGTAATGCTCCATTGTGAGATTTGTTGTTACTGTGTTTGGCATATAGGACACTCCACGGGTAGCTTACCAGGCTCTGCCGTGTGGGTGAGATACTCTCGGTAGCTTGCTGGGTTCTCTGAGATGGGGGGAGGAATCGAACCTGGGTCAGCTGCATGCAAGGCAAACACCATAATGCTGTGCTATCATACTTAAATTTATTTCACAATATACTATTATTCTGCTTTCATTTTAATATTTTTCTCTAATTCTCATTTCTTTAAACATAGCTATAAATTTTGTGAATTATTTTTAATACACTCTGAGTTGTACAAATGGACAACTAGTGGTAACATAAATTATTTAGTGTGGTTAGATTGCTACATCTGCCAGAAAAATGCAATAAAAAAATCTCCAAATCTCCAAGCATGATATTGCTGTATGACCAAGACCACGCTTAGTGGTTTACCACTCAAACTGTGTTTCTCTCTAACAGCGTAGTTGAACATAGAAATACAGACTCTGGATCCTGGAAGAAGCAGACTAGCTGAATTAAAATTTGCTTCATAAGTATCATAGGTGCTCTGGGGCTGGAGCAATAGCACAAGCGGATAGGGCATTTGCCTTGCATGTAGCCGACCCGGGTTCGATTCCCAGCATCCCATATGGTCCCCCGAGCACTGCCAGGAGTAATTCCTGACTGTATGAGCCAGGAGTAACCCCTGAGCATTGCCGGGTGTGACCCAAAGAGCAAAAAAAAAAAAAAAAATTCATAGTTATTCTAAAAGAGAAAAAGATACCTTAATGCTAAGACTCCCTTGTCCTGACATCTGTCTTCATTCTCAATGCCTCAGTAAAAACCCATAGTTGTTCCATTCAAATTTCAGAAGAGAGCAGGTCAGAGCTAAATCGCAACTATTATTTTTCACCATGTCTTTTAGTTTGCTTGAGTAGTGACTCAGTTTAAAATGAGTATCGACTGCAATTGGATTAAATTCTAGAAAACCAAATTGGTTTGATTATCACGTGGATTTTTATCTTGCATGCATCATAGTTTGAATTACAGCTGAGACTAAACTAGGACAGTGTTTACTTTTATCCCGTGGTGGAATTATCTTTGCTTTTACTTTTTTTAACCTGTTATTTTATTTATATCTGGGTCAAATGCGGGCTGGGAACAAACAAATGCTTCCAGATAATTTAAGATGTGATCATCTTTTTTGAGGGTGTGGGGAGGCTCACCTGCCTGTGTTCAGGACTTCCTCTTTGCTCTACGTCAGAGAAAAATTCTGGTGGTGACAAAGGGAATATAAGAAACACCAGCCATGATCTAGAGTTATTTGTATGAAAACAAGCACCTTGAAGTCTCTCTCAGCTCATGGTAATAAATTCTATATTCTTAAAAAATAGATGGTCAGATGAGAGCATAGAGATAATAGATTTATAACACAAAAGGAAAAAAGAAGAGTCTATAATGGGCATGACAAGGAAATTTTCCTTAGACATTTTTTTATCCAGTGATTTTTTTTTATGTTTAGCCATCTAAGATTCTATTATGATTTTTCCCTAGTATTTGTTTTTATAGAAGCCTTGATAATTTTCCATTCTAAATGTTAGTGAAACTGTACTTGAATGCCCACTAATGGAAGTTGGAAAAAATTTTACATGTTTTTAGTGTTAATAATTAGTTTATGGATTTTATAGTAATATCATGATACATTTTAACTAAATAAAATGTTAGAGAATGTGGTGTCATTCAAATATAAAAGTTACTTAAAATAAGCTACATACAATATAATATATTTTGATGCAACATCAGGAAGGCTGATCTGATATTTTTATGAAATCTGATATAATCGAAACACGATGCTTATTGGAATTATGAATTTGATATTCAATGATAAGAACATATAAGTTAAATAAGTAAAATAATAACTTGCCAATAAGGGAATAAATTCAAGCTGATAACTGCCATTCACTGTAAATCTAAATGAAAATTATTTCCTTTAAGAAAAATTGAAATTGACCCTATGCAAGTGTAGTCTATTTTAAGCTACCCCAAATTACACTTGAGTGTTTAAATGTCCTCTCAACATAGTTTATAATTGTTTTTCAACAAGATTACAACATAAATATTACTTAATTATCACTTTTGTCAATGCATTCATTCAACAAACCAAACAAAGATTTTGTTTTTTAGTCTATCCCACAAAGAATAATAGGTTTAAATGAAAACAATTGACAGCAGAATTTTCTTTGTAAATTTGAGAGAAAGAATAAATGAAAGGGTAAGTGGTATAAGTTGAGGTATGGAATGTGAGCCAGAATTTTTCCTAGATTTTCTTTGTCCTTGAAGGATTTACCATTTAATCAGGAAGCATCAGACTATATTAAAACTAAAATGGAATTTATTAATCTTTAAACAGTTACAGGTCTCCCTAACAGAACATGTATCAAACTAGCAAAACATAGTTAACTAATACTTCCTAATGCCATTCTTGTTGTGAATTCTCACTAGCATTGTGGAGCCTAATGTGACAAGTGATTGAAAGGTGGAAGCTGAACTGGATGGTGTTTGTGCTATAATTGAGCATGAACAGTATGAATAAAGTGAAAGTTCCATTTTGTGCAATATTGGAGTATGAATAAAGTTTGAGAGTTCCATTTTACACAACATTGATTATCGTCTTATCATTGGCAAGGAGTATTAATACACCTTTGTTTTATACTTAAATGTCATTAGCTTCTATTGTTTGTTCTAGGTAGTCCACAATTTTATAAAAACCCTGTAAGAAGCTAAACACACAGACACACACAAACTATAAGAGTGTTCATTTCACTGTAAAGTAGATGAGGTGTAATGAGGCAACAAATGTACTAAAGAGCTATGCATGCAAAAGAGAAGTTGGATTTAATTTTGTTTTTCAATTACCATCTGTATAATTTGGAGAAAGTATCTTGGCTGAGACAATTTCTTTAAGTACACCTCTAATATCTAAACAATACTTAGCATCATTTATTTTGTAAAATAATTAACTTATCCATTAACATCAAAATTGTGAATGCATGCGTTCAATAGCATAAATTTCATTACATAGAGAAAAATATCTAAATTTAAGTTTTACACTATCTGTCATTAACATTTCTGAAGATGTTTAAATATTGCTATATAACTTTTTTCCTCTTATAAATGTGTTTCTTGTTTTGTTGTTTATTTTTTATTTTGTTTTGGGATCACACCTGGTGGTACTCAGTAAACATTCCTGGCTCTGTGCTCAGCAATGATTCTTGGCAGCACAGTATTAACACCAGTATCAAAACGGTCACATAAAAGGAATTGCCTTAATTTTTACACTATATTCCTAGTTTCATACAAAAAAGACCCTTAGAAGTTTCTAACATATTGATTTATTTGGGATTTTTCAAAAGATATTAAGCATTATTATCTATAAATTATAAACATAGAGTATATTTTTCAACAATGTTTGTCTAATATAACTGTGTCACTATATTAACTTGTTACTGTTTTTGGCATATCTAATAATCGATCACCAATGGGATGACAGTGATACTGTGATACAGTAATACTGTATTAACAATACTAGACCCTACATGTGCACAAATATGCAAACCCATATGAAAGAATAAACATTCTGAACTCTAATATTATATATAAATATTTTATTTCCTTTGAAAATATTATTTATTTTTTAACTCATACAACATCTTAAACCTGATGCTTTGGAGAAATTTATTCATTCATTTAAAATGTAGTGTAAATAACTAAATGTTCAAGGACAAAATTGGCACATTTTTTCTAATAGATATACGATCCCCCTGTATATGATATGTTTTACTTCAATTTTTTTCTTCCTATTCTTTTCATGCTTAATACCTATGTAAAATAATGGAAGAACCAAACAACTCTGGTGACTTTTATTCAAATTCTTTGAAACTAGCTTTTTAAATAAAGCTTGCTCCATGGAATACACACTACACACTTCCACAGGAATCTGAAGAATAGCCCTTGTGGCCCTCAGCAGGAAAAATGAATAGATATCATTCCCTCCTTATAGTTCTTAAGTCTGTGTCTTTATTTTCTCTCACTAAAGTATGATATTGCTATGTATTCTCTGACTTCTTAATGTTTGACCAATGGGGAAGGTTAAATAAAACACATGGGCTGTCTTCAAAATCTAAACAACAGCAAGTCTTGTCAACTGCCACTTCCCTCTTCAGATTCTTATAAAAAGATCGTTTACTATATCATTATGAAGTACTTGGGTTGAGAACTCCAATAATTTAAGTTCTAAAAATCTATATTTATCCATGACGCTATAGCTTTCATGAAATAATAGCTCATGAATATAGTATTTCAATTCATTTTTTACTGTTCACTGGTTCTGTAAAATTGTGATTCATGACTGACCAATATCTGACTGACCAATATCTAAGAATAAACCTTTAAAGATTTATCACTGTCACTGTCATCCCATTGCTCATCAATTTGTTCGAGCGGGCACCAGTAACATCTCTCATTGAGAGACTTCTTGTTACTGTTTTTGGCATACCCAATACGCACGGTAGCTTGCCAGGCTCTGCCAGGTGGGCTCGATACTCTCAGTAGCTTGTCGGGCTCTCCGAGAGGGGCGGAGGAATCGAACACGGGTCAGTCGCGTGAAAGGCGAACGCCCAACCGCAGTGCTATCTATAAGGTTTTAAAATAACATCACCTTTCAAACCAGTTATATTAACTTGCTTTTTAGCATCCTTAAATCTTCCCCCATCATTTCATAAGACTTTTTAAGGCGGATTTTATCAGTACCATTTTTGTTTCAGTGATCTTTTTTTTTTCATTCAGTATTGAGTCACTGTGAGATACAATTCCAAAGCTTATCATGATTGGGTTTCAGTCATACAATGTCCCAATACCAATCCCTCCTCCACCATTGTACATTTCCCACCACCAATGTCCCCAGTGTCCTTACCGATACTGTACAGTCCCCTATCCCCACCTGTCTCATCTCATGGGAGGCACATTTCCTCCTCAAGTTTTCCTCAAGCTCTCTGTCTGTCTTTCCTTCTCTCTCTCTCTCCCTCTCTCTCCCTCCCTCCCTCTGTCTCTCTCTTCTCTCGCTCTCTCTCCCTCTCTCTCTTTCTCTCTCCTTTCTCTCACTTTTGGTTGAACTCTACAAGAAGAAAACATCCAACCCCATCAAAAAATGGGGCAAAGAAATGAACAGAAACATTACCAAGGAAGAAATACGAATGGCCAAAAGGCACATGAAAAAGTGCTCTACATCACTAATCATCAGAGAGATGCAGATCAAAACAACCACGAGATACCACCTCACACCACAGAGACTAGCACACATCCAAAAGAACAAAAGCAACCGCTGTTGGAGAGGATGTGGGGAGAAAGGGACCCTTCTACACTGCTGGTGGGAATGCCGACTTGTTCAGCCCTTCTGGAAAACAATATGGACGACTCTCAAAAAATTAGAGGTTGAGCTCCCATTTGACCCAGAAATACCACTGCTGGGAATATATCCCAGAGAGGCAAAAAAGTATAATCGAAACAACATCTGCACATGTATGTTCATCGCAGCACTATTTACAATAGCCAGAATCTGGAAAAAACCCGAATGCCCTAGAACGGATGACTGGCTGAGGAAACTTTGGTACATCTATACAATGGAATACTATGCAGCTGTCAGAAAAAAGGAGGTCACGAATTTTGTATTTAAGTGGATGGGCATGAAAAGTTTCATGCTGAGTGAAATGAGTCAGAAAGAGAGAGACAGACATAGAAAGATTGCACTCATCTAGGGTATATAGAATAACAGAGTGGGAGACTAACACCCAAGAATTGTAGAAATAAGTACTAGGAGGTTGACTCCATGGCTTGGAGGCTGGCCTCACATTCTGGGGAAAGGGCAACTCAGAGAAGGGATCACCAACTATAATGTAGTCGAAGGCCATATGGGGGAAGGGAGTTGCGGGCTGAATGAGGGCTAGAGACTGAGCACAGTGGCCACTCAACACCTTTATTGCAAACCACAACAGCTAATTAGAGAGAGAGAACAGAAGGGAATGCCCTGCCACAGTGGCAGGGTGGGGTGGGGGGAGATGGGATCGGGGAGGGTGGGAGGGATGCTGGGTTTACTGGTGGTGGAGAATGGGCACTGGTGAAGGGATGGGTTCCCGAACTTTGTATGAGGGAAGCATAAGCACAAAAGTGTATAAATCTGTAAGTGTGCCCTCAGGGTGATTCATGAATTAAAAATAAATTAATTAATTAAAAAAAAAGAAAAAAAGAAATAGTTTGAAATACTGATACTGACAGGTTTTCATGTTTGTTTCCTTTACCTACTTTCATCACACAGGTCTTATACATAGTGATCCTTTCCAACTATCATTGTCATAGCGGTCCCCTCTTTAACTCTACTACCATCTTACCCTACCAATTGAGGCAAGGTTGCCTCCAAGGACCAATATGCCTGGCCTCTGTTTCTACTACCCTTGAGTATGAATCTCATACTATGCTTTATTTTTTAATCCAACAAATGAGTGCAATCATTCTATGTTTGTTCCTCTACTTCTCATTCATTTAACCAGTACGTTTAAAACTGGTTAAAATTAGGTAAACTTATTTAAGCAAATCAGAACAGAATTTCTAATAGAGACAGAAATCAGTTTTAAATATGAAAATATTTATTAACCTTTAAATCATATTTTATGAATATAAATAGGGTTTCATTTATAACATATGTAAATATTATCTGAAAACCATTCATGTCAATGTCTGTGCAAATAACTGCTAAATTACTGCATTCTATTAAGATTGTTATCATTTTTATATTCATATTGTATCTCATTCGACATAAATTCAAAGAATTGCATGTCATGGCTAGAAGAGAGTTGAGCTTTAATCTACACATTTAACTTTATTTTCCTTATAAATATTAATAGAGTTAACAAAAGAAAATTAAACAATTTTCACCAATTATCATTTATATTTAAAGCATTTAGGGGAAAAACAGCATGCACAGCTAATTTACTATATTTGTCTTGAAGATACTGTTTTAATGTTGTTAATGTTTCCACTAGAGGAAAATTTTTAAAAATCACACATTTCTACCATCTTTGTTTTATGCAGGCACCATGAAAATGAGTGAAGTGAATGAAACAAAAAAATTGTGTGGTGATATTTTCTAGGTGATTGCCATTTTAAAATCACAGTATATTTTAATCAGCATAATTCTTAATGGTATCTATTCTGAAACTATGGTTAACTATAATACACAAAACTGTCTCTTCATAGACTTGCTTCAAAACAAAGAAAACATGCTAAAAATAAGAGGAATAATTTCTTCTGCCTAGGAATGTAAACAAAACAAAGAGAGATAGAAAGAATAGAGCTTTCTAGGGCAAGTTCCAGATGGGAATAAAATACCCTTTTAATTGCCAGCATGCTAAAAATTCATGAGTCTTAAAATAACAGTCCCTGAATAAAATTGTAAAAGTGGGTTGCTATTTTCATTTAGATGAGTTTGTCTATTTTACAAAAAAAAAATTCTTTTATTGATCAACAGAAATTCCTCATGTTCCTTCTTAACTTTTCATACTATCTTCTCTTTCCTTTCTTTCATTGCTTTCCTAATAATCTACCTTTCAGCCTTCTGAGTATGTGAATTCTCATATGTGACCTCCCACATATTAGCATTAAAAATAATTATAAACAATTATTCTCTTATTTTTGAAAAAATTTATGTAGCAAGTATCAATTAAAATATCATCTCCTCCACCAAGCCTTCCTCAGTTTTCTCTGTTCCATTTCACAAACAAATCCTATAAAATACTATAGAAAATGACTTACATATTTAACAGGTGTCAGCTTGCATAACTAGATCAAATGATTTATAAAACTTCATTAAGTTCCAGTCTAACAATAAGGATTTATGCTTAGTTTATTATAACTGAATAACATATCTGATAATTTTATTGCAATATATTAGTTAAATAAGCACATTATCAATTTTATTAGTGAAATAAAAACATCTTACTGAAGAAACTGTCGAAGATTCTGTTTTCTTGACTGGTAACATATTTTCCCAATATTATTCTTTCATTTTAGGTGAGAAAAATACAGCATATATCAAACTACTTGGAAGATTTTAATTTCTTCCAACTGAATATGAAACACAAAAGTAACGTGTTCCTTAAAAATATAACAGTAAACGATTTTCCACTGAAGCAGTTAACCCTGTGATATTTGCCCGATACAACATAGATTTTCCAATTGTATAGGGAAGAATTACCTTAGTTAGATAAAAAAAAGAATATGGCATTGCTACTAATATTTTTAACTAAAAAACCGAACATACAAATAAAAAAAAAACAAAAACTTGTCACAGCAAAGACCTATCCAAGCATAAATAGCTACTGTTGGGAGCATAATATCACAATTCCATGTAGTCAAAGTTTTTTAAAGAGTACATAGATACATAGGAGACTGAACAGAGTTGTATTTCAATGATATTATAGTGAATTTTGTGTTTTCACAATGTGCTCTTTTTTTGAAAAGGCAAGTTTCAAACTCTGCTCAACTGCTTATGGCATACTACAGACCTAAAGTTATAATGTATCAGACTGAATGTCACTTACTGATGCTGATAGAATTACTAATGAGATGTCTTAATATTCACTCTGCAAGAATTCTATTTGCCAAAAGAAGTAACAGAGTGAAGAATTTTAGAAGATTTTCTCCCCTACTGCAAAGCAATTGAAGAACAAAAGTATCGGTCAGCCCAGATTGCCAAGATGACCTCTAAATGCCTCACTAAAATTCTCACTTATAAGCTTTGAAATGATTTCAGGTATTTAGGAGTAAATTATTTCAGAATTTACTCCTTTATTAGGGCTAATTAGAAAAAGTGAACTTAGGGTGATCCTTGCATATCGAGTTAATATTACTAGTGGTATTGTTTCCATTTCAAATATCACATAATGACCAATATCCCATGAGAATTACAGTGTTAAAGGTCATTCTTATTTTTCATATTCAGCAATTCTCCTGAGTTTTATGTCTTGCATTTTTGTAGTGAGAGGTGTTCAATATCGATAACACATGCATATAATAAATATGGTATCTATTTTGTCTTAACCCATATATACGTGTTTGTGTGTATGTGAGTGTGTGTTCTATTCTCTGCTTCTCTGTTACGATATGTCATCCAGGATATAAACAGAAAGCAATTCAACTCTTCTTCATCTATACCTATTATAATAATGTTATTTAATTTTATTAAGAAAAAAAAGAGGTTTGGGAAAACAAACTGTAACCACTATTTATATGGTATTCAATATATTTTGGGAAACTTTTAATCATGCACCTTATGAAAACAAAAAGTGGACCCCTCCCTCCCTTCCATCTAGATACCAGTTGCCTCCACGTCAGATCTCCACCATATCAACAGGCCTACATCCATATTGAACCATGTGGTTGTATAAAGAACTATACTCATCATATAAGAGAATGCTCATAATTGCACCTTCCTTTTACAGGCATGACTACAAATAGAAGGGGGGAAAAGCAGCTTCCTTCCTAATCCGTCAGAATCCCAGGGGTAGGGTGGGAGACTAACTACAAAGATTTTCCCTTTGTACTGCAGGAGCACAGCTAAGCCAATAAGTAAGAGGCCTTGAATTCCATCAAGATCAGAGAAAAATTACAATAGTACAGAATGCACAATCAGCACCAATCAGCTCTGAAAATTCTAAGACAATGATTGTAAGAGACTATGTTGAGAATGTTTATTGAACTAAAGGCAGAAAGCAACACACAAGAAAGTATGAGAGTGGAAATGAGAACATCACCATTGAAAATGACAGAAATGAAGAGCATGTCAGGTAATATTGAAAACACAATTGATTTGAGCAGCAGAATCATAGCTGAGGAAATGAGCTACAAAATGAGATGTAGATAATGTCAGGGAAACAAGAGAATGTAGAAGAAAACCTAAAATTAAATGAACCACTTACAGAAGAACTGTGGGGATTTCAAGAGAAGCAATATAAGAAATATCACTATCGAAGAACAGATAGTTGAATTTGATGATGCATCAATAGTTAAGAAATTATAAATAAGAATTTCCAGACTTGAAGAACACAAGCACTCAGATCCCAGAGATCCAAAGTGTCCTCCCCCCAAAATAATCAAAAAAGATAGAAAAGTAGAGAGAATAGAAAAATTCAGGTAGAAAATATCAGAGTCATTGTACTCATTTAATATTACAACAGTTAAAGAGAAAGAATATTAAGAAGGGCATGATCAAAAAATTGAAGCATACAAAGGAAAAACCATTAGATTCACAACAGATCTGTTAAATGAAGAGAATGAAAGAATAAAGCACAAAAACAAAATCAAGTAGGTGCTTCACTAAGATTATTCTATCCAGATTATCATTAGGCTTTGAAACAATAACATACAAATTCAGGACAAGCATCGACCTGAGTGTTCATAATCTTGAAACCAGTTATGCAACAAGTGTGAAAAGAACTTCTGTCATAAAAAAGAAAATATTCTCAGCACTTGACAGTGAACACAACCTTTAGCAATATGCTTACAGTTGCTCTTTACTAAAGAAACATTTGTTTTTTAGAAAGAAAGATGCGCTTAGTCCTAGTGTTTTTACATGTTTTAATATCAAATTAAAGTTAATTTATACTAATTATTCAATTTCTAATCAGTTTTATGCATCCATAGAGACTTTTATTAAAATATTTTACTTATTAATGCAGATACTTAAGAGATATCTAGAATATATTATTTCCTAACATAAAACCAATATTCCCTTTCTTCAAACAAAACACATTTTTATATATTTTAGTCCTGTTCATATTTTCCATGTAAATAATTTTGACTCTCTTCACCCTTACTAAATTAATTTTGGTGGAACTTATCTATTTATGTAAATTTTAAAATGATTTAGCATATACTTATTTATAAAATAGTTTTTAATTTGTATACCCATGAAAATGCAATATAGACAGTTTTTGAAAAAAAGTTATCAGTTTTCAAAGGGACTGGAGTTTGTTCCATAGAACTCGATCTTACACAGGAGGGGGGTAGAGGAGTCCTTGGTAAACTGTTGGAGGAAACAGACACTTATGGTAGGCATGGAGTTAGAATGATGTATGCATCACTCTCACTGACACTGTCATCCAATTGCTCATCCATTTCCTCGAGGGGGCACCAGTAACATATCCATTGTGAGATTTGTTGTTACTGTTTTTGGCATATAGTATACCTCATGGGTAACTTGCCAGGCTCTGCTGTGCTGGCGAGACAGTCTCGGTAGCTTGCCAGGCTCTCTGAGAAAAATGGAGGAATTGAACCCGAGTCGGCTGCATGCAAGGCAAATGCCCTACTCGCTGTGCTATGACTCCAGTCCCGATGTATGCGTGAAAAGTATTATTAACAATAATATAAATCCTAGTGCATCAATAAAACTGGTTACAAAGCAAATAAAATATGTGGAAATGAAATTATTGCATGGTTTTATTGCTAAGGTAAATATTGAAGTATTGCCATTTTTCCCTCATTAAGACATAAGGAAGCAAAAAGGAAGGAAACAAAAATAAAATGTACACATAAATATCTTTCTTCTTGTAAAATTTTTCCGTAATAAATTAAGTCAATGAGAAGGGAGTATTCTTTACTTATGATATCTAGTAAACTTAGAGGTTTCTATTGGAAGTTAAGTACAAAACCTGCCCATTCCAGTCTTTATTTAGGACAAAAGTTCTGTTTAAATTGCAGAACAATATAAAAAGAAATGATTAATTAGGAAATGCAAATGTGTGTGAGAGAGAAGAGAGAGAGAGAGAAAAGGGAGGAAGAGGATAGAGGAATATAAGAGGATAGAGGAATATAAGACTCTAGGTCAGAGTGATGGCTCGGAAGATATAGTGCACAAGTTGCAGTCCAGAATCCCAGGTTTGATTTTAATCACTGTATGCCCGTCAAACACCACCAGGAGTGAATAAGCCCATAAAATAGGCCCCCAAACAAGCAAAATAAATCTTGGCTTTTAAGCTATTATCAGATGTAGGATGTGTAAATGTTTTCTCCTACTCAGTATGAATTCTTAATTTTAGTCATAGATTTTCATTTGTCCTTATTCCCAGTTTTCTAAAAATGTTGTGTCTTAGAGCCAGTTGGAGCCAAATGTGCAAATCATATCAATGAGACCAGTATTCAATTGTTTTTATAATGTTTCTTCAGCGTATTTTATAATCTTGGGGTTCTAAAATCTAATTCTTAACACATTGTAAGTTAAATTGTGTTCTTGGTATGATCTAGTAATATGATTTCACTATTTGGCATCTGACACTTAAATATTCCCAACATTATTTATTAAGTCACTTCTTTCAATTATGTCCTTTGAAGTTTATTATAATAGTGTGGTTAAAATAAATGCACCACCTGTGCAAACTATCTGTATTTTATCATTTAATAGTAACATGGTAACTATCATTATTAGTGATACTAAATATCAACATTCATGCAATGATAATATTGGTTTGATATTTGTAGGAAGCATAAAAAACGTTAAACAGGAGTGTGCCCCTGGTTCCCACGCGGCCGCCGGGACTTGGGACCCTTGCCGCCGCCACTTCCCGCGTCCCACCGCCCCGGCTTTCCCGTCCGCCCGGCTCCCTCCAACCCGGCCTTTTCCCAGGTAATCAGGAGACTCCCAGCCACGCCTCCCGAGTGCGCCCCTGGTTCCCACGCGGCCGCCGGGACTTGGGACCCTTGCCGCCCCCACTTCCCGCCTCCCACCGCCCCGGCTTTCCTGGGACCATTGTCCCAGGAGCCCCTGCTAGGAAGAAACGGGGGCGTGGCCTGAAGGGGCGTGGTCTAAAAAGGGGCGTGGCCTCCTGCCAGAGTGGCCGCCGCTAACGCGGCCGCAGATATTATTTCCTACCTTAGCACATTAGGTATGGTCTTCTTGCTTTGAAAATCGGTTTAACACATCTCATACACTTATGCGAACTAGCCTATTAGCTCTAAGTTTAGAAAAATTATCAGTGAATAAGAGAAGCTTAGCAAAGCTTTTGTAAAGACAACTTAGCCTTAAGTCTTCATTAAAGCCCCAATATCAATCAGAAAGAAAAGGCTGAGTGTAAGGAAGACTTCTAGAATAGGAATAAAGCTGCCATCAGAAATAGCACAAACAGAGCCCCTCCTTCTCTCAGCAAGAGGTAGGAGGAATAAACACCTACAAAGTTCCAATCCTATACTTCCATAACAATATGAAGAAGCAGCGAAAATCCCCTCCAGGAAGAGAGGGAGAAGAAAAGATACTAGAAACCTCAAAAGAGGCTCCCAACATCTACGACCTCTCAGATAAACAATTCAGAGAGGAAATATGGAGGAGAGTCGACCTACTCCAAGCAAATATGGAACAGACATCCAATAAATTAAGGGAGGAGATGAATCAAGCGCTGGAACGGTCTACCAAGAAAATACAGAAAGAAATGAGAGCAGAAATGAGAGCAGAAATTTCAAACCTGCGAACGGAAGTCTCACAAATAAAGGAATCGATAGATGAAATAAAAATCTCACTAGATGCCCTCAACAGTAGAATGACTACAGCCGAAGACAGAATCAGTGATCTGGAAGATGAGCTGCAGAAAGCTTACAGACAACAACAAATCATGGCCAAAGACCTCAAAATGGCTATAGAGCGAATCAGAGCCCTGGGGGATGACTTCAAGAGGAACAACATAAGAATCATTGGAGTACCAGAACCGCAGGGAAGCAACCCCAATGAAAAAAACACAGTCAAATATATCATTGCTAAGAAATTCCCAGAGCTGGAGAAGGCAGGCATCCAGATACAAGGAGTCCGAAGAGTACCGGCAAAAAGAGACCCAAATAAAAAGACCCCAAGGCATATCATAGTCAGAATGACGGATACCATGGATAGAGACGCAATTCTGCAAGCAGCAAGGTCAAGGAAGGAAATCACATACAAAGGAGCACCCCTCAGATTTACGGCCGATCTGTCAGAAGAAACCCTCCGAGCCCGAAGACAATGGTGGGACATAGTGAAAAAACTCAACGAAATGAATGCCTCACCAAGAATACTTTATCCGGCTAAACTCTCACTCAAACTCGAAGGAACTATACACTACTTCTCGGATAAACAACAGCTCAGGTCCTTCATAGACTCAAAACCAATCTTGAAAGAAGGTCTAAAGGGGCTACTGTAAGACAAGGAGGAGCCCCACAAGAACAACAAATCCCACAGAAAGATGACACAAAACCACATCACAATAATCTCTCTCAATGTCAATGGCCTAAATGCACCTATCAAGAGACACAGAGTGGCTAAATGGATCCGGAAATTAAACCCAACATTCTGTTGCCTGCAAGAAACACACCTGAACAAACAGAGTAAACATAGACTCAAAGTCAAAGGATGGAAAACAATCCTCCAAGCAAACAACCCCCTTAAAAAAGCTGGAGTGGCCATCCTGGTATCCGACAACATAGATTTTAGGATGAAAAAGATCAAAAGGGACAGCAAAGGTCATTTTCTGTTTATCAAGGGATATGTACAACAGGAAGAAATCACACTCTTAAATGTATATGCTCCTAACAAACGACCGGCTAAATATTTAAAACAACTCCTAACAGACTTCAAAGAGGACATCACTAACAGCACAATTGTAGTCGGAGACTTCAATACGGCCTTATCGCCTCTAGATAGATCCACAAGAACAAAACTCAACAAGGAAACACTGACTCTGAAAGAAGAAATAGAAGAGAGAGGCCTAATAGACCTATACAGGGCCTTACACCCCAAAAAGAAAGAATACACATTCTTTTCCAGTGCACACGGAACATTTTCTAAAATAGACCATGTACTGGGCCCCAGAACATACCTCAATAGAATCGGAAAAATAGAAATTGTATCAACCATTTTTTCAGACCACGATGCGCTGAAGATAGAAGCTAACCACTCACAAACACGGAAAATCAAATCAAACACCTGGAAACTAAACAATTCCATGTTGAACAATGAGTGGGTCAGAAAGGAAATCAAGGAAGAAATCAAAAGATACTTAGAAACTAATGAGAATGAAGACACGAGCTACCAAAACCTATGGGACGCAGCTAAAGCCGTGTTAAGGGGAAAATTTATAGCTCTCCAAGCATTCCTCAGGAAGGAAGAAAGGACCCACATAGATAGCTTGACTTCACGACTCAAGACCTTAGAAAAGGACCAGAAAAAGGACTCCAAACCAGACCGAAGGAAAGAAATAATAAAAATTAGAGCAGAAATTAATGACATCGAAACCAAAAAAACAATCCGAAAGATCAATGAAACAAAGAGTTGGTTCTTTGAGAAAATAAATAAGATTGATAAACCGCTAGCAAGACTCACAAAGAAAGAAAGAGAGAAAACTCTAATAAATCGAATCAGAAATGAAAAGGGGGACATCATAACAGAAACCAGTGAGATTCAAAAGATCATTAGAGACTACTTTGAAGGTCTTTACGCCACAAAAAAGGAGAACCTAAAAGAAATGGATGGATTCCTTGATTCCTACAATCTCCCAACACTGAAGAAAGAAGACCTGGAATACCTGAATAGACCCATCAATGTTAAGGAAATTGAAACTGTAATCAAAAACCTCCCCAAAAACAAAAGCCCAGGCCCAGATGGTTTCACTGGCGAATTCTTCCAAACATTTAAAGAAGACCTATTGCCTGTTTTCCTCAAACTTTTCCAGGAAATTGAAAAAACAGGAACTCTCCCAAACAGTTTCTATGAAGCACATATCTCCCTAATACCAAAAGCAAACAAAGACACCACTAAGAAAGAAAATTACAGACCAATTTCCCTGATGAACAACGATGCGAAGATCCTCAACAAAATACTAGCAAATAGGATCCAACAACTCATCAAAAAGATCATACATCACGACCAAGTGGGATTCAGCCCAGGGATGCAAGGATGGTTTAACATTCGGAAATCAATCAACATAATCCAGCATATCAACAAAAGTAAAGACAAAAACCATATGATCATATCAATAGATGCAGAGAAAGCATTTGACAAGATCCAACATCCTTTCATGATGAAAACCCTCACCAAAATGGGGTTTGGAGGAACTTTCCTCAAGATAGTCGAAGCCATCTATCACAAGCCTACGGCAAGCATTATCCTCAACGGGGAAAAACTAAGGGCCTTTCCTCTGAGATCGGGCACAAGACAAGGATGCCCACTCTCACCACTCCTCTTCAATATAGTACTGGAAGTACTTGCGATAGCTATTAGACAAGAAAAAGAGATTAAGGGCATCCAGATAGGAAAGGAAGAAATCAAACTCTCACTATTTGCAGACGACATGATACTATATCTAGAGAAGCCTAAAACCTCTACTAAGAAACTCTTAGAAACAATAGACTTATACAGTAAAGTTGCAGGCTACAAAATCAATACCCAAAAATCCATGGCCTTCATATATGCAAACAATGAGGCAGAGGAAAGGGACATGAAAAAAGCAATCCCATTCACAATCGTGCCCCAGAAAATCAAGTACCTCGGAATCAGCTTAACCAAGGAAGTAAAAGACCTTTACAAAGAAAACTACATAACGCTACTCCATGAAATCAAAGAGGACATGAGGAAATGGAAACATATACCCTGCTCGTGGATAGGGAGAATCAATGTTGTCAAAATGGCAATACTCCCTAAAGCATTATACAGATTCAATGTGATCCCAATATGTATACCCATGACATTCTTCAAAGAAATGGATCAAGCAATCCTAAAATTCATATGGAATATCAAACGTCCAAGGATAGCTAAAACAATTCTTGGGAAAAAGATGATGGGAGGCATCACCCTCCCCAGCCTCAATCTTTACTACAAAGCAGTAACAATTAAAACAGCATGGTACTGGAACAAAGGCAGAGCCGTAGACCAATGGAACAGGGTGGAATATCCCTACACACAACCCCAAATGTATGATCATCTAATCTTTGATAAGGGAGCAAGAGATGTGATGTGGAGCAAGGAAAGCCTCTTTAACAAATGGTGCTGGCAAAACTGGACAACCACATGCAAAAAAATGGGTTTAGACCTTGACCTGACACCATGCACAAAAGTCAGATCAAAATGGATTAAAGACCTCAACATTAGACCACAAACCATAAGGTACATTGAAGACAAGGTCGGCAAAACCCTCCACGATATTGAAGATAAAGGTGTCTTCAAACGTGACACGGAACTAAGCAATCTAGTAAAAACAGAGATCAACAATTGGGACTACATTAAACTAAAAAGCTTCTGCACCGCAAGAGATACAGTGACCAGAATACAAAGACTATCCACAGAATGGGAAAGGATATTTACACAATACCCATCAGATAAGGGGTTGATATCAATGGTATATAAAGCACTGGTTGAACTCTACAAAAAGAAAACATCCAACCCCATCAAAAAATGGGGCGAAGAAATGAACAGAAACTTTACCAAGGAAGAAATACGAATGGCCAAAAGGCACATGAAAAAGTGCTCTGCATCACTAATCATCAGAGAGATGCAGATCAAAACAACCATGAGATACCACCTCACACCACAGAGACTGGCACACATCCAAAAGAAAAAAAGCAACCGCTGTTGGAGAGGATGTGGGGAGAAAGGGACCCTTCTACACTGCTGGTGGGAATGCCGGCTAGTTCAGGCCTTGTGGAAAACAGTATGGACGATTCTCAGAAAACTAGAGGTTGAGCTCCCATTTGACCCAGCAATACCACTGCTGGGAATATATCCCAGAGAGGCAAAAAAGTACAATCGAAACAACATCTGCACATGTATGTTCATCGCAGCACTGTTTACAATAGCCAGAATCTGGAAAAAAACCCGAATGCCCCAAAACGGATGACTGGTTGAGGAAACTTTGGTACATCTATACAATGGAATACTATGCAGCTGTTAGAAAAAAGGAAGTCAAGAATTTTGTAGTTAAGTGGATGGGCATGAAAAGTTTCATGCTGAGTGAAATGAGTCAGAAAGAGAGAGACAGACATAGAAAGACTGCACTCATCTATGGTATATAGAATATCAGAGTGGGAGACTAATACCCAAGAACTGTAGAAATAAGTACCAGGAGGTTGACCCCATGGCTTCGCGGCTAGCCTCACGTTCCGGGGAAAGGGCAACTCAGAGAAGCGATCACCAACTACATTGTAGTTGAAGGCCATGTGGGGGAAGGGAGTTGCGGGCTGAATGAGGGCTAGAGACTGAGCACAGCGGCCACTGAACACCTTTATTGCAAACCACAACAGCTAATTAGAGAGAGAGAACAGAAGGGAATACCCTGCCACAGTGGCAAGGTGGGGTGGGGGGGAGATGGGATTGGGGATGGTGGGAGGGACGCCGGGTTTACGGGTGGTGGAGAATGGGCACTGGTGAAGGGATGGGTTCCCGAACTTTGTATGAGGGAATTATAAGCACAAAAGTGTATAAATCTGTAACTGTACCCTCACGGTGATTCTCTAATTAAAAATAAATAAATTATAAAAAAAAAAGTTAAACAACCTCCCACCAAAAATGGTTTAAGAATAAATATTTATGAATTGACAATTGCATTAAAGGGGTATGAAAAATGTTTGTCAATCACATGAAGTGTGCTGGATATGTAACCTAGGTGAGCTGTATGCAAGCACCCTACCCACTCAACTATCACCCTGGTCCTTAGGTGGGACTTTTTTCCTCCTGATATGAAGCTGGAGGAACATCAGGATAGGGACTAGGGACGTTAAAGATATAAGTAGTCACACACTTTGGTACAGTAGAGTGTGTGATAAGGGTTTAGATCACCCCTTTTTTTCTATTCTTTCCAAAGGGTATTGACTACTTGATTAAACAAAACAAAATAAGCAAACAATTATAGTACAAATTGAGAATTTTTTCTTGACTATTAGAAATTTCTGATATTGGTATTGCAATAGTTACCTCCAGCCAGTGTGCACCCAGAATGTGAGAGCTTGAGGGTTAATTCGTTGCCTCCTGGTATTATTCTGCTCGACATAGCTGGACCCATGATCTGCGTCCAATGCATCTTACTTGTGTGATCCTGAACAGTATTCAGAGCCCTTTATTTATTAAAATCTGTATCTTCAAATCGAAAGCAAGAAGAAACTCTGTCATAATTATATTTAAGAATAAAAATTAATTAAATATTAAATTAACTAAATGTAGTGAACTTAGATAGGGTGTATATATTTGACAAAGAAAAGAGATGCCCAATATGTTCATTTTTTATCAATACAAATAATTTAGAGCCAAGTACATTTCTGTGTTTTCAATTTTCCAAAAGAGTATTTTTTAAGCTCAAGATATTATCTTTATGTTTCCAATACTATTTTGTAATGCTTCTCTGAAAATCCAACTCAGAATAAAAATTAATAACATCATATGACACTGTACAGACTCCTTATATTCTTTTTTCTGAAATAAATATATCATCAACACAATTTCGTTGGTTCTTCTCATAAATGTCACTGATTATTCCACCCCCTGTTGTTCCAAAATTGACAGCAGACTCTTTAAGCCTAGCAAATCTCTGTCAAAGTAGTAATTATAGGCAACTTAAATGCTTAGACAGTAATTGTAGCACTAGTGAGTCCTATCCCACTTTCTAAAATGTGAACAAAAGATATTTGCATTGAAGTTTATCTTTGTTTGCATCACAACGAGATAAATCATCTTAGTGTCACTGAGGCAGCATTCTGTTATCATTCTAAATCACAATATGCACCTGAGAGTTAGCTCTATGGACTGAGAGCATATTCTGCCTAAGAGTTACCGGTGTTTGACCTGACACACCATGAGGAATACTAGAACCTCAGAAGCTTTCCAAAGCAGTAGATGTTCTGTCCAAGCACAAAGTGAGGATTCTGTCTCAGATGTCCCCGAGTGAGGACACCCTTAAGTAAATAAGCACTCTCTGTAGCACTGTTATCCTGTTGTTCATTGATTTACTTGAGCGGGCACCAGTAATGTCGTCTCCATTGTGAGACTTGTTGTTACTGTTTTTGGCATATTAAATACACCATGCATAGTTTGCCAGGTGCTGCTGTGTGGGCAGGATACTCTTGATAGCTTGCCAGACTCTCTGAGAGGGATGGAGGAATCGAACCTGGGTCAGCCATGTGCCAGGCAAACGCTCTACCCACTGTGCTATTGCTCCAGTCGAAATAAACAAGACAAAAAATAATAACTGTGCATTTTGCATTGTTGAGTGGACACCGAGAAGCCTTTCAAACCATATTCTACCATTAATGTTTATCTTACTCAATCAAGAATTTACTTGAGTTTAAGAATATAAAGAGAGAGTACAATGAATAAGTCATTTGCCTCACCAGTGTCCAGCCAAGAGATTATTCCCGAGTGCAGTGCCAGGGATAAGCTCTGAGCACTGTCAGATATACCCCCTCTCTCGACCCCCAAAGCTGAATAGAAAGGTGATGTCACCAACCTCTAAATATTCAAGAACATATTTAAGTTTGACTAGTAAGTAAAATTGTACCAATTACCTTATGGGTTCATGAAATTTTAACTGGCTTGCATTGTGTAATATGGTGCCTCTGTTTAGCATTTATTCTTCAATATAAATACACTTTTTTACTATAACTATTTTACTAAAATAAAATTGTAATATTGGGGGGAATACATTTACTTCACATCTTTCTAGTCTATTCATTAAAACCTGTACAATCCAGAAAAGTTATGTAGAAAATTATTAGAATCTTTAGTTTTTCCATTAGCATGCATAGAAAGGAATTTTGACTTAAAATTAATCTACATATGTAAAAAGATGTGAGTTCTCCTGTATTTTCAGTAAGTCATGTATGAACTTTTAGAACAAGAAACATAACGGAAAAGCTGACTACAGACCTTATATTCACTCAATGATGTTTCATTCTGTATTCACTTAATATCATCTCAAGATATCTGTCCATTGCTGTGTATTTGCTTAAGTAATGCCTTACTCTTCTTAGAGTTATAAAAAGTTAGGACCCCAAATTTTCAATAAAAGAGCTGCTAAGCAAAATACATACAAATGTTTCAAAAGCCTAATTTTGCATATCTGTGATTCAATTTGTACACATTTTTCTTTGAGTAGAATATATGACATAAAAAATCACTTTCTGGTTCAATAGGTGTAATTTCAAAGTAATGAGAATCTAAAAGTTTTATAAATACTTGGTATAACAAAATCTATGCTCATTAATAGAAATGCTAAATCCTAGTCTAGCTATTAAAAAAAGTGACTAATAATCCCTGATACATGTAGCATTTTTATTTATTTTTAGCAAAACTTCCCCAAATATTATGTTAGCATAATGATTTGCCATTATTATTCAAATATATTTAAATATATTATTCAAATACATACTATTCAAATATATTTAAAGATATATATATATAAAATGAAATTATATTTAATTCCAAAAATATTTTACATAAGTATTATCAATTAAATCAAAGGTATTTCAGGAGACTATCTATGGGATGACATTGTCATATTCAAAATTAGAAACAATATGCTTGTTTACTTTAATTATCTGCATATTCTACATCAGAAATATGATTGATCTATTTTATTAGCTATGGATTCTAATTTTTACTAATTTTTCAAGAGTAAATAATAATCCATGAAAAATATCTTCAATCACCACAATACACTGACTATAAAAGTTAATCACACATGGATGTAGGGAATCATATCAAACTACTGGAAATTAAACAATGCAATGCTGAACAATGAGTGGGTCAGAGAGGAAATCAAGGAAGAGATCAAAAGATACATGAAAAACATATTGAATAAAGACATGAGCTACCAGAACTTGTGGGACACAGCTAAAGCAGTGTTAAGGGGAAAATTTATTGCTCTGCAAGCATTTCTTGATCAAAGACCAACAAAATGAGCCCAAACCAGGCAGAAAGAAAGAAATAATAAAACTTAGAGCAGAAATTAATGATGTGGAAACCCAAAAACAATCTGAAAGTTCAATGAAACCAAGAGCTGGTACTTTGAGAAAATAAACAAGATTGATAAGCCACTAGGAAGACTCACAAAGAAAGAGAGAGAGAACTCTAATAAACTGAATCAGAAATGAAAAGGGGGACATCGCAACAGAAACCAAAGAAATTAAAAAGATCACCGAAGACTACTTTGAAAGTTTGTATTCCACAAAACAAGAGAACCTAGAAGAAATGGATAAATTTCCCTGGCCCTCGGGGGGCCTTCCTCCCCCCTGAACTCTTTTTATTTTGTTTTTTTGTATTGAATCACCATGAGAACAGTTATAAAGCTTTCAGGTTTAAGTCTCAGTTATACAATAATCAAGCACCCATCCCTTCACCAGTGCACATGTTGAAATGGATAAATTTCTTGATTCCTATAACCTCTCAAGGCTGAACCAAGATGTGGAATACCTGAACAGAGCCATTACTATCAAGGAAATTGAAATAGTAATCAAAAATCTTCCAAAACACAAAATTCCAGTTGGATTCACTAGTTGGATTCACTAGTGAGTTCTTACAAACATTTAAAGAGGACCTATTGCCAGTCCTTTTCAAACTTTTCCAGGAAATTAAAGAAACAGAACCACTCCCAAAGAGTTTCTATGAAGAACATACCTCTTTAATACCAAAAGAAAACAAAGACACCGCAAAAAAAAGAGAAAAATTGCAGGCCGATATCCCTGATGAACACAGATATGAAGATCCTCAACAAAATATTTGCAAATACAATCCAACAATTTATCAGAAACATCATACATCACAACCTAGTGGAATTTATCCCAGAAATTCAAGGATGGTAATCATTAAAACAACATGATACTGGAACAAAGACAGATCCACAGACCAATTAAATAGGGTTGAATATCCTTACACACACTCTTAAATATATGATCATCTAATATTTGATAAAGTAGCAAAACATATAAAGTTGAGCAAATAAAGTCTCTTTAACAAATGGTGCTGGGAAAACTGAACAGCTACATGCAAAAATATGGGCTCAGACCTTTACCTAACACCATGCACAAAAGTCATATCAAAATGGATTAAAATCCTCAACATCAGACAAGAATCCATAATATACATTGAATAAAAAGTTGGCAAAACCCTCCATGACATTGCAGCTAAAGGTATTTTCAAAAATGAAACGCCACTGACCAAGCAAGTGGAAACAGAGATCAACAAATGGGACTATCTTAAACTAAGAATCTTCTGCTTGTCAAAAGAAACTGTGACCATTGATACAAAGACAGACTACAGAATGTGAAAGGATATTCACCCAATACCCTTTGGATAAGGGGTTAATATCAAGGATATACAAGGCACTGGTTGAACTCTACAAGAGGAAATCATCCAATCCTACCAGAAAATGGTGCAATGAAATAAGCACAAACTTTCTCAAGGAATAAAGTTGAATGGCCAAAAGTCACATGAAAAAATGATTTTTATCACTAATCATCAGAGAGATGAAGATAAAAACAACAATGAAATATCATCTCACACCATGCAGAATGGCACACATCCAAAAGAACAAAAGCAACCAGTGTTGGTATGGATGTGGGGAGAAGGGGACTCTCCTTCACTGTTGGTGGGAATGACGACTAATTCAGCCTTTTTGAAAACAATATGGACATTTCTCAAAAAGCTAGAAATTGAGCTCCCTTTTCACCCAGCAATACCATTTCTGGGAATATATCCCAGAAATTAAAAAAATATAGTAGAAATGATATCTGCACTTGTATGTTTATTGCAGCACTGTTTACAATATCTGTAAACAGAATTTGTAAAAAACCTGAGTGCCCGAGAACAGATGACTGGTTAAAGAAACTTTAGTATTACATGCCCAATGGAATACTATGCAGCTGTTAGAAAAGATGAATCCATGAAATTTGCATATAAGTGGATCAACATACAAAGTATCATGCTAAGTGAAATGAGTCAGAAAGAATATAAAAGTTACTTTATATTCCTTTGTGGAATATAAAGTAACAGAATGGGAGACTAACACCCAAGGATCATAGAGAGGGTGAGGGTCAAGAGGTTTACTCCACGGCCCAGACGCCTGTCTCACATGCTGGGGGAAAAGGCATCTGGGATAGACAAGGGACCACTAAGTGAATGATGCTTGGAGGGCTCAGTCAGAATGGGAGTTGTGTGCTGAAAGTAGACTATAGACCAAACCTGATGGACACTTACTACATACATTGCAAACGATAAGAAAAGGAGAGAGAGAGAGAGACAGAGAGAGAGAGAGAGAGAGAGAGAGAGAGAGAGAGAGAGAGAGAAAGAGTAAAAGGCAATGTGCTTACCACAGAAGTGGGGTGTGGGAATAGAGGTGTGGCAGGATGGATACTGGGATCATTGTTGGTGGAGAATGGGCACTGTTGGAAGGGTACATACTTGATCATTGTGTGACTGAAACATAATCACAAAAGTTTGTAAAACTGTAACTGTATCTCATTGTGATTCAATAAATAAAACAATACCAATGTTAATATAATAATGATATTCTAATTTCCCTTAAAATAAATCAAGCTGTTTCTTTATAAAGAAGAAAAATATCTGCAATATTCTTAGATGAAACAATCACAGACATATGTACTCAGATATGCATAGAGAAGAGCATGTCACTCATTTGTAATGTGCATATCTATAATCATAATCTACATTTTAGGGCAAATTGATGACTTTTTAAAAAATAAATTCTTTTTTGTGAAAATAAGATGGTCTTGGAATAAATGACACAAAAAATAAAGATTATAGGATATTGGTATCAAACTTAACATTTAAAAATATTAGTTTAGGGATATCAACATAAAATTTCTCTAAAAGTGCTGTCTTTCATAGAATTACTATGTTTCATGGTGACAAACTGCCCTCTTCAGGATATTCCTAAAGTGGATAATGGGCAGTGATATATGTTCAACATCATAACACTATGACTCAGCAAGTGAGATGTATTTCCTGGAATACCTAGAATAAGGGCGAGAGGAAAGTTAGTTCAAAACTTCTAAGGAAAATTGGAGACAGAAACTCAGATTTCAAAAAACCAAGCAAATTTGGTTTGCCTGAGGTCTAAAATAACATAAAGCCAGTGTAAACATTACCAAAAAAATAGGAGAAGCAATATCAGATTGCATGCTTTCAACATCATCATGGGAAATAAGAAACAATGGTAAGTATATCAAGGTTGCATTCCCAAGAAGTTATTACCAATAACTTCTCCCACCCTTGCTAATAGTTGCCTGAGGGAAGCCATAATGGACCAGACTCTCCAGGCAGCATTCCTTGAAGACAAATCCTAATGAGAGTTATTCCTGCTTCTAGCAAGGAGCTGAGCTAGTGAAATTTTGAAACAAGCACCAAGAGGATTCATTCCTGGAAGAAAAACAGAACTGATCTTCGTGAATGCTTATATGCAAACTTCACCTTTAAAACTGAGGGAATAAACACAGATATCCCAGAGAAGAGCCCCTTATTTTGTAGGCTCTGCCACTAATGCACTCCTAGCCTTTGATCAGCTAGACCCCAGTTACTCCCAAGCCCTGGGTATGCTTCCTTCTTTACAAGAATATTTGGGCTTCCAGGACAGTAGAACGGAGGACCATGAGGATTACTCCACAGTTGGAAGCTTGCCACAATTGCTGGTGAAAAGGGCGAGGGGAAATACATAGGGAAGGGACCCCTAGGACAATGATAGTTGGAAATCCGCACTCTGAACAGGAACTGAGTGCTGAAAGTAGGTAAAGGGATATATAGGATAAACTTTCATTACTTGTATTGCAAACCATAATGACCCAAAGGGGGGAGAGAGAGAGAGAGAGAGAGACTGAGAAAGGAGGAAGAAAAGTTCCTGCCATTGAGGCAGATGAGGAGGGAGGGGGGTGGATAGTGGAAGGAGAGAAACTGCTGACATTGGAAGTGTGCACTGGTGAAAGGGTAGGTGTTAGAACATTGTGTGGTAGAAACTCAATCATAAACAACTTTGTAATTGTGTAAGTAATGGTGATTTTATTTATTTATTTATTTATTTATTTTTTTTTTTTTTTGCTTTTGGGGTCACACCTGGCGATACACAGGGGTCACTCCTGGCTCTGCACTCAGGAATCACCCCTGGCGGTGCTCAGGGGACCATATGGGATGCTGGGAATCGAACCCGGGTCGGCCGCGTGCAAGGCACACGCCCTACCCGCTGTGCTATCGCTCCAGCCCCTTTATTTATTTTTTTTAAAAAGAAAGGAGTAGCTGAACTTTTCCCCAGGTCTTCCTGTGTTTGTCTACCTCATAAACACCAACTGATATGTGACTCACAGGGCACACCAGCACTGAGGAGATAGAGTGACTCACCACCACCTCACACCCTGGGTAAATTTCCTAACAATGGAGAGTAAATAATGCATAACTAAGACTTACAAAGTCTACATAAAGAGGGTTTCAAAGAAAGGTATAATGATGCTTATTTAAATGAAAAGACAAGAGAAAGACAAATAAATAGGTACAGAAAATATATGAGAAAATATCCAGATGTGAACTACACTACTAAAAATTAGAGGATTTAAACTAAAACACACAATCGAGAGACTCAACAACAAAATAGATAAAACCAAAGATTGAACCAGTGGTGATCCTACAGATTGAGTAGCAAAAAACGCATTCAAAAAGAAGCATGAAGAGAAATCAGTGTAAACAGGTAATAGAAAGAAGTAACCAAGTGAAGTAAAACAAATGGAAGAAAATATACTTCCATAGTCATGATGTGTATAGGAGAAATACCTTTTCTTTTCTCTTTCACGTTTTCCTTCATTTCTTCTTTTTTCTTCTTTGTTTTGGTCTCAGGCCATGACTGGCAGTGTTTAGGGAATACTCCTGGCTCTGTACTCAGGGATCTGTCCTGGAAGTGGTTTGGAAACCATGTGTAGTGTTGCAGATTGGACTCGTGCAAGGAAAACACCTTACCTTTGAACTATATTTTAAGACACCCAGATACAATCATCTTAATAAAAGTGTTACATGATAATTTATTTATTACCAATTCTAATTATCATTATCTTTATTATTTCCTTAGAAAGCTCTGCAACTCAGTAAAACTGTCATTCTATGTAGTACTGTTTCAGTGATCACTGTCATATATATAGAAAATTATTTTCCTAGAAATCAGAGTATGAGATGCTTTAACCATTACCATAGTAAAATAAATAAATAATTTTTTAAAGAATATATCATAGTGAAGACTAACAAAGGGACAGAGTGCCAGTAGTATATGATTAGGGAAAGCTCAAAGAATATTGAGAAGAAACTTCTTCAATAATGCTGACTATATTTAATTAAAGATTACCGCATCCTGGCATTATTCAGTTTTATACTTATATGACATTGTAGGACTAACCAAAATGTCTTTTAAGATAATGTTGCTATTCTCCATTTGGAAATGGGAAAATGTTAGGTTAAAAACTCAATTAAAATTTGTCACATATATTATTTTATTTGAACTGCTATAAAAATGTGGAGTTGTCCATTTATAAGTAGCAATTCATTTTCCATAGATCTTCTGATGAAAAATGCAAAATTTCATTTTCCATGGAGCTGATGGCTGAGAAGTAAAGAACCAAAGTTCAGAAGATTTGATAGCTGCGGGAAGTTGGTGCCTTAATAAAACTTTTTGCTGTGTCCTCATGTGAAATGATAAGGAAGTTCTCAGGGATTCTGTTTTATAAAGGCACTAATCCTACATGTAAGGAATCACTTATACACAGTAAATATGTGTCACCTAGATACCTTAGCTGAAATATGGACAAGATAGTCTGAACACAAATTGACTCTTAAATAGTAAATCAGTTTTCCATAAAAGAAATGAGAGACTCCAGTTGTTCATTAGGCAGATGTCATGTCATGGTTTGGAAAATCATTTCATTGATTTCCACATAAAGCAAAAATGTGTTGTTTACATAAGATGACTGTGAGAGTGTCATAGAACATTGAAATGGGTCTTATGTACTTTCACAATTAGTACTCTCTGCTTTCAAGCACAATAAGTAAACAGCACAGCATTTTTCTGCTGTTCTGGTGATGTTTGCTCAACTTATAACATACCTTATTTTTATGTTGGGGAGTTATATTAGAAATTATGTATTATAAAGCAAGAAAATATTCATGTGTTTTCTTTTAATCTGTCACTTCATATATATGTTTTCCCATGAGAAAACTAAAAAAAGGTGCAACAAATATTCAAAGAACTTTGTATTACAAAAACATTACTAGACAAACATTATCATTTTAATAAGACATTTAAGTAATTGGATTAATCACATACAACATAATAAAATGCTTTTTATAAACTCATATCTATATTCAGACAATATTCAGAACTGTATTTGAATTATTGTTACAAAGCCTTTGGAAAGATAAAATATAATATTGTTATTTATATATGGCAAGAGTATAGTGTCAATAAAAAAATGGGAATGTTACTCTAAAATTTTATGTAATATTTACTATTAAGCTATTTAGGTATATTGCCTATCTAGATAACATTTAAGTATTGTAAATGTGGCTAAATGCTACTTGAATGAGTCCATGCATAATTTGATGGGGATGTATAACAATACATATGTGCATTTTGTAGTGTTGTATTTCTATATGCACCACCCCACCTATTTTGTAGAATAGGGAGATTTATTTTTCTGCATGGTAGTTATAGCATATTGCACTCTTTTCCAGTATATTTGCCATTAACTTTTGGTGACACTTTTTAGGAATACAATAATCCAACTCCTTTAAGTCACATACTATCTGTGACATTTTTGTGTAATAAAATATGACAGAACATAGCTATATGGGAAGATATTATGGATAGCTGATATACTTTTCAATGTTCTCTATATAATGCTTTGACAGATTCCATTACGTATTATGAAAAAACTATCATCTGGGATCCCTAATACAGGCCACTAAAAACAGAACAACCACTTACCTGTGATTGACGGATACATGAAATCCATATATTGCCATTGTCTTCAAGCTACTGGCATTTGTTTTAGTAGATTTAATGCAGCAGAACTCTAGCATGACTGTAATGTTTTTACAAACATTTAAAATATTTACATAAGTTTTAATTAATTCATCTTTATGCTAAATAATTCCAATATCATCAACATGTTTTACTGACATGTATTCTAGTTCAGTGTAAAACCAGTCAACCAGCAAATATTCCTGGCTGTTTTACACTGAAGATGTTTGAAATTTTCTACCTTAAATTTCTAGTAATTGTTTACAGTTTATATTCAAATTCCATGTATTTTATCTGTGAACACTGTTAGATGAAGGTAATACAGTGATTCATAAAATGTGACAGTTAAGAAAGGTAATGTTCCAAAAAAGAAGTGCGTATAAACTCAATATATATTATTTTTCTGTATATCAAAGCTGAACAAGTTATTTGCTCAATATAAGTGTTAATGCTGAAATCAAGTGAATTAACTGTTTTAAACTCTGAACCATTTTCCATTATGAAATTTGGTTTTACTCTTTGAAATTTGAGTCATCATGACACATATTAAATGCATAGTGAGTGTCTGCATTCTACAGAATAGTCAAGTTAGTTGCCAATCATGATTCAGACATAATGTAAGCGATCTAAAAGTAAATTCTAGAAAAGTGGGAATATATATATATATATATATCACTTTTAATCAATAATTTTTCTTTTACTAGAAATATCAAAGGTGATATGACCAGATGATATTTGACTCAATAATCATAAAATCCTCTGCCTGTAGGTTAATGTGTCAACTATGTATTCTGAAATCAATCCCTATACACTTCTCTATGATGTAGTACATGACCAACAAATTCACTCTCATTTAATTCTGAACGAGAATGGAGAGAAGTTGTGGTTTGTACAAGTTAGTACAAAGGTTAAATGTGGCAATTGCTTTCGTTTTTTTTTATAAAACAAGGTAGAATATTTCTAGTAATCCTAGAATGAGATATTTTGCAGAGGAGCAAAAGCAAAGTACCCTAGAGCACCTATTTCCAAATATGATACCAGTAGCTTGATTCCTTTGTTCTTGCCCAAAATAATTCATCTTAACTTCACATGAAGAAGATAAAAATCAAACCACTTATTATAAAATGTGTTCTGAAACATGTAAAATATAATTTTCATTTTAATCTGCTTTAATTAATTTTCTCACCCTCTTACACTGCCATGGGAAGTATTAAAAATGATTTTACCTCCTCTGACATTATATATAAAATTGTACACAACACAAACTGCTTCTAATCCAAATTAACGTGTCAGTATGGCAGGCCTTAGGACAAGGATGAAGGAAATTGGTATAAACAATCATAAATCGCGAATCACAAAATCCCTGTTAATCGTCTATTTCTTGAGCTGGCTCAGTAACCTCTCCATTCGTCCTTTCCCTGAGATCTTAGAAGTTTCTCAACTCGGCCCTCCCAAGGATGTCACACTGGAGGCTCTTTCAGGGTCAGGGAAATGAGATCCAGCTTGTTACTGGGTTTAGCATATGAATACACCATGGGAAGCTTGCAAGGCTGTCCCATTGTGGGCAGGAAACTCTCAGAAGCTTGCTAGTTTCTCCCAGAGGGAGAAGTAGGCTACAAGATATCGTGCAGTCGCTTTGCGGCCACGCACTTCTGGAAGCTCGCTTTTAAGTCTCTGGGTGCTGACCGTTGATGGAATTACAAACACCTGGGTTCCTCTGCCGGTAGAGAGTCTCTTGCCCACACGCCTGGCTGGTTCCCCCGGGCAGAGCTCCCGGTGGCCAAAGACTACCAGAACCTAGCTACAGCCATGCTCGAGGCCCCTCTCCACACGTTCGAATGGGCCTCACACATGAAGGTACTGGCATGAAGGTATAAACAATAAACACATATTTTAATTCAATTGCAATCAATACATCAATTTATTTTTCTTCTACTCTCATGTGTGAATTCAATTAACAACTATTATAAATTAAAAAATTTTATTATTCAACATATGCATAAGAGATAGAATAATATCTACATAAGTTATGGTCAAAATCCAAAAGATTTTTAGTGTATTTTTATTAAATTATTTTTAAAATGTCAATATGCTAATACTTAAATCACAGAAAGACCAATTTATGGATAAACAACAAAATTTTAACAATACTAATATAATCAATTAACAAAGTTATAACTTTGATTCTACAAATAATTAATAAGATTAGAGTCTCGGGCCGGGGCCTACACCGGCTCGCGCTCCACCGAGACTCAACCTTACCCACACTGTGGTGTGGCTGCTTTGCTGCTGATTGACCACAATCCGGAGGCCAGCTAGACTATTTTTGGTCCCAGAAACTGCTTGCAGCCATGTCTCTAGACTGTGAACTAAGCCATTGCCCCATAGTGCCCCAGGAAGGGAAATGATGAAATTTCTAACATAAATCTCCCTGGACTTAATTACTAAAATACTAAAATACAGAAATCCTAAACCGCACGGCTGCTACTGCAGCAGCACAACTTCATATCTCTTCGTTCTCAACAATGGAAAATTAATTATCAAAATTTTCCTTGTCAGTAGGGCTGTTTTTTTTTTGGGGGGGGGGAACTCCAACAACAATAGTGAATTTTGTGTTTAAATATGGAATGCAATCAACGTAAAGAGAAAATGAAGTGAAATTTATCAGTTATGCAGGCGGGGTGGGGGTTGAGGGGTGGAGGTATACTGGGGTTTTTGGTGGTGGAATATGGGCACTGGTGAAGGGACGGGTGTTTGAGCATTGTATAACTGAGACATAAGCCTGAGAACTTTGTAACTTTCCACATGGTGATTCAACAAAATAAATAATAATAAAAAATAATTTAAAAATTTGCTAAAGTCCAAGATAAAAAAAAACAAATAATTAATAAGCATTAAGTTTTTCGTTAAACTGGGAATTTAAAGAAATCTAGCTATAATGTTTTCTTTTTTTTGCTTTTTTTTTGCTTTTTGGGTCACACCCGGAGATGCACAGGGATTACTCATGGTTCTACACTCAGGAATTACTCCTGGCGGTGCTCAGGGGTCCATATGGGATGCTGGGATTTGAACCCGGGTGCAAGGCAAACGCCCTACCCGCTGTGCTATCGCTCCAGTCCCCAAGCTATAATATTTTCATGTATTTAAGCATTATTCTTATTTCACCTAATATTTAAATTTTATTTTGGGGGCAGTGTTGCAAAATATTTGTCATGGATGAAAAAACCTATGACCAAAAGATTAGGACATTTTACCTTGAAGCTGTCAGAGTAGTTCTTCCCAAATAAAACAGCAAATCATAAGAGAATAAGACTCTAAGACATCTGTCCTGGGGCAATAAATTACAGAAATGATAGCAAAAACATGTGCCATCTGTGGAGTCTCCTCAGCAGATTCAGAAATATTTTATTTAACAAACATCCAGTAGCTTGGGAGTTTCTCCTTGCATGCTTGATGTCTAAAAGGGATGACAAGTTGTTTTGATTTTAAGATCTAATTTCACTTTACTTGCTGATCATTATTTTAATTTTAAGATTAAGGAATATCTGATCACTGAGCAAGTTAAAAAAGTATCTATTCACAATGTTATCTATTCATAGATGGTAACACAAGGTCGAATACTTCAGATGACAAGTTTATTAGCTTGATATATAAAAATGACATGCTAGGCAGATCCTTTACCTGCTTACCTAGTGTCACACATGAGACTAACAAATATCCTGCACAGATATAAAATGTTATGACTGTCTCATTGTCATCCCATTGCTCATGAATTTGCTCGAGCAGGCACCAGTAACGTCTCCGTTGTGAGACTTGTTGTTACTGTTTTTGGCATATAGAATACGCCACAGGTAGCTGGCCACGCTCTGCCGTGCAGGCGGGATACTCTCGGTAGCTTGCTGGGCTCACCAAGAGGGATGGAGAAATCGAACCCAGGTCAGCCACATGCAAGGCAAATGACCTACCCACTGTGCTATGTATTTTTATGTACTTTTTATAACCTGTTAAGGTATTTAATAGATTGATGAAAAGTAAACTTATTTGTGACTATTTCATAAAATTTCATATACAGCCTCTGATTTCATATTATTTTGATAAAAAATTCAGTGAATTTTTAGCAAGATAAATCAATGTAACTGTAAAGTACATTTTAAACACCTACTTTAAATTTTAATCATATCGAATATTTACAAAATGATTTCATATATTGCGGCAGGAGTTAAGGTGCTTGCGTCTTACACAGTCAGCTTGGGTTCAATACACACACACAGACACGGAAGCGCGCGCGCGCACGCGCGCACACACACACACACACACACACACACACACACACACACTTTATACAGTTTCCAGAGCCTCTCCAGAATTAGTCCCTGAGCTCAACACCACTGGCTGTGGCCACAAAGCAAGCAAAGAATAAGCATTCTGCACCAGTATACTTTTCTTTTTAATTTTTTTAAAACTAAAAGCACATTGAGCTTTCAACGTTGTTCATCTTTGGGATACAGACATCCTACATCTCAGCACCAATCCCACCAGCAGTGTTTTCTTTCCACCAGGATACCCAGGTTCCCTTAACCAGCCCCTCAGCTCCAGCCTGCCACCTTGAAAGGCACAGTTTTTATTTGGATTGTTCAAGTGTGAAACTCTTGTTTTTAGTGCTGTTGACTCATAATCTGGATATTTTTCTACCCCACCTCTTTCCACCACAGATGTGTTCAGGTCTCCTTGGCCCATGCTCTTCATTGTTTCTGGTCTTCCCCTTTCAATTTCTTTCCCTCTCTGCCCTTCTCTATACTCTGATTCAAGAGTAACCTAAGTATGCCACCTCTGAATGGTTGTATTTTCAGCTATCTTCACTGATATTTTCATAATTTGAACAATTTACATGTCTATGATAAAATTACCAAATTAGAAAAATAAGTTTTAGTAGAATAATATATTAATAAGAGATTATTTGATATCGTTTTCTGCCTAATGATCTGGCTTCAGAATTTTTTTGAGGGGGCAAGTGCTGGCTATTGTTTTGCTGTTTTTTCTTGCCTTCATGATTTAAGGGTTCAAGGAATGATCTTGTTTATTTCATCTTAGTATTCAATAATCTGTGAAGTTCCTCATTTATTATTTATTCTTAATGATTCTACATAAGAGATAGCAGGACAGTTTTAAACAGATACTGAGTAGCTACTTTAAAAATTGCCTATCAATGTGGTTAATCTGATGATTTTTCACTCAGTTATCAGAGTGGGTGATTAACTTTGATCAAATATACCACTAAATGGGCATTGAAATTTTTGTCCATTGGATTGGGTATGCTAGATGTACTTGTAGTGTTTCTTGTGATATTGATCTCATAAATATGATTGAGCCAATGTCACATGCCAGGGTTCTCTGTTACAAATATTTTTTTAAATTTTATATATGACAAATATCTTATATTAGCACTGCACTGTAGCACTGTCCCATTGTTCATTGATTTGTTCAAGCAGGCACCAGTAATGTCTCCATTGTGAGACTTGTTATTACTGTTTTTGGCATATCAAATACACCACAGGTATCTTGCCAGGCTCTGCCTGAGGGCAGAATACTGTCAATAGCTTTTCGGGCTCTCTGAAGGGGACGGAGGAATTGAACCCAGGTTGGCTGCTGGGTTCACCCTACTTGCTGTTCTGTATTTAAATTATGATAATAGCCTACTCCTTAAATGTTGCCCAATATTTGTGTCTTTACATCAAAACTATAATTTTTGGGGGTAGATGAATAAGGTATATAAAATTATTTTATATTATATAAATGTATATGTGTAAATATTTAGAGATTTTGTAGGAAGGTCATTTCTGCACCAGAATATAACAATGGACTTGTACATATGCTGAGTATTTTCAAAGTCAAGGTACAACATTATGATTTGTCTTGGTAGGCAAAGTAAAATATTGAATACTTTTCAACACATTGTAGCATGATTGAAGTTTAAAGATGGGTGAGTGATGAGAATTGTTTAAATATTATTTGGGTTTCAAGGAAGATGTCACAATGAGTATGAAGTATAGTGATAGACATTCTTTAAAGTAGCTACCTGGTATCTTTTTTTATGTTTCCATTATTAAAAATAATTTCTGGTAATACAATGAATAATAAAAAACTACCATAATACTAATATATCTTTGTGTATATTTTCAAAGATTTACTAGCAGCCAGCACATGCTTGGGATTATAGAAAAATGTTGAGAAGGTCACAATTTTCCTTGAAAATGTAGCAAGGATGCCTAAATTTGCTTAGATGGAATTTGAGAAAAAAACTATTGCACTGAGGTTTAAACAATTTATTAGTTTTTATTGAAATAGAACAATTGGGAAAAGTGGGCTTTCAGTAGAAGAAAGGATGGGAGTGGGGGGGAGGGTATGAAAAAACGGAAGGGAGTGAGATTGTGACCTCCTGGAAAGCTCTCCTTAATATCTAGAGCTGAATTTGATAAAAGGTGAGAAATGTATTTTTAAGTCAAAAAAGTCACCAGCCCCACAAGGATCCTTTATATAAATATTTAGAGAATCTATTTGGATCACTCAAGACTTTCTAGGCAGGTTAGAAATAGAGATCATTTATCCCTGCATCCTTTCAATTATATTGAGTCTCTGAATCAATTTTATCCTCAAGCATGGAATTTTGACTGAAGAATTTTTTTTTTTGCTGTAGAGAAAGAATTGCTTAGTGCTCTGAAATAAAGAGCAGCCTCTGTGGGTAAATAAGCAAGACTAAAAAATCACAGTAAAATTGCCAATCAATCATTGAATAACTGAATACATCTTGAATTTCTAAATAGAACCCAAAGAAATGGGAGAAGAGAAAAATTGTTCACATATTTGTCTAAGTAGCATTCAGGGAAAAAAAAAACAGTTAACAGAATGAAAAACTACATTTTTTAATTGAAGTAGCAAAGTTGAAAAACAGTGAGTGGTATTGACTTTCAAATATGGAGTCAGTGATCTTTTCTGAGTCTGAAAACAATTCAGATTATGAGCCAAAAAGAAGACAAAGTTGCTTAATACATAATATTTTGCTTTGGCAGAATAACTGCACATTAAATTTTGTTTGCTTGTTTGCTTTGGGGCCTGAAGGTACTCTGGCTAACTCCTTGTTCTGTGCTCAGGGACCACTTTCAGCAGGAGCAGGTGACAATATAGGGTGGCAGGGATCAAACATAAGTTAGCTGCTTGCGAGGCAAAAGCTCTATCCACTGTATAATTACACCAGCCTAAATGTATATTCTTATGAAATATTAGAAATGTGAAAAACTTTTGCAATGCATATAGGAATTTCAGTCTATTTGATTATAGAAAAGATAAAATATGTTTATCTCTTTTCTTTTGACTAATTTCACTCACCAGGATACTCATGAAATTTGCTTATAAATGGACACAATGTTCATTTACATGCAAATTTTATTATTTCTTTTTTCCTGGTGACTGTGTAGTATACCATTGTGTAGACGTACCATCATGTCTTTATCAGAGACAGATAAAATGATTGTACTCATTTATGGAATATAAAAATGCATAGTATGAGACTACAAACAAGGCCCTGCCTGGGGCCACAGATAGAAGCTTACCACAAGTCAGAGGGATGGAGAAGAGCAGTTGGGATAGAGAAAGGACCAGTCAGACAATGATACTTGGAAATAAACACTATTGACAAAAACTTAGTGGTGAAAGTAGATAAAGGGATATATGTGATAATCCCTCAGTACCTATATTGCATGCCATAATGGCCACAAGGAAAGCAAGAGTGTGTGTATGTGTATGAGAGAGAGAGAGATAGAGCAGAGAGAGAGAGAGAGAGAGAGAGAGAGAGAGAGAGAGAGAGAGAGAAGAAAAGTACCTGCCATGGAGGCAGGCTGGAGTGGGGAAGAGGGGAATGGACAGGTGGGGAGGGTGGCAGGAGGGAAACTGGGGACATTGATGGGGAGGTATGTCCACTGGTAACAGGATAGGTATTGGAGCACTGTATGACTGAAACCCAGCCCTGAATAACCTTGTTATTGTGCATCTCACAGTGATTTTTTTGTTTGTTTCGTTTTTGCTTTGGGGGTCACACCCAGAAATGCTAAGGGGCTACTTTTGGCTCTGTCCCTCTCACAGTGATTTAATAAAGAAAGAGAGAAAGAAACAAGGAAGAAAGGGAGGGAAGGATGGAGGGAAGGAGGAAAGGAGGGAGGGAAGGAGGGAGGGAAGGAGGGAGGGAAGGAGAAAGTAAAGAGGGAAGGAAGGAAGGAAGGAAGGAAGGAAGGAAGGAAGGAAGGAAGGAAGGAAGGAAGGAAGGAAGGAAGGAAGGAATAATACCTAAAATCATATTCTAATGAAGTGATATAGTAAATACATGTCACAAAAATAAGAGAAATATCATCTCAGTAGGCATTGAAATTTTAAATATCAAAAATGTTGCCTTTTTTTACCAATGTTTTCATTTCTGCAGTGATTTCACATTAACAGCATATTAAACTCAAAAATAATGCTACATAGAGCCTGCTCTAATCAATGTCACCACTCTTTCTGCTTATAAAGTTTATTTTATTATTCTATTGTGATATTCTGGCATATTAATTCCCTGTTTAATTCCTGTCTTTTGCAATATAGAGTTTGCTTTACCAATTATTCACTTTTGTTGTCAAGTATAATGTCTGATACACACTAAAAGCTAGATATATGTGAATAAAAGTGCACTATTAGATACAGTCAAATATTACTGTCACTGTCATCCCATTGCTCATCGATTTGCTCAAGCAGGTAGGTGTCCATCGTGAGACTTGCTGTTACTGTTTTTGGCATATCAAATATGCCACAGGTAGCTTGCCAGGTTCTGCTGTGCGGGCGAGATACTCTCGGTAGCTTGCCGAGCTGTCCAAGAGGGGCGGAGGAATCGAACCTGGGTCAGCCACATGAAAGACAAATGCCCTACCACTGTGCTATCGCTCCAGCCTACTCAAATATCAGTTATGCAAAATATAGTACAGAACAGAGAGAAAAATATAATAAAATAACTACTCATGCCAGCATAGTCAGTTATACTGAAATATGAAATGTTTGTTGTTTCTATGATTATATTTCCAATATTACAAAGTTTCCTAAGAGCAGACAATGCCTATGATTAAAACAATAGGCAGAGATTGCAGTTAGCGTAAACTCACTTTAATATATGTGTGATGAGGGAACTCTATAATTCATATGAAGCTTTCATAATTATTCCAATTAAAATTTGTTGAAAGCGTAACTGAGTAATTGAAGAAATAGAACACTGAGAACATTATCTTGTTCCCTCAAAATATGCATGAAATTGTTTAAATGCGGATTTGGCCACTAGTGTCCCTTTGTATTTCCCAGAATCCCAATCACTGCTATTTATGGATGACTCCTCTTCTCCTAACCTACCGGAAATTTCATTGTTATGCATGAACTAAGTCCATAAGTGGGGGGTCATTGAAATTGCTACTTAAAGACATTTTGAATATAAAATTTTAAAATATTTGAAATATAAATAATAAAATTTATTATAAATATAATTTTTATTTATGCTTACCAAACTATATAACTTTTTTGTAATATAGCTTCCCTTCCAAATATTTTTCTTTTCTCTACATCCATCACAACATTCTAGCACTATTCACTCCATCAAACTGACTTACCTGTATATCACTTTCTATTGTCTCCCCCTTTCCCTCTGGTACCCCTCATAATTTTCAGTGTCAATGAGTTCTCTGTGGTGTGTGTCTCTGTGTCTTTATCTGTGTGTGTGCTACTTTGTTATTATGTTTTATTTATATTTCACACATGGGAGTGTGTGAAATATAAATATCCAGTTGGGGAGAGAAAATACTGCATTAACAAAAATACATGGCATGATATTACAATTTTTCCAAGTTAGTCATAATAACTATGATCTCCTTGATTTAGTATACAGATATTAACAAATATTATTAATGAAATTAGGTTAATAAAATATACCATTTTAACTGAAAATTTTACCAGATTAGTGTTTGTAACTCGCTATCAGATGTTCTACCAGCAGCTATAGTTTTAATGTTTATAAAGCTAGTTCAGAATTGATATAGGTAAAAGTCAGAAACGAAAAGCTAATGTTATAGCATATTATAACACGGAGTCTGTTAAAATCACAGAAATTAAACGTGAATGCCCTCACAACCTAAGACCACAATGATAATTTCATAAATTTTAAGCATTTTGAATGTATAGATGGATATTTGACTTAGTGGATATTCTGCAACCTGAAAGTTACTGAGGACCACTTGAAATAAATCTTTATTAGACACATACCTGACAGTTTCTTGCAATAAATACATTTTTATCATGAAACTTTAGTTAAAAATCACAGGTCTATAATCTGATATATTTTCAAAGAAGAAAAGGAAGAGATAGGGGCTGGAATGATAGCACAGGGCATTTGCCTTGCACATGGCAAACCAGGGTTCAATTCCCAGCATCCCATATGGTCCCCTGAGCACCACCAGGAGTAATTCCTGAGTGCTGAGCCATTAGTATCTCCTGTGCATTGCTGGGTGTGACCCAAAAAAGAAAAAAAAAAGTAAAGGAAGAGAGAACTGTCAAGACAACCAGTACTTTTAGACAAAATGCTATTTAAGTCACAAAGTAAATATGCTAGCTAGAATACAAAAGCCCTCAGGGACTGTAGGGCAGGGGTAGCTTTCTTTCCAAGGAGTTCAGTAACTTACACAGCAAACTAATATGCTGCATTACTGGAAATATTGTACCTTCAACTGTAATTGATATGACTCCTGGTTTACCGCAAGCTGCATTTTCATTGTGTCATAGCAGTTGCTCATAACGACATTCAGCAAGGAGATCACTGACACTAGCATTTTGTCTTCCATAATAATGCTCAGGGGCATATATTTAACATAGAATGAATCAGTGATTCACACCCTTAACTTTGAGAAGGCAATAACAGAAAATTGATTCTACTGAGTTCCAACCAGATGTTCCCTACATAAGCTAATTTAGTGAATGACACATATTAGCTGGTTATTGATGTTGACTCAAAAACGTAACATATCTCTTTGGAGTGGGTTAATTTAGGCAGGTACATTGCTATTTTACAATGCTTTTTAAAGAATTATAAATATGTCTATTAAAATGATCAATTTATTCTTAGGTAGGGCTTGGTTATATCAGAACAAAATAAAAGTTATTCAAAATGTTATCATTGAGCTTAAACAATTTCAATTTTAGTGGAGAACAACAAAATAGAGTAACACAAATAAAATAGGTATGATGTAGCTTATTGTAGTTAATAAGTTCTAGAAAAAAGTCTTGGTAAAAGCCAGTATCGTGTGGCTGCTTTAAACATTAAAGAATAGTGAGAGAAAGGAATTGGGGACGTTGTTCAATGAAACAGTCTAGGGAATGGTCAGATTTTACTTGTTTTAAAAGTAACCATTGAGCAAATAAGTAAATGACACTGCTGGCCATATTCACATTTGGGGGAAAGAATGGACATAAAGGGCGAATATCCTACAGTGACAGTATTTAAGGATGTTTGTATATTTGAGATAGGAATAGCTTGAGTATTAAGATTATCTGAGACTTACTATTTAAGAAACTGTAACAGTGCCACTCTCATTGGTTAAATTTTAGAGTATTTTTAATTTTTATATTTATATACACACACTTTTAAAATGTGCATATGTATAAATAATTAAGATTTAACAATTTTACAATAGTGCAAATATTTATGCTTTCTTACAAATGTTACTCAATACCACCTTCAGAATGCTCAAATTCCTCCATCTCTGTCTTCAGGTCCTTTCTGGTAGAAAAATCCCCCTTCTCTTTCCTCTAATAACCACACCTCTTAGTAACCTCTGATCTGTTATCAGAGTCCAAGAGGTTATTTTTATAGGATATTGTCAATTCCCTTATTTTTTTCTTTATAAGAGCACATGCATAAGATCATTGTATGATTGTCTTTCTTCCTCTAACTTATTCCAATTTACATGTTATCCTTTTGTTCCATTTGAAATGGTTGCAAAATATATTTTAATATTTATTATTGCTGAGTAGTATTCCACCCATATGGTTGCTACCAGATCTTGTAAGTAGCATCATGATTAGCACAGTTGTTTATGTGGTGTGTGTGTGTCTGTGTGTGTGTGTGTGTGTGTGTGTGGTGGTTGTCTTTGAACTAATATTTTAGGACTTTGAGCAAAAAAGTGTCTTCATAATTTGAGTTTAAAGATCAACTGGGTACATCATGGTAATTCAACAAAAAACTAAAAAAATAATTTTTAAAAAGATCAAATGGCCTATAAAGAATAAAATCTAAGAACAAAGACAGAAGTTAGAGAGATACTTTGAAGACTAAGGCCCTGAGACATATGAGAAACTTGGTGGAGGAAATGAATACTTCCTATTGCAGAGAATTTTGGACACTGAGCAAATCGATTTTATTTAAAATTCAATATGCAGTTTAAGAGAAAGGGTGCAGTTATGAGTAATATAAATTTCAGTCCAAGAAAACAGTAGTCTTGGTTTTGTCAGAAATCAAACAGATTTAAACTGGGCAAAGTTTGAAAAGAAGAGCAAGACACAAGAAATCTGAAAGATACGTGAGAAGAAAATAGAGCGAATACAGTTCCTATTTAAATAGAGGTTTCAGGAGAAAGATCTGTAATGGTCTCAGTGATGTTGTCATTGAGTTAGCTATTGCACTTTCAGAAATTTAGATGATCCTGCCAAGAGAAAGGACACTTAGAGGACGGAAGATCTAATTCCACAAACGTTAAGTAAGGTGCTAGAGCAACAGGAGAGCGGGTGAGGTACTGGCCTTGCGTGTGGTAGAACTGGTTCCTATTTCCAAGCACTATCAGGACTGATTCTTGAGTGCAGGTGCAGTAGTAACCACTGAGAGTCTCTGGTCATGGTGCAAAATTTAAAATAACAACCCAAAATAAAAAAAGAAAATCCACAATCCCACATGACTGATATTTAGCATCAAATTTTCCACTGGCACGCATATCAGAATTAGAAGCTTTAAATAAACCCAGGTGCTTAAAGATGGAGACAGATATTATAATGAAGAAGTACCCACTGTTGAATGAGTAATTTCATAATTCCACATAGAATTTGATCTTAAAAGGGTTGTTTCACATGTCAGAAAGCAACAACTTTCCAAAGGCAACAGAAACTGAGAACTAGTCTTTAGTAAAAAACAATTCAATACAGAGAGATGGAATAAGGCTGGAAGCGGGTAAAACTGGAACAAAGGTGAAGGGAATCTTATATTCAGGCGGAGGATATGATATTAAAATGTTATTTGCATAAAACACTGCCATTATCAGTATTGCAATTCACAGTAATAATTTTTTCTATTTTAGTAATTACAGTTATTTATATCATGCTACAAAGATACCTGTTAATGAAAATAACTGGATATTTAGCAAGAATAAGGTGAAACTCTATGAATAATGTAATATAGATTGATGACTGTTTTTTGGTGAATAACATTCCTGTCTAAAATTTAAGTTTAAAAAACCTTGGATCCAGTGAGGTCTACTCTTCACTATGGTTAGAATGGTCTAAAATGAAATTCGGTATTCATATTAATGTAAAACAGTGGTAAAGATGATGATGAATGATAAAATTTTAAAATGATGTGGAAGTCATTTCTAAATTTTGCTCATAAATTCACAGTAATATATTTATGTATTCTATTCAATATTTATTCCATTAGGGTATTTGTTTATATATACATGATAATCAAATAAAATGTGACTAATAAGTGAAGCAATATAAAGTAAATATACAGAAGATTTTTAAATTTAAACAAAACCCACAGTTATTTGATAAATAGCAAAAACAGGGAAGCGCGTATACGGAGTTTAGTATTCTGTAACTGAGGTGCAGTGTTGATGTCTGTACTAAGTGAATATTCAGTGCTGCAGGTGACAAAGATACTGATTAAAGAAGTCTGTTTCTTCGACTATTGCCATTCCTAGAAATCTGCCTCACTGCTTTTAACACTATGTAACATCCAAGTGCATTGCTATGTTTGTATAAAAAGTCAAGAGATTTTATTTTCATCAAAGTAAGTCAAAATATTCTCAGTCTGAGTTATCTTGGTAGCTTGGTGAATAATTTTTTTAGTTAATTTAGTATTATATTTAACCTGCTGGCAAATTAAATTCATTTTGCAACAATGGATTAATAGATAAAATTATAACATCTTGCTCCCCAAAATCTTCCTGTTAAGATAGCTTGAATTTTTTCCCCAAAATCAAGAATTTATCTTCCTACAAGAATTCTGTCTTATTCTACTAGCAATTATAAAGTTATGAGGCACAAGAATTATGATTAGGATACATGTGTTGGGAAAGCAGGTGCAGAATAAACATCAACCATGCCTGTCAAGTAATGTAAAATAGAAGTACAATTAGCTATTACAAGAGAGCTTTTAGGGAAACTTTCCAAATAGAAACCCAGTGCCTGAATAACTTAATTAACTTCCTGTGGGATCAAATCCATCAATGTTAAGCACCTGTCACATGTAAGTATTGCCCATTGTGAAGCTCAATAAATGTTTTGTATTAATGCTGAAATTATTTATGCCTCTATATTGCAATATCCAGTGAAATAAAACATATTTGCCATATTAAAAAGAAACTTTTATAATTAAACTAGCAAGTACTGTGATATAAAAATAAAAATAGCAGGGAAAGTAACAATGGGAGCATAGATTGAGTGGTTTATTAGAGTTTAGAAACATAAAATCGTTTCTCTGAAATACTATTGCTCTTAATATATATCACCATGATGTTGGAAAGTTCTGTCACATAAATGCCCAACCTAAGTCTGAGAAACTGCAAAGAACAATGGTTTCAGAGCAGCGTTATTCATTTAATCTTGCAATTATTCGCTCAATAAAATGGATTTCTATAATGACCTCAGATTGCATGTCCAGGTAGGTGTTATCACCCTGTCTTTCAAAATGAAATGTGTAAATTTAAATCTCCTAGACAAAAGACACACAATCTATTAATATAAATACCCAAGTTGATTGATTGTAAGATCCATATTCCATGGCTGCATTCTAATAAGAATATAAACAGTTTTATATTCTAGGAGTATACTAAATTCTGTGCTAACAACTGATCTTCTAAAGTGAAAGAGAATGGTGCATCTGTAAGGTACACTTTGAGAATTGTGGGATCCAAATTGAGAAACTATGATAGTCACCCTGGTAATAACCCACCATAGAAATAATTTTATTTTCTGCAACATATTTGAATAAATGAAATAGGACAATTCGTACTACATCTTGGCAAACCTATGTTCATAACAGAAGTGTGGGTACTACTGTTACACAGGAAGGAAATCCTTTCTATAAACAAAAGTCTGAAGTATTCTGGTAATATTTATGTATTTGTTGTTATGTTTGATTATATGTGTCTGCTCTTTATAGTCTACTTTTATTGTGTTACTTTAATCATATTTTGTGCATAATTAAAATTTAAGCAGTATTTACCACTCATGCTTTATGTCACCTAAAAATACTCATTTTCATTTAAATTACTATTCAGAACTGATTTAGGCATATCTACAGCAAGATAAATAGAAAGGACAAATAATTTTTTAAAATACTTTATACTTTATCTGCGTTACATAGTAGGTTCAAAATTAAATCCTATTTTATTTGGCTCAAATGCCAGTGTCTTACTATATTCCAAATAATTTAGAGACCTTTACTTGCTCAAACCTGGCATGTACCTGTAAGTTCAAAAGCAAGTAATTCAATATTTTTTCTCTGAAAAGCTATTTTAATAAACTTTTTTCTGACATAAAAATGTGAATATTGTAGGTTATATGACCCCCAAATCAGTTGAACTTATAATTACGATGTTTTGACTTTATGATGATTTGAGTTTTCACACATAAAATAACACCACTAATTTAAAAGCTACATAAAAGAAGTAAAGCATTCTACAGATGAGAACATTTTAAAAAAATCAGTTTGGAATATATGTGTGTATCCTTGTGTGAGCATGCATGCAAGTATCAATCCTTCTAAATTTTCCACTCTACTATTATGGTTAAAAGACAATTCAACAATTTTATTATTATAATTTATATTGCTGAAATGAAGGGCACCACAGGCAAAGTAACTGAAACCAACTGGAAAATAGAAAAAGAGAATTATTCTATTTAATTAATTAATATATTTTGTATATTATGTTTATTAAATTATTTCATAATATATTCTAGGCATGTTATTTACAGTATTGACAATGGGAAGGATTCATGAAGAAAAAATCCAACACCATATTGTCCATCAGAATATCATTTACCTTCCACCATGTGCCAGTGCCCTACCTCCTGTTTCATCTCTCCACTCCTCTACAGATATGCTTCACATTAAAGACCAATTCCCAGTTCCTGTGCCCTTTGAGTGTTGTTTCTTTACTATGGTACCTATAACAGATCATCGTTTGTTTTCTGTCCCACTTCGTCTGACTAGCCTCACTCAGAATGATACTCTCCAGATCCAATGACAAAAATGCAAATTGCATGATTTTTTTTCTTTTCTTATATCAACTCTATAGTATTTCAACGTGCATATATACTTCAGTTTCTTTATCCAGTCATCTGTTCTTAAACACTTAAGCTGTTTTCATATTTTTATGAAATAGATAAAACCCATCATTGTGAATGGGTTTTATATTCAAGGGTCAACATAACTACAAACAACATAAACTGAACTGAACCTAACAATTTTCCGTTCTCTGTATTTTCTTCCTCTATTGATAGAGCCAGGATAACCTGAAGTCTCCTAAATGAGCTGGTCGTCACAATGCTAGATGCCAGCCATAGAGTGCAAGCTTTAAATGTGGGAGAGCAGTTTTAATTTCTTGCAATGTAAGGTTCCCCCAACAACTCTTGAATCAAAACCCCCATGTCTAGTACTGAATTGAGAACAACCTCTAAGCACAGTTGGGTGTGGCCCCCAAATAACCAACAACAAAATCTGAATGAGGGGCTTAGGATGTGACCCAACAGGAGAACCTTGCCTTGCATATGTGATATTTTTGGTACCATAAAGAAAGGAAAGAATAAAGAACTGAATAAGGACTAATACTGTGCTCAATAAAAACTCACTATACAGGGAAGTAATGGGCAAACTAGTGGGAGAATGGTATACCCATATATCCCAAACACAGACTCAACATTGAAAATATGCCATCTAAGCTGCAACCACCAGAACAGGCAGTGGTGTGGAGAGGAGAGTGGAACTCTGGTAGAGGGAAGCTGAAACTAGTGGTACGGTTGGTGTTGAAATATTATAAGGCTAAAACTCAACTATCAGTAAGTTTGTCAGTCAAGGTTCTTTTATTAATATATAAAGATAGATAAATAAAATTTTTGAACAACTGACTATAACTGGGTTTATGTTAACCTTTTTTTCATGATATGTCTGCAACTCTTTTCTGTAATATTTTCACCATCTCTAGTGTTACTAATACCTCAGTCCCGAACACCATCCATCTCACTATTTCATTAGCTTACTAAGTGGGCCCCTGCCTCTAGTGTTGTGAATCCTGGCTTCCTACCACAGTCCATTCGCCACAAACTGGTCATTTGGAAAGTTGTTTCATTCAATAGCCCTTAATATTATGCACAAAACATCTGAACTCTTTGGTCTAGACTAATAGTTCTTATATGATTTATTTTTTGCCCACCTCCTATTACTCTATACAATTCTCCTTTCCAATATCCCCTTTTTTCTTTTTCTTCTTCCCTTGAAAATATTTGCTTTCAGCTCACATTGCTTGAAACACTGATCTCGGGTCTCTGACTGATGGTTCCTACTCATTTAGGACTCAGTGCAAATATCGTTGAGGAGGCCTAAACTGGAATATGACTCTCAGTCGCTGTACCCAAGGGCTGGAGAAATAGAAATAACCATGGTAGGTGCCTCATGGTGAAGGCACTTACCTTGTACTAATTCTAATGTAATTAAAAATCTACTAAATACTTAATTTAATGTAATTACAAATCCTTGTAGTAATTCTAATTCTAACCCTCATTCTAATGCTCAGCAATGTCCAGAATGATCCCTGGGTACAGAGCCAGGCTGGTGATAAAATGTCACAAGCTCCCCTCATCAATCCTGGACAAAAAAAAAAAAAGTTTCCAAAATAAGTACCTTTTTTAAACCTTATTTCCTACTGTTCACTATACTTATATCTTAAATTACTGACTTAGATATCTTCCTTGAATAGAAGCAAACTCCATTAAGAATAAGATCTTCAGGGGCTGGAGTGACAGCACAGTGGGAGGGCGTTTGCCTTGCATGCTGCTGACTGGAGTTTTTTTTCCCAGTATCCCATATGGTCCCCCTGGGCACTGCCAGGAATAATTCCTAAATGCAAAGCCAGGAGTATTCCTGAGCACCTGTGGGTGTGGCTCCAAAACAACCAAACCAAATAAATAAAAAAATAAATACATAAATAAATAAATAAAGTAAGAACATCAGGGTAGAAAGATAGCTCAATGGGTGGGGGCATTTACTCTGCGTGCCTAAGGTTCTTTTAACCCTCAGTGTCCACTTGTGATATATTTCCCGATTCATTCCAGTACTTTAATTTCTAATACCCCTTGAACTTTAGGTTTTTGACCCCTCTGTAAATTAAAGATTCCAAAAGCCAACTCACAAGATCTTGAGAAAGTTAATTGGAAACATACTGAATAGTTTATTTGCTTCAATAGACTTTAGAGATCCCTAGACATCTATTTTTGTTATATTCTTAATCCCACGGACAATCCCCCACCTCACATGGTCTCTAAGTCCTTCCGGCAGCAACCCTCAAGCACCATGCCAGCACTGTCTGATATGCCCAAAAGCAAGTAAGGAAAAAGCAAACTCAACAAAGAACTTCATTTTTTTTTGGATGTATGACTTTTGAAGATGTGGAAATGAAGATTCAATAACCAACATGTATAAAGGTATATAGGTCCTGAAAGGCAGATCTAAGATATTTAACAGCTCTGGTCTAAAAACAAAGTTTTTACTATCTACCCTATATCATAGAAGAAAAAAATAGGAAGGAAAGAAATTAACCTACAGAGTATAATCAGGTGATAAAATTTTAGATTACAAAGCAAAACGTCGTCCCAACAAGATCATCTATAACATTATCATCTAAATCTAATCCTGGACTAAATTTTCTTTATGATTTTGCAATGAACATAGAAGTGCAAATGTGTCTTTGGAAGGGAGTTTTGGAGTCCATGGGGTAAAGGAGAAAAAGTGGAATTTTGGATCATATGGGATATCAATTCCAAGTTTGTTGAAAAGTTTCCATGTTGTTTTCCCAAAAAGGCTGGAACAGTCAAGATTCCCAGTAACTGTGGAAGAGGATACATTTTTTTCACTGCATTCCTCCTAACAATGTTTTTTGTTTTCTTGAGATCCACAAAAAATTTAATATGTAATTAATAGAACATGTCCAGCACATGTTAAGACATTCAGCTAATACATACTGGTAGTCTGAGATGTTGATAACACAATGGTAAAACTGGTTATTTGGAAGAATTAATCTAAAAAAATACCTTTTATTTTATTGAAACAAAATCTATACCTTTCCTTTTTTTTTTTTTTTTTTTTTTTTTTGCTTTTTGGGTCACACCTGGTGATGCAAAGGAGCTACTCCTGGCTTTGCACTCAGGAATCACTCCTGGCGGTGCTAAGGGGACCATATGGGATGCTGGGGATCGAACCCCGGTCGGCCACGTGCAAGGCAAATGCCCTACCCACTGTGCTATCTCTCCAGCCCCTATACCTTTCCTTATTTGGAAAACTATTTGGCTTTGCTGAAAGAAGATCTGAGCATAAATCTTTTATTTATTTATTTGTTTATTATTTATTTATTTTTTTTTTATTGATTCACCATGACACAGTTACAAAGCTTTTATAATTTTCTTTGTACAGGTCTTTCACCTCTATTTTTAAGCAGATTCCTGAGGTCTTGAATTTCTGAGGCACCCCATGGGCTGAAGCAAGGTCAGAAATTCACTTTTATTCTAGTATGTGTTTATTTTCTAGGGACTATTCTTCGTTCTTTGGTTAATTATTGCATATATTTATTTATTGATTGGATGTTTGTCTTTTTGTATATTTTCTTTGTTGAAATACCCTGTGCTGAGCTCTTGTTTGACCGTGAGCTTGCTACATTATTTCCTCTCTCCTGACTGTGAGTTCTTCTCCTTTAAAGACAACCATTGAACCAAGTACTCAACCATTATGGTGCTAACTGCTTCTTTTCTCTTTGGTATAATTTTATCAAGCCCAATTTAAAACATCCTTATGGAAAACTTGACATCTCAAAACTTGTCTCACCTAAGACTCTTTCTGTCACCTCTGCTCCCATTCTTTTTAACCTTCCTTGCTTCCTTTCAACTCCTTTAAATCATTTGGTAGTTTCCCTATCAAAATCTGGAATACTGTTAACCTTCAATGCCTCCTGTAATATATTTCCCTATCTAGTCCTGTACTTTAATTTCCAATACCCCTTGAGCTTTAGGTTTTTGATCTTCCCCCTGCAAATTAAAGATTCCAAAAACAAACTCACAAGATCTTGAAAACGTTAATTAGAAACATACTGAATAGTTTTTTCACTGAAATAGACTCTAGACATATCGAGACATCTATTTTTGTTATGTTCTTAATCCCATGTCCAAAATTCAGTCTACACTCTCCAGCAGATTCTGTATCAGTTTTAAAGATAATCTTAAAACAATTTCTTCACACATATTGATGGAAATCTTTAGCCTTTATATTAAGGAAGTAATCTCGACTGTGGGCCATCTGTTAAAAGTACAATTCTGACAAAGCCTATCAGAGGATAAAGACAAGAGCCAAATCATTTATATAAACTAGTGAGCTTTGTGTTACCAAATTTATGCCTGACTCATAGTCAGATTTAAGATTGAAAATAATATTAATTTGATCTTATAGGTCTCCATGTTTATATAGCTATGCTGTATGAAAGTAACTATACTTTGGATAGAACTTCCAAATTAATGTTATGTGACATTATAACACTATTAAAATGGACTCAGAGATAAGTGCTTATATAAAAATTCACAATTATCAAAATAAAATTAAGGCAAACTTTCTCATAACTTATAATTTGAAAAACATACATTCTTATAAAAATTAAGAGTACTAGTTAAAACTCAAATTTACAAATATAGCTTTGTAAGGTCTGGCAACTAATAGCTTTGTATTATGGATAAAATAACATCATCTATGCCTTCTGATTTATTAGTATTAAATATAATCCAAACATATTTATTTTCTTGGATTTATTAATCCAATAAGATAATATTTTACTTTGATGGTTATAATTATAAAACTTAAAACATTTTTGCTAGTCAAATTGTATCATTCTAACCAATTTTGACTCATAATTATTTTTATATCCTTGTTTAAACCATATCTAAATTTATTTTGGTAATGTTTGAGTTTGGACTTAGAATAAATAATAACAGATGTTCAGGTAAATTATAAATAATTGAATCTATTAAAATCATTATTAGGTACAAATTGCAATCTTTTTGCTTTCCTGTATTTTATGACACATGCAAATTATACATGTTTTAAAAATATACATATATTTCTGTATTAAGGAATTGCATCAGAATAAGTCAATTATTATATCTTATTATCGTAAACACTACTGGACTGCCACACGATGCTGGTATAAAAGACTACTCATAATTATTGCATCCATGATTTTTTCTATAAAATATAAACTATGAATGTTAATCTTTTATATATACCTATGCAGCTACTTTAAATAATTAAGGCAATGAGATACAACTTTCTAAGAAACAGTTTTAGGGATACCGGAGAAAATGTCCCCAAAACCAACCCTCAAGCCCTCCAAAATACAAGAAGACAGGTTTTTTTGTTGTTTTTGTTATTTGCTTCTTCTTTTGCAAGATTTTTTTTCTTTCTTTTATGAACATCTTTCCTTTAGAAGGTAGATTTTAGGTAGAGGTGGTTATGGCAAGATAGTTTTTAATTTAAACATATTTAGAAAGATATGAGAGGAGATAAATGAGGGAGAAATATGTGCTCAAGAGAACACATAGGCCTGTCTAGTTTGGAAATAAGCAAGTGAAGAAACATATAAATAAGCAAGTAAAATACATGTTCAAGGAAGAACATGGGCTTGAAGAGCAAATCCATGCTCTTTTTCATTAAAAGTATTTTTCATACATGTTTCTGAAGTCATGAATGTCCACCATAACTCTTTCAGGTATGTGTGCAGAACAAGTTCAGTTATGAGATTTTTCATGGCAATTAAAACCATACCAACCCACTTTTATTTCTCTAGCAATCTTTATTAGAAATCAAATATTTGTGCAAATAATTTGTTTTATTTTCAATTTTGTGAACAAAACCAGAAAATTTTTTGGTTCAAATAGTTTTAAAGCAGTGGCAATAATATTACACTTCCATGATATTTTTCTTAATTAAATACTATTGATTATAAATGGCAACTGTGGAAAGGAAGCTACAAAAAAATTTAAAATAGTTTTGACTAAAATGATCTAAGAAATTATCTAGTCCAATATTTTTTTGGGGGGTCACACTTGGCAATGCACAGGGGTTATTCCTGGCTTTGCACTCAGGAATTACTCCTGGTGGTGCTCAGGGAACCATATGGGATGCTGAGATTCAAACCTGGGTTGGCCACATGCAAGGCAAACGCCCTACCTGCTGTGCTATTGTTCCAGCCCTCATCTAGTTCAACTTTTAACAGTGGGAGAAATGTCTCACAGAAAATATTTTACCGAAGGTCAAGAACTGGTTCAACTTAGTTAAGAAACTTCCATCATGCACTTGTCATAAGTTTAATTTAAAAATATTTCAATCACTGTATCATTGTATTACTGTCATCCCATTTTTTGTTTATTTACTTGAGCGGGCACAAGTAACATCTCTATTCCTCCCAGGCTTGAGATTTTAGCAACCTCTCCTTATTCATCTTTTCCAACCATTGGAGGCACTTTCAGAGTCAGAGGAATAAGACTTATCATTACTGTTTTTGGTATATCGAATACCCCACGGGGAGCTTGCCAGGCTCTGCCCATGCAGGTGAGATACTCTCGGTAGCTTTCTGGATTCTCCGAGAGGAATATATATATATATATATATATATATATATATATACACACATATATATATACGGAAACACATAGTAATATATATGTATATATTTATATATATATATTACTCTCTATGATTTATTGCCTATTGTCAGAACTCCATCAAATAAATATGGTGTGGTAATTATGGAAACTTGGTAGGAAGTGTCTTGTAATATGTGAAGTGATCACACGGTCTGGAAAGCAGCCTGGAGTGTGGCAGTGGTTGGGTAGTGGAGGTCCGCTGCCAGGGCTGGGTCCCATGGGGAGGGGAGGGTTCTCACCCACCCTCTTTTGGGGTACCTCGAGTGAAAATAGCCTGGCACAGAGTCCGGTGGCAAGGCTCTGAGGGCCTCATTTTATACTCCCGTCTGGGAGGAGCAGTCATTGAGATCTGGAGGGTGGCCGATGAGAACATTATCTGGTGCCCATAGGTTGTGGCACGGTGTGGCTTATGGGTGTGATCCCTGGGTCACTGGAGATTTGGGGATAGCAGGCAGAGGATCTCTGCTTCCTGGTCCCGTTGAGTCCAGAGTCCATGATCACAAAGTTCAGCACTGTCTGGGTTCTATGGAACTTCATTCGTGTGTGAGCCTCGGCTGGAGCGGAAAATGTTTCAAGAAATTGCCTACTGAATCTTGATATTATACTGACTGTGGGAATATCTTGAAGATTATTTTCCATTACATACTACTTTGTTATTTTTTCATGAGTGAGCATAAAATATATTTTTTCTTTAATTTTAGGTTAGGATGAGCAGATTTTCATTTTGTATCCTTTACCAATGTCTCACATAGTGAATATTATTGCTCCTCTGAGGGAAGATAGAATGGTGGGCCACAGGGGAAATTGTAATTTCAGGGACATTTGACATGTGGGTGGGGGGAGGGGAGGCGTGTTTCTGTTCGTGCACTTTAAAAAGTGGATTTCATTTTTATTATTATTATTATTATTTGCTTTCTGGGCCACACCCAGTGATGCACAGGGGTAACTCCTGGCTCTGCACTCAGGAATTACCCCCGGCGGTGTTCAGGGGACCATATGGAATGCTGGGAGTCAAAGCCAGGTCGGCCACATCCAAGGCAAACACCCTACCCACTGTGCTATCACTCCAGCCCCCTAAAAAGTGGATTTCAGTAGGAGGGTTGCTGAGTATTTTTTATTCTGAAAAATGAGTAATAGATCAAATAACTCAGCATTATGCCAAGTTTATTCTAACTTATTCTTACTGTCTGGCATTATTCCTTATAACTTTATTTATTCATTTTATATTGTTAACCTGATATATATTTTTCTGTCACTATTTGTTTGAGCTAAAATAAGTCATTTAGACAAGATGCATATCCCATGAAGATTTTTGTGTATTTTACACTACCTTATTATCTATAATACAATATCTTATAGATTTAGACATTTGATAAATATTAAATAGATCTAAACGAAATTTAAAACAAGCTATATGAAACACACACGGATGTCAGTGGTCTAACAGCTGTGACAATATCAAAATTTAATTTCTTAATACCAGATTAATGAATGAAAAGCTAAAATATAATCTATTTAGTTTCCATAGTGTTTGAGACTCTGGGTGAAATATTTTAATATAAATTGTAATATTATTCTTTTGTGAAAAAAAGTTTAAAAATGTGTTTTAAAATGTTTTTTTAAAGATGAAGAAACATATTCAGAGGTACCAAGAAAAACTGCATTTTGGAAAAGTTTTAGAGCAGAAAGCAGGCCTTTAAATCTCATTCACTTTCACTATCTTGCATAGTTTCATATTTTATAATAAAGTTGTGGAGACAGTACAATGATAGCCTAAAGCAGACATTACTTAGATGTAATGAAGTATGATGTTTAATTTAAGTACTATATTGAAGTTTGAATTGAATGTGAACCTCAGGAAGAAAGAAAGAAATATAACTTGAATATAGTTAATTGCCTCTGAGTTGAGATTAGCTCTAACTATAACTAAAGGTCATAATTAAAGAAATTAAGAATTATTTACATATCACCGTATATGGGTTTTGAAAATTGTTCTCATGTTTGCGGAGACTAACTGAGTGAGTTATATGAAGTAGTTTTTAAGAGTGATTCTAGATTGTCAATGCTCACTTTGAAACTCATAATTAAGCATTTATTCTCATGAACAAATTATTCTCCGGACACTTTCTTAAAAATGAAGCTTATGTTACTTCCTATAGCATATGATTATGTACTAGATAAAATACTCCAAAAAGTGATAATATAAAAGTGACATAATATAATATGTAAATGCAAAAATGCAATATAAAAAAAGCATATTTTATTGTTATTGCGGTTCAGGAGGATGGTACACCTGCGTTCAGGGTTTACTCCTGCCTTTGCACTCCAGAACCGGTCCTGACTTGGCTAGGGGCATTAGATGGCCTGCCAGAGATCGAACCCTGCCCAGCTAAAATCACTCAGTCCTCTGCCTGATCTACTTTTTCTGACCCTGGCCCCTTAGTACAGTGTCATAAAGTAGAATTTATTATTTATGTCTACTATTTTCTATTACTGAGAAACTGTGTTCTATGATACTTCATAATAATTATGTCATATTTATCAAGTCATTCATTTCTAAAGATATTCTGAAAGAAACTACAGTTGTCTTTAAATTCCCTAGCCTTGACTTTTTTTTTTGTCTAATTGGTATGGGATTGTTTATCTGTTCTGTTTAGATTGCCATTAAGTCTACCAATCATAATATGGTTTTATTCAGTTCTGTCTCTAAGGGTGACCATTATTAATGAGTGACTTTATTTTTCTGATAGACTTAATTTCATTTTTATTTTGATTTTGGTCTCTGCTTAATGACACACACATACAAAAAAGTTATAGGTATTATGCAATATTTTGTGATAGAAGCAAGGAATTGGTATCTAATAATGACTGATATTTTATGGACTGTTCTTTTATGGAATTTTTATATGGACTAGAGGGATAGTATAGTGGGTTTGCACTATTTGCCTTGTATGAGGCCAACCCGGATTTGATTCCTCCATCCCTCTCAGAGAGCCAGGCAAGCTACTGAGATATCCTGCCCACATGGCAGAGCCTGGCAAGCTACCCATGGCATATTTGCTATGCCAAAAACAGTAACAATTCTCACAATGGAGACATTACTGGTGCCTGTTCAAGCAAATTGATGAATAACAGGATGACAGTGCTACAGTACATATATCAATTTATTTATTGAATTACCGTGAGAACAGCTACAAAGCTTTCTGGTTTAAGTCTCGGTCATACAATGATCCAACACCCATCCCTTCACCAGTGCACATTTCCAACCACCAAAAATCCCAGTATGTATCCCATCCCATTCCTATTCCAATTTGTGTGGCAGATAATTTCCACATTACTCTCTCTCTCTCTCTCTACTTCGATTGCATTCAATATTTCAATACAACTTCCACCATTATTACTTGGAATTTTCGCCCAACACTCAGACCTGCCAAAAAGGCAACATTAGACTATTTGTTTTCTATTGCTGATTATGAATAGCGTATGATATTGCATGGTCACAATAGCTGCACAATATTGGAATTTTTAAATTTTAATAATTTAATAAGTCTGGAGAGATTTCTTTGAAAAGGGATTAGGTTCCGAGATTCGTTTGTGTGTCTCTGGGATTATGATCATTAAGGAGCTTAATAAGTAGTCGAAGATGCCATTTATGGGCAGCCTCTTAGGGTATCGTTGGGGCAGGGGAGGAGAAGGAATAGCTCCACCCCTATCCTGTGAGGCCCAGTGTGTGTCGTCACTGCTGGTCCATACCTGAAATATCTAATGAGCTCTGGAAGATGGTGGCCACCAAGATGTCAGGGGCAATAGGTGAAGGGACAACACCTTTTCCCACCTGGAGTGGCCCGGTTCTGGTGGTCTAGTGCAAAGTCTGGACACATTTCTTCCAAAAGCCTCTGGGTTCTGAAATTCATTTGTGTGTCTCTGGGATCATGACCAATAAAGAGCTTAATAAGTAGCCAGAGGGGGCGTTCGTGGGTAGCATCTCGGGTCCATGACTGTTCTTTGGACCTCATTATACAATGAAATCTTCAAAACACTACAAACAATTTAATTCTTTATTTATCTATTTATCTACCAGGCCATATGTGGCTGTGCTCAAGGTTTCCATCTGACTTTGTCTTTGTGAAACAATCTTGGCAGTGTCCAGTAGACTTTATGTGATGCCTGGGATGAAACTTGAGTGGTTCATGTGTCAGGCAAATGGACCTGCTGTACTGTAACTCCAGCCGCAAACATAGGACCTAGGCTTCCAGTGTGATGGTCAGAATAGAATCATCACTGATGATTTTTAAATAAGCAACAAAGTCAATTGCCACCAGAAGATTATACAAATAAAATAATTTTGATCATCAGATCATTTACTGAATCTCAATAATGCTGTTTGTATCAATATGTTTTATTTATATTCTCCTGCAAAAATGTCTTCATTAAAGACAAATTGCTCAAATGCACCATTATCTATTCTTGCATGTTAAGCTAGACATTGTATTAAGTATAAGTTTTATAAATTTTAAGAACTTACTAAAACATATATATTATACTTTCATAAATTGAAATGGAGGAATTAAAAATACAATATTCTATGGCAAGTGTAAACTTATTGGAATACAGAGAAGAAACTTTTTTAAACAAGAAACAAAGAATAGATTAATCTTAGGTTAGTTTGAGTTTGTTAATTGTCCTAAAATATTTAACTGAAAGATTGTAACTTAATAGGAACTTTAGCTATTTGACAAATCTATCAAATATAAGACTATAATTTTCTAGTTTGTCCTTTTGATTTAATTATTATTATGAAAAACTCAAATGTTTTACCAGAGAATTTTTTAAGTAGCCAGAGGCAATTTTTCTTGCAGCTATTCTATCATAATACTGATACAGGTTCTTAAATAGTAAGGTTCTTTTAAAATTAAAAAGACATGGGGCTGGAGTGATAGCATAGCGGGTAGGGCGTTTGCCTTGCACGCAGCCAACCCAGGTTCAAATCCCAGCATCCCATATGGTACCCTGAGCACCGCCAGGAGTAATTCCTGAGTGCAGAGCCAGGAGTAACCCCTGTGCATCACCGGGTGTGACCCAAAAAAAAAGAAAAAAAAATTAAAAAGACATGCCAGGTAAAGAGTATGACATGCAAAGACAAATAATAGTGATATGACATGACTGAAAATTCAGGTAATTTGGGTTGAGTTGGTGGATAAGGGTGAGAGATACATTTAGAAAAGTAATAATCTCTGGTTCTTATTCATAAGTCACCCAGTGTGAATCTTATATCATAATTTTTGAAGAGCTATTGAGTCCTTTTAAGATATATCAGAATTATATATTTTCATATTTAAAATATTAATTTAAGTACAAAACAATAAAAATTGAAATGAAGCAAAATAAGGTTAAATCCAATATATTTGTATATAAATGCAACATTACCAGAGAACTCAAAAATTATCAGTTGAATGCATCAGTTATCAGTTGAAGGCATCTGATGTATAAAATATGATTGAGCGTTGATGTTGTTTAAATAATGATTGTTTAAATAATGATTCTCTGAGGATTTGTACAATTTATAATATTCTTTCATTTTTAATTCTTCTTTTTCCTATGCTGCCTTGTATTGATAAAAGTGAGTCCCAGGGATGGATGATAATATAGTGTTAGGATTCCAGATCTATTTCCAGAATCTCAGGACCCACTGGTTGAAACCCTCTTGCCAGATAAAATAAAAATTTTAAAAGAACTATAAAAATTCAATTTTAGAGGCTTGACAAATAGAATAAAATGAAAACAAACAAAGTTTTAGTTTAGTGAAAACTGCAGCTAAATTTAGTCACATATGGTGTATATGGTGTATATTTATAATTTAGTTAATCATATAACTGGCCAACAGCATAAAAATTTAACAGGAAGATATATTCTACTTTGCTTGTTTTTTTTTTCTTGTTGTTGTCTATTTGTTTTTGCTTTGTGTTTTTTTTTAATTCAGAGTGATTGGCTAAAATCACCAAAAATAGCAATTTGCATGATTTGATATGGTTGATGGGAAAATAATTTCAGTTATTTATACAGATCTTTCTAAAACAAACGAGGAAAACAGCAACTATACAAAGGCAGAATACCAAAAATTAAATAGAAACAAATTATAAAATAAAAAATAAAATTTTTAAAAGCACAACACCTTACGGTTGTAAATATAAAACTTGCATACATGTTCTCTTTGCTTATGGGTAATGGCTCCTGAATCCATTTGTTAATGAGGAGTGACACAATTTCCACCATATTGATTCTGGTCTGTCTTGGGTCAAGTTCCAGAATATCCAAAGCGAAGATGAAGACTAATTTCTCTTTTTCATCAATATCCACAGGAAACGTTTTATTCACAGAAATTTTATAGTTTATAAATAAATAACAATTGCCAAAGGCAATAAAAACGGAGAACTGGTCTACAGAACTGATTTTATTAAGACCTGGGACAGACGGGATGGAACATTAAATCAATCATGGAGGGAAAGTGGGCACCTAGTGAAGGGTGTGGTGTTGGAATGTTGTATGCATAATACCCTATCATGAACAATATTTTAAATTACAGTGCCTCAAATAAAAAAAAGTTTAAAGTTTCAAATATTAAATAATTATATTTATCATTATATCTCAAGCATCTGAAGCATAAGTGTTCACATATTAGATGTAAGGGGAGCAGGTGTGGTAGACATATTTTATACATTATACATACTTAAAATATAAAAACATAAATTAAGTTAACCAAAAAACACAATTGACTTTATATTAATAACTGAATTCCTAATATACGTTTTCTTCTATTAGGCATACATATGTTACTGGGAATTATAAAATTTATACTTTGATATTAAAATAATATACATTTTTAATATTTTTCTTACTTTGTTCTTTATATCTGTGTTTATTTTCCTACCATCCAAGGATATGATAACACTATCCACTCATGTAACCAGCTTTTGAGTTTTGCAGTGAAGTACTTGAGAATAGCTGCTATCCAAATGAAAATCAGAAGCTATAGTGCAAAGTGTATAACAGAATAACCATATTTCCACTATCATATTTCTTTGGACTCTATTACTATTTTTCTGAAATCATAATTAAAAATAAAACAGTAGTGCATATTTTTTGGGAAACTGGGCTATTCAAAAAAATTTAAGAAAGAAAAATACCAGTAATGGGAATGTTACATAGAGAGCAGATTGTGTAATACAAAACAAAGATGAGGTTAGTGGTTAGAAAAAAATCTTAAGAGAGATTAAAAAATATGGGCAATCCTGTAATGTAGGATTCTAAAGTACCAAATGCCCATGTGTCCCTGTGCAATTATAATCATGCATTGCTTGTGAAGCTTTAGAAGTCATGGAGAATTTAACTACCAATATTTTATTTGATCTTTCTTCCAGAACCAGACAAGCTCATATAATTTATGTTTTAAAATCTTTTAGCATTATTTTCATATGCTAAAAATGCTATGGCATTCAAGGAGCCAAATTCTGGAGATGAGGCTGAAAGTGAATGCTATGAACATTTTGTACAGCAAAACCCATTGGAAATAGTAGCTATGCTAAAGATTAAGTACACTGTGTGAAGTAGTTGGCAAAAAGATCTGTGTTGAGAGAATAAACATTTTCAGCAATGAAAAAGAAAACGCAAAAGTCCAAATATTATGCAGAGAAAATGAGGGCATATTAATCCGTGGGGACAGCAGAAGTGCTAGGGCAAACGCATAATATGGGAGTGCCCCAGAAGGTGCTGTCACTGTCACTGTCATCCCATTGTTCATTGATTTGCTCTAGCGGGCACCAGTAACATCTCCATTGTGCAACTTCTTATTACTGTTTTTGGCATATCAAATACACCACAGGTAGCTTGCCAGGCTCTGTCGTGTGGGCAGGATACTCTCTATAGCTCGTTGGGCTCTTCAAGAGGGATGGAGGAATTGAACCTGGGTAGGCCGTGTGCAAGGCAAATGCCCTACCCACTGTGCTATCGCTCCAGCTCTAGAATGTGCTATTTGCCATTAATGTGAGTAGTGCAGATGTAACCCTAAAGACCCGAAAACACGATTGCATAGATGGACAGTGGACCGCCCAGCCTGCATAGCTTGGCTAAAATCAATGTAATTAGAAATAGTACACACCCATTTCTGCTTCCCAAGCACCAAAGGGGTAAACTGATAGAGTTAAAACACAATGAATTTAAGGGAAGTGCTTGCAGCCAATAGGTTAGCATTTGAGTGGTAAAGAGTTAATGAATTCTGACAATGTGTATAGGTAATATATTTGAAGGACCTTTGTTATCCAGAATCCCTCTTGTGCTTCTTAGTGGAAAAGTTTTCAGGTACTTAAGTACCAAGGGAGGTGATCAGAGACTAACATCATTTGACATTACTTCAGAAGATTTATTTCTGTTTTGAAAAAAAAAATCATAAACAAAATCCATATGCTACTTAGTAGTTAAAAATCAGTGGAGTTCATCATCATCATCATCATCATCATCATCATCATCATCATCATCATCATCCCGCTGATTGTCAAATTTCTCGAGGGGTCTCAGTAACGTCTCCATTCATCCTAGCCCTGAAATTTTCGAGGTCTCTCTTTACCAATTTTTCCAAAGGTGCCGCTTGAAGGCTCTTTCAGGGTCAGGGGAATGAGACCCATCAGTTACTAGTTTTGGCATATGAATAAGCCACAGGAAGTTTGAAAGGCTCTCCCATGTGGGCAGGAAACTGTCCTTACCTTGACAGGTTCTCCCAGAGGGAGAATTAGGCTACAAGATGTCACACGGCTGTGAATGCAGCCACACGCTTCTTGGAGCTTAGTTTTATAGTCTCTGGATGTTGGCCATTGGTGGGATTAAACGGCACCGGGAGCAGTCCCTGGTGTGTGACCTGGGTGTGACCGCCTAGCTACTGGAAAATGGGGGATCTGGGTTGAAGAGGCCCAGTCCCGATCTGAGCAGGCTAGGACAAATGGAGATGTTTCTGGGGCCACTCAAGCAAATCAGTGATCAACGGGATGACAGTGATACAGTGATACAGTTGTACCTATATAAATAAGTCTGTACATATTTGGAAGTAAGCAAGTTTACAATCATAAAAGAAATATAGGTAAATATATTATATAGTATATGTTTCTGATTTATATTTCCATGCATATTCAATAAATATACTGTATTATTCATGAATATGTGAATGTGCATCTATCTTTATATGTACATATATACCTAGATATGTAATGATCCATACTACTTTGGTGAAAATTTTAAACAAAGTAAAATGTATTTTGTATGATAACTAGAGTGAAAACAAAGTCATCAAGGAAGGCTTATCAATTATACCCTCTGTAGCAAATTGTGTAAAATTTTGGATAAAATATTCAACTGGAATTGCATGATTAATATCATTTTTCAACTGTTATATAGGATACATTTGTAACTTTTAAATAATGTATATTTCAATAGTAAATCTAAGTTAAAATATAAATAATGCAATACTTTTCTTTAAAAGAAGAAGATCTCTGCTAATAAAAAACAAATCCAAAATGCCAAACAGGCAGCAGAGTTGAAAGCACAGCCCATTATGCCTTTGCTCTGGAAGCAGAAGGGGGTGGTCAGAAGTTCTGTCCTTGCAAGGCAGCCGTGACAACAAAACACAGCACAAATTTAAAACTTGAAAATGACAGGGGTCTGACTTGTGGATGGAAATCAGAGGACAAAGCTAAAGGTCCTCATTCACTCCCCACCTTCATAAAAGGCTTCTTGAAGGTAATCCTGACCTTTGCCCAGAACTAAAGCTTTTGTGAAACTATAGTCTAGAGAGGCTGTGGGAAGAGAAAAATCACAAACCTTGACCAAAGTGAGCCAAACCACATGCTGTTTGGAAGAATACTGCTCCTACATCTCCAAAATAAGAACACAGCATCTCCCCAAACCGATATTAAAGACCTATTTTTTTTTTGGACAAGAGGCCAAAGAGAACAGCTAACAGGAATGAGGGGTAAAAGAAAAGTTTTGCAAAGCTTTATGGGACAAAGTGGTAGAGAGAGACAGTGTTATGGAAACATGATCAAAATATAGCTTCACACCGAAAAAAATTCACCCATAGGTAGTGTAGAAAGATTCCTAATGTCAACTTTCTAAAGAAAGTCATTAAGAAGTTTAGAATGTATATACTTCCATATGTATTTCAAATATAAGATTAGTATGAAATATAAATTTAACATATTTTAGCATCTTCAAATAAATTGGTGGGTAACAGAATTATTCTAAGAATACAGTGAAAGACAAGAAAATCTCTGTGGACTATCATCAATAACAATAGCAATAATAATAATAATAACCTGATGATGCTAATAAATTAAGAGGCAAGACAGAAAAATTTTTAAACAAATAAAAATGCAATTAAGACTGAATATCAGAGTAAGACGCTTCATTAAATGTTGAATAGAAAAATTCTAAAATAAAGCCACAAAATATTAACAGTTCAGGTCTTAGATATATTTCAATTTCCAAGCATGTAAAATAATTCAAATCTATATACATTAAAATTAAATATATAATTTTAAACAGAGTAAAGAAAATTATTAAAAGCAGTTCAAACAAAATATAATACCTATGTATGTATGTATGTGTACAGATGAAGGCATTATCTATATATCCTACTAGCATATTTTAATTAAGCTTAAAGGACCATCATAGGCATTAAAATTAACAAGTACTGCAAGAAAAATATGTCCAGTATTCCAAATTAACGTAATTATCAAAAAAAAATATAAAAAGTAAAGCAAGTAAAAAGCCCCAGGACACACATATTCACTGAAAAATATACTTACTATCTATAGGCTTCCACAAAATAAAAATACAAAACTTTAAAAACCTGAATGAGATATAGGCAAGATCTTAACTCATATATTGACAGACTATGTAGATCAAGTTTATCAATGAATTTAAAAGGAAACATACTTCTACAAATGAGAGATAAATGTTAAAAACTAGAAAGAAACTAAAATTAAAATTTTCATTACTGTACTCAAGACAAAAGAACAGGAAGTTACTTCTTTATTGAATAGAGATAATAATCATTGGGTTTTCTCTATTGTAATCTACAACATCCAACAGGAGAGAGAACAAAAAGGAATGCCCTATCACAGAGGTGGGGTGGGGTGGTTGGGGCTGGGGTGGGGGTGGTTGGAGGGATACTGGGAAGATTGGTGGAAGATAATGGGCACTCGTGGAGGGATGTAAACGATCACTACATGAATGAAATGCAAACATGAAAGTTCATAAGTTTATACCTCACGGTGTTTCACTAACTAAAAATTTTAAAAAATTTAAAAAATAATCATTGGGTTTTATTCCGAGAGATTAAAAAAACTAAGATAAATCAAATGCAATTTTTTAATAATTTATCATATGATGTTAAATATCCAGGAACCACCATCAAAATAATTAAAGATATGTGGCCTCCAAATCTATAGAACCAAATAGCAAACTCAAATATTGGAACAATATAAGCTTCAAAGAAATCAACATTAGGTTACAGAGACTAAAGGTGAATATATTGAGATATAAGAATCATACTTATGTATGTACAAAACAGTTGAGAAATAGTTTTATAGAATTATTGACCCTGTTGCATCTTTTAAAGCATATATAGACAAAAATAGAAGTGGGAAAATAAATGTCTCAGTGTATTGAAGGGCAAACTTCGCAACAGGAGGCCGAGGTTCAGTCCTCAACACAGAACAGTCCCATATGCTTCGCAAGAAGCAACACTGGAGCACCAATCCAAGAGTAACCCCATGTGCACACAACCCTTAAATTCAAATACACACACACATTTAGACAAAGAGACCAAAAGAAGTTGAGAAAGTATATATATATATATATATATATATATATATATATACATACATATATGTATATATATATCTTTATGTATATATCAATGAAAATAATTTTCAAATAAAAATTTGACTTGAGAAAGAATTAGAAGTGATCAAATAAATGGAAATGATCATATTTTTGACACAATATTTAAAAAGCAAGAATTTTTGTTGCTATTAGTTGTGAGAGCCACAACCATGAGTGCATGGACCTATGCGGTGTCAGCATCAAACGCAGGGCCTTGAAAATATAAAGCATATACCTGAGCAATTAGGTCACACAATAAACTATTGTGTGCTTTAAGGAGATCAAAATATATGATAAAATAAAAGATATATGATTTCATAGCTAAAATCGGCATTTTAATATCCTTCATAAATATGTCAACTTTATGCACATATTTTAAAAGCACTCGATAACTCAAATGTAATAAATACACATAAAATCTACCAATAAACAAACTGGAAAAAAACCAAATTTACTTATTGAAATATATATAAACATCAATATTAAAATAAAGCAAAACTGCCTTCAATCTAATAGAAATAAAATGAAATGACAAGTTAATTGCTATTCTTCACACTCAGATGTGGAATCTCATTAATTTCTCTTGAAAACGGCCTGTCTTAAATAATTTAAGTACTATACAGTGTTATTCAGTGATGTTATATAGTTATTAACCTAGTTTTTAAGAACACTACCAGGGGCAAAAGATATTATAGGGGTTAAGAACAATACCAGGTGCAAAAGAGATATTATAGGGGTTAAGGTATATGCCTTGCATGCAGTTGGCCATTGTTTGATCTCTAGCATCGCACGTTACCCTGAGCATCACTAGGTGCAACTCTAGAGGCCGCTGAGTAGCAGTGCAGGTGGGTATCCTGCATAATCTGCATGCTACAGTGCCTGAGCAGCACCACATCCTTTTACTCACACATTGAAATGCTCTGATAGGTCCCATATAACCAGCTGCTTGACGTGCCATATAGCATTCTATATACTTCAAGGCCATGTCCTGAAGAAGCTAAAGGTACATGCATAGGAGCTAAAGGCACAACATAGGGGAGCTCTTATCACAGTTCTTACTTTGTATGGCTATTTCTATAAAATACCAAAATGTGTGGACGGGAGCGATAGCATAGTGGATAGGGTGTTTGCCTTGCACGTGGCCGACCCGGGTTTGATTCCTCCATCCCTCTCGGAGAGCCCAGGAAGCTACCGAGAGTATCCCATCCGCAGGGCAAGGCCTGGCAAGCTACCTTTGGCATATTCAATATGCCAAAAACAGTAACAAAAAGTCTCACAATGGAGATGTTATTCGTATCCACTGGAGAAAATCGATGAACAATGGGACAACAGTGCTACAGTGCAGTACTACCAAAATGTGTGTGCTACAGTGCTTGGACTTCTGATCTATTCACAAAGCAAATTATGTCTATTGTATCACTTGGAGTAGAAGAGTTATAGTGTGGAATGTCCTCAAATTATAATGCAAATTTTATTTATAAAATTGTAACTAGACCGAGACTGGAGTGATAGCACAGCGGGTAGAGCCTTTGCCTTGCATGTGGCTGATGCAGCATCCCACATGGTCCCCTGAGCACCACCAGGAATAATTCCTTAGTGCATGAACCAGGAGTAAGCCCTGTGTATAGCCAGGTGTGACCCAAAAAGCAGAAAACAAACAACAAAAAATTAACTTGACAAAAATGTTCTTTATTTAAATATGTGAGGTCTTTTCATTTTTTTAATTGATCAGGAGGACTGTTTTCTTATGTGTGGTAGATAAGTGGAACAAGCAAAATTTTAAAATAATGCATGATACAAAATTTAATGCATTTAAGATGTCATATTACAAAATTGAGTACTGTGGTTTGCCACATCATTAAAACATTGAAGAAAAAAAATATTTTGTCACCCAAGTATATTTGAACAAAAGAAACAAAGGGAAAAATGAGCAAATAAGGTCCACCACTACTTAATAAGATTTAATGATAACAAATATTATTTTTTAGCCATTCAAGACATTTCAGTTGAGGTATCAAGGATTCCTTAGAGTTGTCCCTTAAGTTTCATGAAATGAAAGATAAATGAATACATATGTGAAATTTAGATTATCTTGCTAAAGGGTATGAATTTGTTAAATGTTCTAATCATCCTAAGATAAACAGATGGCTTCTATTCAAGCAAAGCAAAGCAGTAATTATATACATCTGTACAATACCAATAAAATCTAAAATATCCAGAAGCTATTGGCTGCCATTTCAGACCACAGTTTATGAGCATAACATTTATATAATCATTTAGTCATTAGTAATGCAACCTATAATAGTAACAAAAAGTGTTATCATGCAAAACATGAGGAATGTGGCTTTCACTAATTCCTACTTTAAAAACATATGATTGATAATTTGATGTTATATGATTGATAATTTGACATCAAACTTTCAAGTATCTCTGCCTTGCATCTTTGTATTTATTTAGATATTTGCTTTTGTTTATAAAACAAGCTCATTTTAATTATGTTATTTGAAGAAAGTGGTGTATTCCTATCTTCAGGATTTAGATAAATATTACACTTTCAAAATCTTGCAAAAATATTGATCACTAACAAATACTATTTTTTGAATTCAAACATTTCTTCTGATTTTCATACACAGGCATAAATGCCATCACTTAAGTAGGGTGTCGGAGTTCCACGTGAAAGAACAGCAGCTCAGCCATCTGGAGAGACACTTTAAAGATTTTTATTGTCCAATTGGTTTTTCTAGTTCTGTATGGCAGCCTGTAGACACCCACATGTTCTGTCTAGAAGTGCAAATGAATGCTTTTATTTCTGGAAGTTCATGTAAAAATCTGCATTCCAGATAGCCAGACCAAAATGCTTTTGGCAACCAACAAATTTCATTAGCCCAATTAGAATGGCACACAGAAAAGTGAGATTATACCCTAGAAAATCAATTCTCATTGTTAATGTTAATGAAGCCAATATGCTTTCTATACACAAAGTGGGTAAGTCTGACTCTAATTATAGGATCAAATCAAAACATATTTCTGAATGTTCATAATGGGCATAATACCATAATAAAATATTTCTAATTTAGTAATCTTAAGGGAAATATGTGGCAACAATTATTAAGAGTAATGCTAGAACTTTAACATTCAATTCAGTTGTCTTCAGAATTCCCTTCTTATTTTAATTAAATCTTCATTGACTGTTGTGAGTTAATTTGCATATGCCCAAATAATTATTCATTGTCTAAAGAAGAAAACTAGAGCTTTGCCTGTCATCAATGTTAAATAAAGATAATTTAAAATAAGCTTATTTCTGAAAAATATTTTCACCTAGTTATGCCAATGGAATTCAATATATGTGTGTTACTATATATTTCATATAGTTTTTAAATTGCAAATAGAAGATACAGGTAAGAAACAGATACTTCATTTCTTATCAACACTTTAAACTTCTTTCACAAGTATCAGAAAAAAAAATACAAGGTCCAAAAAGTAAATTATAATGCCAGAATAAGAAACCGTCAAATAAAGTTATTAAAAAACAAGTAGTTATTACATCAAATAAAGCTATTAGTATCTGTTGAATGGACAGACTTCAGCTTCAAGGTTAAGATGGAACTATACAAAAATCTCAAATGATGCATCACTACCAGCCTGCTTGCCTACGTATTATAGTATTATCGGGTGGAACACTGGAATCCTGAGGTAGTGCATGAGAGCAAACCTCACAGAAAAAAAAGGACAAAAACAACGAAAAATCTTGTCAGCAGATGGTCTTGGGGAATTTGGTCAGTCAGAAGGGGAAAAAGTGACCCCTATTTTACACCTTGCAAAAAGTCAGTTGATATTGTACGACTGAAATTCAAACACGAAATAGAAAGTTTTGTAACTGTAGCTTATGGTGATTCAGTTTAAAAAAAAAAGTCAATTGAAACCAGTTTAAAACCTATATATTAGGCCTGAATCTATAAATTATCCTGAAAAAAACATAGGCAGAACTCTTCATGATAATAAATCAAAGGCATGTCAGTGATTTAGTGCCAATAGCCAAGCATAATGAAGTGATGATAAATAAATGGTACCACATCAAATTAAGATTCATTTTCATTTTCAACACACACACACACACACACACACACACACACCAATAGCTAGAAACAATAGATATCCAATATACTGGGAGATATTTTTCCAATTCTCATATGATAGTTGTTAATACCAAAGACATATTAAGTACTTCTAAAACTAAGAAAGTTAAAAGCAGCTGAGCACATAAAAAATTGAGAAGAGATGAACAGAAACTTTTTTGAAGAAGAAATGCATAAAACTAAGAAGCATATACCTCTGCATCACTTGTCAGGGAAATATAAATTAAAATATTATTTAAATATTACTTCTTTACACAGTGAGATAAGCACACATAAAACAAAAACAAACAAACAAAAAACCCCAAAAGAAAAACAACTGAGGTTGGTGTGGATCTTGGGAAAAAACATTCTGGTGGAGAGTGAGAATATTGTATGCATCAAGACCTATCACTGACAGTATTCTAAATCTAAGTGACTAAGATACTTTTTTAAATTCCTTTACACAGGCTAATCATGACTGGGGAAAAAAATATATATGTAAACAGTATTTCCCAAAGTTGTTAATATCTTTAAATACAAGGAAAGACTGCTAAATTTTTACAGACCAGAGAAAGCACAGAAAACCTGAAGATAAATGCAAAGCAGGATTCTGGATTGAATCTTGAAATATAAGGTGGATACAAAGAAAAATGGATACAATCTAGGTAATGCTTGTACTAACTACGTGTCAGTCTCTCAAAGAGAGATTCTACTGGTGCCTGCTCAAACAAATGGATGAGCAACAGGATGACAGTGATAGTGACAGTATTTCATTAGTTTGACAAATATTCAATATCAGTGTAAGATGTTAAAAATTGATAGGATAAACATTATATAAAACTCTTATACTATCTTTGCAATATCACTGATATATACGTTATCTAGACACTTAAAAGTTTATTTAAAAATTAAAGCCAATTGAAAAATGACAACAGCAACTGTTTGAGAAATAGTATGAGTAGTATATAATGGCAGCAGGAGAAAATAAGACAAAAATTCTACTGGAAAATGAAAGCTAAAAAAATACATAGATACAAACCATCACTTTATAAAACAAATTCCGACATGCACAATACATTATGAATTATGTAATTACAAATCCAATATACTTGGACATGTATTTCACACTTAGAAAGTATAACGTGACATGTTGGTAAGAACATAAAGCAGTATCTCATTCATTTGTGGTTAGAATACCTGATGCAAATACACATTGCAGAATTGTTGGAAAATGCAGCAAATTAAAAGATTCCTTTTTAATTTGTCCATTATTCTGTTTCAAGAGTGGGCACTAGAAAAACTAAAGTTACACAGAATATGTTGCACAGTGTATGAGAATTCATGGTTCTTGTAATTGGAAAAAGTGCACAGACTTGACCTGCACATCTATTGACAGAAAGCAGTGGGTAAATTACACTCTCATATTCTAATAAGATAAACATTCATATAATGAAATCCTTCACTGAAGTTACAGTGCCTACATTTGTAAGCCACATATTATCATTTACAAATTTTAACGAGATTCTTCTTTTGAAATGCTGCATAAGACAAGGATTGACTAGATTTCTGCAAAGTTTAAAACAAACGGCATCACATATCTTTATAAATGCATATATAAATAGGAACATCATAGAAGAATAACAAAATTTAAGATAGACAATTTCTATGCAATGGTAAAGGATATAGATTTAGAAGAGAATATCAACAATATGGAAAATGTTAGCTATTTAAGCTAGACAATGAATGTGTAGTTATATATTCTTAATGCTGTATAAATTCTGCATATTTAATGCTGTATAAGTTCTGCATGTACTTTGTATTTTATAGTAATGTATTTTAATGCTATATGATAAAGCTCTTGTCTTCTACCTACTGGCACAGTTATTTTTGCATAATTTCTCAGTTTAGGTTCAGAGTGATGGTACAGCGGGTAGGATGTTCGCTTGTACACAGCCAACCTGAGTTAAATCCCTGGCATCCAATTTGGTCCCCCTTAGCACTGCGGGAAGTAATTCTCAGGAGTCCAACCAGGAGTAACCCCTGAGTATTGCCTAGTATGAGCCAAATAATAATAACAACAACAACAACAACAATCTTTCACCTCAAGCCATTTTGCTAAAAATGGCAAAAAGGAATCATTTTTCAGGTAGCTGAATTTTTCATGTACCATTTTTTAGATCTCATTGTATAAATGTACCACAATTTTTTTATTAAATAGTCTATAACTATGCAAATAGGGTTTTTATTTCATTTTTATCTACCTTAAATTACTCTGAATTTGACAATGGGATAAGTATAATAAATTATATTCATTTTTAATATATTTGTGTTGATACTCAAAAGCGGTACTGTGTCATATATGTTGTAGCTCTAACTTTAAGAAAGTTCCATAATATTTCCCAAAATGGCTGAATCAAACAATACCATTGGTGCATCAGAGTTCCTTTTCTCAACACCTTTACCAAATACTTGTTGTTATTGCTATTTTTTAATGTTAGCTGTTTTCACATGTGTTATGTGCTATCTTATTGTGGTCTTAACTTAACCCCCCCTAGTTATCACTATTTTACTCATACAACTATTGGCTATCTGCATGTCCTTTTGAGGGAAATCAACCCTACTGCCTTTTTTCATAGAGCTATATTGTTGCTATTGCTAACTTTTTATATACTTTGGGTATTACCAGAGAAATGAGTTGCAATTATACTTTCCATGAATTCAGTGGTTTTATGTTGTGTTGAGATATTAACTTGCTGTACAAAAGCAGACTGATGCAATTACAGTGATTTACTTTATTTCCTTTACTGTTGCATTAAGTCCCATAAATATAATCTAAGAATAATGTCATAAAGTGTTTCACTCTTCATCTTCTATTTTACATCAGTTTTACATCTTAGTCTTTAATCCATTTAAACAAATTTTTGTAGAAAGATTTCAAGAGTGGTTCACTTCGATTCTAGCTGTTCCTGCCTTAATACAATTTTTGTTCTTCAAATATTTACCTGATCTCTATAAGATAGTATTTGTGTACTACAGAACTATAGCAACAGTTTTAGCTCACTAGTCTATTGCATATATTCGTCAGTATATTTATTTTATTTTTGTTAAGAATGTAAAACCTTTTCATGTTTTTGTGCTGTTATTGTTTTGATCTTGTTATAAAAACATTAAGAATTGTCAATGGATATTCATGTGGATCACTGTCATTATTTGTTCTATATTTTATTTTTTTTAATTGCACAATACCTTTATTTATTTTTTTGTGGACATTTTAATTTATTGGTTTTTTTTTATTTTATTAATTCTAACTGGACGGCTACATGCAAAAAAATGGGCTTAGACCTCCATATATCACCATGTACAAAAATCAGATCAAAATGGATTAAAGACCTCAACATCAGACCAGAATCCCTAAGGTACATTGAAGATAAGGTCGGCAAAACCCTCCACTACATTGAAGCCAAAGGTATCTTCAAAGCTGACACGCCACTGGCCAAGCAAGTGAAAACAAAGATAAATAAATGGGACTATCTCAAACTAAGAAGCTTCTGCAACTCAAAAGAAACAGTGACCAAAATACAAAGACAATCTACAGAATGGGAAAGGATATTTATGCAGTACCCATCCATTAAAGGGTTGATAACAAGGATATACAATGCACTGGTTGAACTCCACAAGAAGAAAACTGCCAACCCGATCAAAAAATGGGGTGATGAAATGAACAGAAACTTTTCCAAAGAAGAAATCCGAATGGCTGAGAGGCACATGAGAAAATGTTCAACATCACTAATTATCAGGGAGATGCAGATCAAAACAACAATGAGATATCATCTCACACCACAGAGACTGGCCCACATCCCCAAAAACAAAAGCAACCGGTGTTGGCGTGGATGTGGGGAGAAAGGGACTCTCCTTCACTGCTGGTGGGAATGCCGACTGGTTCAGCCCTTTTGGAAAAAAATATGGACGATTATCAAAAAGTTAGAAATTGAGCTCTCATTTGACCAAGCAATACCACTCCTGGGAATATATCCCGGAGAGGCAAAAAGGTATAGTAGAGATGACATCTGCATTTCCATGTTCATTGCCGCTCTGTTTACAATAGCCACAATATGGAAAAAACCAGAGTGCCCGAAAACAGATGATTGGCTAAAGAAACTCTGGTATATTTACACAATGGAATACTACGTAGCTGTCAGAAAACATGAAGTCATGAAATTTGCATATAAGTGGATCAACATGGAAAGTATCATGTTGAGTGAAATGAGTCAGAAAGAAAGAGACAGACATAGAAAGATAGCACTCATATGTGGAACATAAAGTAGCTGAGAGGTACAAGCTTACAATGTTGCGATTCCTGGCAGACATTTCTCTGGACTTAGTTACTAAAATACTAAAATACAGAAATCCAAAACTATGCTGCTGACAAGCACATTAGTAACAAATGATGATCTTAATAGCAAATGACAGTACTATGCTGAGTGATGTATTCCTTGGAAATGGGCAGAGATTGTCCTTTCAAGTCAACACTTACTATGGCATTCATATGTTGACAGCTTTATTATGATTCAGAATTTGACCCTCATTTGCAGGGTCAGAAAACTAAAACTGATTGTATAATTACACACAGAATGAATATCTCTCACTTGTGAAATAGCTTAATCAAGCCCTTAGAATTGATCTATAAAACCAAAGGAAGTTAATTACTCAAAATAAATAAAACTGTTCTAAAAGGGAAGGGTGTCTTTGAGTTAACATTAATAGTTTAATTACTCCCTAATGGAAGGGACTTTAGGAAAAATATAATAATCGAAAGTTATTTTGAGATTATTTTATAAGCACACACATATATCAATGTCATTTGTTGGCACTAGGATTATATAAGATGATCCTTTTTTAAATAATAATAATCTTCTTATAGTATGTAATACACTATAATAATAAAAGTGCTAACAGAATATGAACATTTGAAAGTCATTCGCTAAAACTATTTCTCTCCTGGCCTTGTTTAGAATGGAACGGTTCAAGTTTGCTTTCTATGACTCTGCCATTATACACACTTGATATTTTGATTGTCAGATTCTTATTTCAAAGTAAGAGAATTCACTAATTCAAATCACAACTATGCTTTGAAATCTAGGACCCTGCTTTGCCTTTGAGGTGACTTTGTCTAAATTCACTTTGATACATTTTGTTGATTTTCAGAAGTTACTCTCACAGGACATCTGATATTCTTTGTTTCTATTTGCATCTGATGTCTGTCATCCAACATAATAGCTATCACTTCCAGTTTTGTGTTGTCTGCAATTTTAATCATACAAGTCATTGATAAAAATGTAAAACAGAGCTGAGGCGAATGCTTTTGTTGCATGCCACTAGAATCTGTTTTCCCTCTTGACAGAATTTCAGTAACTATAGCTTTTTCTAAAGTTGATCAACCAGTGACAACTCCGCCCAAGGACGTGCCTCCCAACAAAATGACTTCTAATTCCCAAGGACATAGTGTGAGACCTTGTGAAATGATTTCTGCAATGCAAATGAACTTCATCCAATTAAGTCTTTCAAACTAATAGCTCAGTAAATCCATGTAAAGGAAATATAATCGATCTGAAATATCTAGTCTTTATGTCCATATACTCCTGGCTTGGAGTAGTTTACATTTTAGAAAAGTACTTCGTTAATCTGTTTACATTTTTATGCTGCATTTTATTTCCTATTAGTAATGCATTTCACTGTAAATGTGCTCTTACCCATGAAAGCAAAAACCGTTATTATTAGACAAGTCCTTCCCGATGTTGATTCTGCTACCATATCTGGGGTATATCCATTCCATCCACATTTTCTGACTAAAATACTAATGTCACAATTCACTCTGTTTTCAGAAAAGATATCTCTGAAATTGGTGTTGCAGAGTAAGCGTCAAACATTCCAAAATTCACTGGCTGAAGTGTGAACCTCCAATAAGAGCTTATTTGAGATAGGGCTTTAAGGAGACTGACCATTTTAGAGGAGAACATAGGGTGGGCCACGAATCAAATAGAAAGATAAAGAAGATAAAAAGAAAATTAGCGGTGCGTGTGCGTGTGTGTGCATGTGCATGAGTGTGCCTGTGTGTGCATTGAATGGAGAGAGAGAGAATTTGGGGAGAGAGAATAGATTCTGAGAATAAGTCAAAGATACATCTATCTGCAAATCAAAACTTGAAGATAAACACAGCCTATATACAATCTGAAGATAAAGACAACCTAATCTTGGAGTACAAGTTTCCAGAAGTGTGAGAAAAGTAATTTTTGTTCTTTTTTTTCAAATTTTATTAAATCATTGTGAGATAGTTACAAGATTTCTTGTTTGGGTTACAATCTCACAATGATCAAACACCCATCCCTCCACCAGCGCACATTTCCCACCACCGATATCCCAGGTATATCCCCCCTCTCCCACCCTCCCCCTGCCTCCATGGCAGACACTATTCCCCATACTCTCTCTCTTCTTTGGCGCATTATGGCTTGCAACACAGACACTGAGAGGTCATCATGTTTAATCCATTATCTACTTTCGGCAGGCATCTCCCAACCCAATTGGTTCCTCCAGCCATCATTTTCTTAGTTATCCCTTCTCGATTCCATCTGCCTTCTCCCCCCTGCTCAGAAACAGTCTTCCAGCCATGGGGCAATCCCCCTGGTCCTTGTATCTACTGTCCTTGGGTGCCAGCCTCATGTGATGCTATTCTATACTCCACAAATGAGTGCAGTCCTTCTATGTCTGTCCCTTCGATGTCTTTCTGACTCATTTCACTTAGCATGATAGTCTCCATGTCTTCCATTTATAAGCAGTAATTTTCATTCTTAAAGTTATGCAGTATGTAGTATATTGCTTGTATGTGGTCTATTGCAATTGTCACTATTAAAATGGAAGTTTGGAGATGGAGAGATAGTGCAGGTCACAAGGTTCTTGCCTTGCACACTGATGACCCTGGTTTGATCACTACTGAGCACCACAGAAGTGATTTCTGAGCATAGACCTCAGAGAAAGCCCTGAGCTTTCCTATGTGTACCCCTCCAAAGGGAAATCTCATTCAGACTTTCTTATATAAAAACTATCACTGCAACAATGATATCTTAACATATTGTTAATATTCCAATGATTAGAATATTTGGTTTTCCATAAAGTATTTCATTCGTTTATTCATGCACTCAAATAAGTAGTATATCTTACCTTCCATTTTTGATAAAGACTAATTTGTACTGACATTAATGTGTTCTTTGAATACACTGAAATATTTAAAATGATATCAGCTGATTCAGTAAATCATCAATTAGTTTATATATAAGAATGCTTCTTTATCAATTATTTTAAATAATTTTCTATAATAAAGATAATTTAAGTCTCTGCTAAGTCTAATTTTCTTTACTCTCCCTTGCCAGGACATTATAAAGGGGTCATCATTTTGAACTATTGAAAAGGCTTCCTTCCTTGTAAGATTAAAAATACATTAGCACTAATATCTTATGTTTTGTGTTTCCTTTATTTAGTTTAGGGGCTACACTTGGCTGTACTCAAGAAACTCTTTAGGTGTGTTAAAGGAAGCATGTGTGATGCCAGGGATTAAGCCATGTTGGTTGGATTCCATAAAAGTACCTTGCCTGCTGTCCTATCTCCATTCTTGCTTTTTTTTTCTTATAGCCTATCAAATTACTTTTAAACTGTTACAACAGTAGAATGTTGTGTTAAAATCATTATTTTCACATATACTTTTATTGTAGTACAGCCATCATATTACTATTTTCTAAGATTTAAACTCAAGCACCATTCTTTTTCATTTTTACATCCTTAAATATATGAGTAAGGAAATTTTTTTAATAAAAAAGATGATCACTTTGGTGATAAATTGAGCACATTGGATTTGAGCAAAAGGGGCTTATATTATCTGCTGTGGAATTTTCATTTTAGTCAATTAAAGAAATGAGTAGGAAACTATTTTGAAATATTAATAATGATTTTTCTCTATAGTTCTAAAAACCCTTTGTCTGTCCCACATACATTAGTTTATCTTTGACTAATTAGTACTTCTTTTTATTTACATTTTTAGGCACTATACTGAGGGGTTATTTTGATCTATTTCTGGATTTTAGTACAATTAATTATCATTGAATTTGTACCCAAAGGTTATAACTATCTTGGATTAATTCTGAGATATCAGTACAATTTGGGTAGACATTTGCAATTCCAAAATAAAAACTAATAGCAAAGAAGCTGAAATCAGGAAGACATCAGCTAAGAATAGCCTAGATCCACTTTTAATGACAATATGGCAGCAGCAAAAGGACCCATTTTATTATTATTATTATTATTATTATTATTATTATTATTATTATTTTGCTTTTTGGGTCACACCTGGCGATGCACAAGGGTTACTCCTGGCTCTGCAGTCAGGAATCACCCCTGGAAGTGCTTAAGGGACCATATGGGACGCTGGGAATCAAACCCAGGTCAGCCACATGCAAGACAAACGCCCTCCCCGCTGTGCTATTGCTCCAGTCTGAGGATCCATTTTAATATACCAAAGCTCACTTTACTTTTTTCAGCTGAATAACACCTAGAATTTTTTGAATAATTTATGGTAGCAATAGTTAATTCTCTCCTCTTTAAGATGATTGTCAGCTAATCGCAAAGGAAAAGAAAGTTGACTTTATGCATCTATATAGAAATCAAGTAAGCCAGGTCATCTGTGCTTACCTCAGTGACAAATATATCAGCATTATTTTATTCATATGCAGATAGGGAATCATCAAGTTAGAAAATTGTGAGTGATAAATTTTGACAGCATCACTTATGAATTATAAAAGTCAAGGTCCTTACTTTCAAGTACCCACCCCCATTTTGATCCCCAGCACTGCATATGGTCCCAATAGCACAGCCAGTACTCAGTCCCAAATAGACCCTGGGCACTGCTGGTATGGTTCAATAACCCACATCATGAAGTATTTTTTGGAAGGATATAGACTTGTTACCGACAAACTTGTTACTAGTCCACTGGAGGGGGTTAGGGGACCTGAAATTTGCATATAAGTGGATCAACATGGAAAGTATCTTGTTAAGTGAAATGAGTCAGAAAGAGAGAGACAGACATAAAAAGATCCCACTCATCTGTGGAATATAAAGTAACAGAATGGGAGACTAACACCCAAGAGTTGTAGAGATAAGGACCAGGAGTTCTGCCCCAAAGCTTAGAAACTGGCCTCATATGCTGGTGGAAAAGGCAGCTGAGATAGAGAAGGGAACACCAAGTAGAGGATGTTGGGAGGACCCATTTGGGTTGAAAGATGTGTGCCGAAAGTAGATTATAGACCAAGCATGAAGGCCATTCAATACCTCTATTCTAAACTACAACACCCAACAGGAGAGAAAATAAAAGGGAATGTCCTGATGCAGAGGCAGGGCTGGGTGGTGGGGTATGGGGTGGGAGGGATACTGGGATCATTGGTTGAGGTAAATGGGCACTGGTGGAGGGATGGGTAAAAGATCACTGTATGACTGAAATGCAGTCACGAAAGTTCATAAGTTTGTAACTGTATCTCATGGTGATTCACTAATGAAAAAAATAAAAAATAAAGAAATGAGCAGGAGAACAGGGAGAGGTCTAAGACAACGTCTACTTCACAGTCACTAACTTTATATCCTTACCTCCCCCCCACACCCATGGTCCAATTGCTGTGATTTATCAACGGCATTAAATGTTTCTGCTGGTTGGTGCCATCATGCATTTGCATGCTTCAGTCAGAACTGAGGTGGTGACCATCCGTCTCATGCAGTGAGATTCCTGAGAACATTCTGCCTGGGCCTTCAAGGCAGGAGCTTTTTCACAACTGGCTGGAGTTTTCCCGCTGCCTTAGGTCACACAGCATCATGTCCTCATGCAATGAATCTCACAGTGAGGGCACAAACGACTGTGCTCAAGGCTTCCTCCTGGCTCTGTGTTCAGGATTCACTGCTGCAAGGGATTACCTGGGGCAGCTGTATGCAAGACAAACACCTTACTCTCTGTACCAGTAACCTGACCCCCAAATAAAGCATCTTTTGATCTTTTATTTTATGAAGATAAAACAATGAATGACTGTTAAAAAAATGTAAGAAAAACTTAAAATGAAATAAGGCAGCACATATTTTCGATCTTTCTTATGTTACATAATGTAACATTTTGTATCACACTTTTTAATTATTACACACATATGTGACTGAAGAACATTATTGCAGTTGAGATAAAATTGTTTCCTCCAATTTCACTTATATAGATACAACACTAGGGATGTTTCTGAAAGCACGGTGATTAAATAATGTCACTATAACAATGAATAAGAACACCATATTAAAAAGACGGAAATCAAGATTGAGTGGTAGGAGTAATAGAATTTCCATTATTCAAACAGGGTAAAATCAATTTTCAAATAAAATTGATTAATTTCACTAATATCAAAATGAAAATAGTCATACGATAAGTTGAAAATATCGAGCAAAAACTGAAACAATAAATTTCTTACTTTTCTAATGCATTTCTCCTTGTAATCATAAAAAATTATAAGTCACATGCAAGGCATATTATTATTTTAGTAGTTTGCGAACAAACTCAATTTCTTCCATAGATGACATTTTTTATTATCACAAATAGCAGAATATGGTTTAGTTTTTAAACACATTTGTATATAAATGTCATATATATACGTATGTGACACTTTTGTCTTGGCATATTCCATATGCCAAAAACAATAACAACAAGTCTCACACTGAAGATGTTACTGGTGCCTCCTGGAGCAAATTGATGAACAAGGGGACTACAGTGCTACAGTGCTGCATATATGTGACACATTGTAACCATTCTCTTCATTTCACTGTAACTGAAGCTATTGTATATTTTGTTTTCTGCTATACTCCTCAGATCAGTTCAATCCTTTAGGCCAATCCTTAAAATACTGCGACACTTGGCAAAATGGTTCATGCTTGATGCCTAGAAGCTCAGATCTGACAATATGGTCCTGCTCAACATGACAGTGGTCATGTGACCCACACTTGGCTACACATGGTACCCATATTGAACTTCAGAACTCTCATGTGCAAAGCCTATATTATAATTTCTTTGAGCTATCTCGCAGGGCCAGACTAATGTATTTTAATGGCAGGAACAGCAATATTCAAGGAAATGTAATGTTTTCATTCAACTATCATAGTCTTCTTTATAACTATATATTTTTCAAATTCATATTGCCTACTCTATGTCACTAATTTCATTATTTAATTTCTCAAATCAAGTGCTAAGTATGCATACTGTAATTTTCGAATAGCAATGCAATCTGTAGAGTCAAAAATAAAATTGGGGGGGAGCTGGAGCAATAACACAGCGGTTTGGGTGCTTGCCTTCCATGCGGCAGACCCGAGTTCGTTTCCCAGCATCCTATATGGTCCCCTGAGCACTGCCTGGAGTGATTCCTAAGTAAAGAGCCAGAGGTAACCCTTGAGCATCGCCGGGTGTGACCCAAAAAGCAAAAAATAAAAATAAATAAATAAATAAATAAAATTGGATGTTAGACATCATGCTACAGTGATTTTGAATAGCAAAAAAAAAACCAGGCACTAATATGTACTTGAAATTGTATATAATGATGTCTGAAAGATAGTATAGATAAGGGGTGTGATATGTTTTTCTGTGTGTATTTGAATATATACAAAAACTGGAAGAGACACTAAGATATATTCAGATACCAAGTTTTAATTCCTGTTTTTTTTTTATTTGATTGTTTAGCAGTGATGACTCATGAACAGCTTAGGTTTTTGTTTCCTAGTTAGAATTTTACTAGATGGTTTCTAATTTTTTATAGCTTTCGGATTTAGAAATAAATTATTCATTTTGTTTTAAATTTCGAAGCTTTACTTGTGAAGCATTTTTCATCCCTTGTCTTAAATTATATTTCTTGCATTCCACTTATACTTATATTTAATTCTGTCATTGTCGCTGTTATCCCATTGCTCATCGATTTGCTAGATCGGGCACCAGTAATGTCTCCATTGTGAGACTTGTTGTTACTGTTTTTGGCATATTGAATACACCATGGGTAGCTTGCCAGGCTCTCGGTAGCTTGCTGGCTCTCCGAGAGGGATGGAGGAATCGAACCCGGGTCGACCGTGTGTAAGGCAAATGCCCTACCCGCTGTGCTATCACTCCAGCCCATATTTAATTCCAAAGTAATGTACTATTTTCCTGACAGATGTGTGAATCAATTCATTAATCAATTATCTTTGAAGTATTCTTAATGTAGAATATGTTATTTATTGAATGTGTTAAATTTAAATGACCTCACTTCAGAGGCACTGTCTAACACACAAAGAATCTGTTCTATTTAAGTTCTTAAAATGTAAAGAACACTGTATATCCTGAAAGAGCACAAAATCCCTATTCCTGTCCTAATAAGGTATTCAGACAAAGTTTCTTTAGTTTCCTTGCCTGCTGAGAAATCTGTGCTGTATTGAAAAGCAGTTCAGAAAATCTCAGATGAGGATAATGTCTGTTGAAGATAACTGATGCTGGCTTCCATGGAAATGCTAATTTGATAGCAGTCACTGTCAATCAGTCTCCTTGAGTTATTGTTCCAGCACTTGTAGATGCACTGTGTGTTGGCTAATAAGAGTCTTCACTAGACTAATTAGACTGTTTTCAAAGAAGAAAAAAGAATTCTTAACCTAAGTGACAGTAAACAGGTTCTGTTCAAAACAGATAGTGATAGTTTAAAGTGGGTCAAGTAGTCCCTAAAGAAAATCTGCTTTTTTAATTTTATTTTATGAAAAGTGAAAAAAGAGAAAAAGATAGGTTAAATAATTCAGGCTTTCACACAATGTTTGACATATTGATTCTGTCTAATCCTAAAGTGCACTATATAATTAACTTAAAGCTTGGGGTCTATCTTTTGAAGTCATAAGTATTTTGATATAATCAGGGTGTGATGAGTACACTTTTTGAAGTTCTCTGGTGCTCTGAATTTATTGTAGAGGTAAGCTAGGAAATGGACTATAACATACTCTAATTATTTGTAAATTGACTAATTTGGAAGCACAAAGGAGACTGCAGGAGAAACTTTCAGGGTTTCTATGATTAAATTGAACATAGGTAAAACTCAAATTCTTAAAAGCTCAATTTGATTAGGGGCCTAGTATGTGGCTCACTATGGAGGCATGTGTGAGGCCCTAGGTTTTGTTCCCTCTGTCCTATGATTCCTGGCTCTGCTGGGTGTGGTCCCCACATATGACCACACACCACACAACCCACTACCTTCCAACATTTTTCTGATTTAACGAGCTCTGGATCATTAATTCTTGACACTCCAAGAGAGGACCGATTCTACCTGTCTTCTGGATTACATATGACTCAAAGAAAATTTCATATAAACCTTCTAAAGTAGAAATATCTATTACAAAATCGTTTTTTTCAATATTTAGAATTCACAGAGTTTAATGCATGATTTCTAAAATCAAACGCCTTTAGGGAAGACTGAAGTAAACATATCTAAAGCTAATAAACACCATTGTGACAATTTAGTCTTAGCTATAAAGTGCTTTTTTCTCTTAGAGTTGGTTGTGGCAGGATTAAGCATATAAACTAAATTTGCTTTGATCATTAATAAATAAATTCAGCACTGCAACCACCAGATATTCTATCCCCAAATGTACTTATTCTCAAATTTTACATGCCCATTTATTTGTTGTTTTTTTATTTTCTTAATATTGTGATTGTTCACAACATTGAGTCAATTCAACTGGTAAGATAGTATAGCTGGTGAAGTGCTTGCATGCAAGTAGCCAATCCAGATTCTATATCCGGCATCCCATATGGTCCCCCATCCACCACCAGGAGTAACTCCTGCATGCAAAGCCTGTACTAAGCCCTGAGATCATTGGGCACGACCCAAAAACTTTTTTAAAACAATTATATAAGTGAATGGGGTACAGGTTTGGACCTTAGTGAATGTATGTAATGCATTGCCGAAGGTCTAGTCATCACTATCAAACTGAACCATTCTATCCAGTTCTTCCTGCTCCTAACTACTCTCATAACCACCATTGCATTATATGTGCCTAAGAGTTGATTTTTTAGTAGGTATGTACGCCTGAACTTTGAAAAGCATGTAGTAAACTTTACCATTATTCATTTGAAAGAATGTTTCCTGGTATTCCACTAGATTTTTTGTGCATTTTATAAGGTTTATATTTGAAATTATTGCAGATATATATTCCATTATCAAAAATAATTTTAAATAGTATATGTTACTGTGTTTCCAAAGATAATTTTTAAAATGTATAATACAACATTAAACCTATGATATTTTAATTGACATACTTCACTATTTTTGTTTGAATTTCATGGTATTATTAAGGTGGTTATAATTTTATAGTTCTATCACTGATTTTATCATTTTGTCTCTTTGTTTCTTGTGTTTGCTCTTTGCTAAGTTTTAGGATCTAGTTTTCCACAAGCTGGAAATATTGGGGCTATAACTTTCTAAAATATATTTTTATATTCTTTATTATTTCTTTTGAGAGTTTAAATTGAAAATTTAGTTAACTTCTTGATATTGCACCATGACTCACTAATTTCTCATTCACCTACCTATTCAATTTTCTTTCTGTTTCATTTTAAAAGTTTCTCACAGCTATGAATTAAGTTTAATTATCTTTTCTTTTGTAATGTCTAATGTGTTTTTAATTTCATATAGTATTTTTACCTAAGCCATATAATTTTCATGTCTACAAGTTGTAGATCAGGAATATTTATATAGTCTCTGCTTCTTGTTTTTCTGAACTTATAGAACTAAGGTAAAATACCCATTTTAAAATTTTAATCTCCTAATTCTAAAAAAATCTATTAGTTTTTATTCAGTTTCAAACACATTTAGTCCTGTTTATCTCATTATGCACCACAAATTTCTTCTTTCCCCTTTAATGCCTGATAATTTCTTGAAGAGTTCTACAAGTTACAATGGTAGTTGGAAGATATATCTGCACTCATAAATATTCCTAAACATTCCCTATGACACAGTTTGATCCTGAGGCTGCTTTAACCTTTCAGGAAACTCAACTTACCCGTAATGTTATCATCACTAGGCAGAAGCCTTTTTTCCTGTGTTCTCTAATAAGGTACACTATTTCAGCCTAACTGTAGGCAAATCAGTGTCTCTGCCACCAGACATAATTATCTGTACATGTATAGCTTGGTTTTCCTCATACCTTAGGTAATTGACCACATGCCTGAATTGATGAATGTCCAAGTGAATTTTTCAGGTGATGAGTATTAAGGTAAATGTTCAGGTGAATTCTCCAAAATTCTTACTACAACTATCTCTTATCTTTCCAGTATTGTGCCTGTGGTTTTTCTTCCTGAACTCATCACTTTTTCATTTACCACAGAGATCCTATGGGCACTGACTTAATGATCTTTACCTGAAAAAATCCCTATATGCTCTCAAGATTTAAAATTTACTGAAGCATTGCATTTATCTTATTGCTGTCCCAATATAGAGAAATCATTATCTGTTGTTTTTTATATTGAAATTTGAATAAAATTAATGTTATCATCTCATTAACTGCCATGTTCTGATTTAAGCTAAAAATCTATTGTGGTTTTTATCATGTTATAGAATTCAGACATTGCAAGAACTGAAAACACTCGTGTATGAGCAAAGCAAGGTTTATTATGTAAAACAAAAAAAAAATTCTTGGTCTAACTCACACACTGTAGATAGTTCTAGTAAACCTATTTGTATGTCATTTCAAAGTCCTTTCATGTTTTTAAAAAATCAAATGTTTCATGTTTACATATTCAACATGGGAGTCTGTGAATTTGTAATACATTATAGAAAAAGTGGCTTAATTCTCATTTCTGTGATTTCTGGTACAAAGATTTCAAGACATGTTCAAGACAAAAAGCAAAGTATTAGACAATCCCTAGTGGAAACAAACTCTAAGATACAGTCAATTGAATTGTGATCTAAGGATGCTAGGGCCAAAGAGAAACCTTAATGTAGTGATCCTGGACTTTGGGTGATGGAGATGGGATAGCAGTACTGCAAACATAAAGTGATACTATTGTTCTATTGTAGCACTTTTTAAAGGTTTTTAAAATCAAATTAATATTAGAAAACATGTTCCAAAGCTATGCAATGTATAGGATGGAGTCTGGGAATCAAGTGGATGCATCTTCACTCACATGAATGCCTGTTGTCTAGAATGATTGACAAAATGATTGTACCTGGCAGTATGAGCTTAAATATTAAGTGTGTTATCTCCCTGTTGTTTCAATTTTTTACAGTCTTCAATATAACCAATCCTCTTCTATCAGCTCTTAAACATGTATAGTCAGAAAATAGAGAGAAGCTTTAATCTTTTATCATCCAGTCTTATGGGAATATCAAAGTCATATATAAGGTCTCATCAACCATATCCTACTATATAATATAGATTCAAGTCTTCTTACTATCAAAGGGAGAAAAACAAAATCCCATCCCCTGAATTGTTGGGCATTTTTTATTTTATTTAATAATTTTGGGAGTTCCTTTGTTGTGGGGAGATACCTGTGATGCTCAGGAATCACTCCTGACAGTACACAAGGGACCGTATGATATGCCAAGAATCAAAGCAGAGTAGACTGTGTATAAGGCCTTACCCACTGCACTAACGTTCTTGTTCATTGATCCCCATACTATACATTACTTTACGTACACTAAAGGTGACTATGGTTCTTATGGTTTCATTGAAGAAGGATGTTCCATCTAAACTTGGCTGTTCTATAAACAGACCTCATTAACTCTTGCTAGTTTCTTATCACCTTCCACTTATCTTCTGAGATACTACAATTTTTCAAAGGTATATCAGAAGTGTCCCCCAACATGATAATTAGCTTTAAGAAAATGTAATATTCTGGAAAAAAGTTGTCAACTAGAACTAAAACAACAACATTTTAATATTAGCTCCATCAGTATCCTTATTTCCAAACTCATAAATATTACTGTCAGATTTTTTGTTTACCTGTATTTTTCATAACTCATCAGTTTGAGGTATCACAGTTGGTATTTAAAATATTTTAAATGATTTTTTTAAATAGAGGTTTTTGAAGGCTTTTTAAAGTTGACAATTTTGTAGAGATCAGGAGAATAAATAAATAAATTTCTCAGAGCTCTTCATTAGCTTTTCTTTATTGGAGCAGTGAAAAGAATTTTCAACAGTAACACAACTAACCCAATGTATCTATATTCAATATTTATGCATTAATTTATTTTGATGTTAATAATGTAATCATTTTGAATCACAGAACTATAAACAAATATATATATGAAGAAAATATTGTGTAGGAGAAAATAAAAATAATTATTGACATGAGTGATTCATGCACATTTGTAGGATAAAATGGGGGTTGTCCTTTTAGCCTTGTCACAGGGAACTTAATTTACCTTAGAGCAATGGCCTTTCTGTATGGACACAGGAAGACAGTTAATAATATGCTTTGTAAAATGGGAGCTGGTTAACTCAAATAATACTTACTCCCGGGCATCTGCTTTCTCACTCAGTTGCCCTTAGTTCCTAGCACCCCAAAATCAGGGTCCCGACGAGGGACGGAATGGACCCAGGGCAAGCTGTGAGCTACCCTGGCATCGAAATGGGCCAGGCCAAAGCTCCACAATACTCAAGTATAAGTTGAGGGCATAATCATGGATAGTGCTCTCATGATCCAAAGGCAATGATGAGACTAGGACCTTATTGGTATTAGGAAGATTAACCTGGCCTGAGGACTGTGGTCTGGAATGTATAATGAGATGTCCTCATGAAGAACCAAACTTTATATCTCTTACTGTGCTCATACAGAATAACATTGCTAGAAATATTAGAAGTAGATTTACTATAACTACTTAAGCAGAATACTAGATCACACCCTGACACCCTTGTTTATATCCCCACCCTTGAGCAGATCTCCTAGATGAGATTTCCTTAGATGATATTTTGTTAATCTCCTAGAGAAATGGTCTTACCCTTTTTTGTTGATTTGTTAATGTTCAACCCACCTTTGTGTCACTACCCTATGTAATTTGCTATATAAACTGAGACTGTGGGGCACTGACAGGAGACAGAGGAAGAAGACAGAAAAGACAGAGAAGGAGACATATGAGAGGACACAAGAGGAGAGGGAGAAGACAAAGAAGCAGAGGGAGGACACAAAGATGCAGAGAGAACACACAGAACACAAAGATGCAGAGAGAACACACAGACAGAGGGAGAAGCAGAACAGGAGCAGAGATTGGAATAAACTGCAATTGACACCGACCAGCCTGGTACTCATTCCTTCCTTTGCCTGCCCGTCTCCATCAGCCCCCCCAGGGTGGGGGAAATGGCATGAGACTACCGAATGAGGGCCGCAGGAGAGATAGAACCGCACGTCCCCCCCTCTTCCTTTGTGAACACACACATTAAATTATATTTTCTATGCCAAGAGAAATGTCAAATTTTATAATTTCATTATTTATAGAAAATATTGATACAGAATCTCATATGGCAGTGCCTGTCAAGCCCTGGCATATTTGATATGCCCAAAACAGTAACAATAATGAACCTCATTCCCCTGATCCTGAATGCTACAGGAACAAATGAGACATTACTAGTGCCCACTCAAGCAAATCTATGAGCAATGGGACAACTGTGACACACTGACATAGAAAATACTGTCAAATTTAATGACATTGGAAGACATGAAATGCACAGCATCATTTATAATAACACTATATTAAGTATGTATACATTATACCATTTTTGAAAAAAAACTATCAAGCAACCTCATTGGTTACTACATAATGTTTACACAGAATATTATTCAGTAAAATAATGTAAATAAAATTGACTCCTTGAAAGATATTTACAATACCAAATCATATCAAAATTTAAAACAGCTATAAATACATACCAGTTAAAAGGCATATTTAGTTGTCTAGAAAATTTTTAATGACCAGCTTAATTCAAATATTTTATGTACAGAGTAATTACATTAAAATACTTTATAATGTTTAACCTGAAGCATTATAATCATTTTTAGTTATAAAATCAGAAGAAACTGAGAAAATTGAAATTGGTTGCCTTAAATTAAAAAAAAAATAGTTTGTAGGACAGAAGTTCCAAAAGGGATTAACAGTGGATAGAGTGCTCACCATGTGGCCAACCCAAGTTCAATCTTCGGCTCCAGCACCAAATACAGTCCTTCCAGTCTGTCAGTAGCTATTCCTGAGCTTATAGCCAGGAGTATGCCAAAGTACAGCCAGTCGTGGCCTCCAGTCAAAAACAAACAAAGAATAAACAAGGAAAGAAGTTAGAAAAGGGTTTCTTAGTTGGGCGCATTTCATCACTTAAGGAGGTTTCTAAAACTGCAGATTTCATGCTGTACATGTACAAGTTCTCTAATTCTCTGGGTTTAGAAACTTCAGGATGATTATTTATGGAATAGATGTGGTACTGTTAAGAAATATTTATTCGGTGACTACCATGTGCTGAGGACTGGGGTATGAAGTGAATTCAAGTCATTGTCATCATGCAGAGTCCCATCCTTGACAATGTCCAATGAAGAAAACACAGAAGGAGACTAATGTCTGAAATTCAATTTAATAAATGCTATGATAGCGTATCAGGAATGTGCTTCAGCTAAACTGAAGAAGAGAAGGATGCTCTCTACATCTCTGAAGGACAAACATTGACCTCATTTTTAAAGGGTGCTAGAAAGCATTTAACAAAGCTTTGGGAAAGGATTTGCTGCAAAACTGAACAGACATGTGTGACTTAAAGACTTTAAGCACACTTATATAGAAATTGTACTTTATCCTGAGGACGAAACGGACAGCGAAAACCACGTGTGGAACGTATCACTAAGATTATTTTGAGATTTATGTGTGTTGACCTGAGTATGACATAGAGATCCTGATAGAAATGTACCACTGTAGCACTGTCTCCTGTTGCTCATCGATTTTCTTGAGCGGGCACCAGTAACATCTCAGTTGTGAGACTTATTACTGGCTTTGGCATATCAAATACACCACGGGTAGCTTGCCAGGCTCTGCCTTGGGGGCGGAATACTCTCGGTAGCTTGCTGGGCTCTTCAAAAGGGATGAAGGAACTAAACCCAGGTCAGCTGCGTGCAAGACAAATGCCCTACCTGCTGTGCTATTGCTCAGTGGAATTTTTCATAATATCATAATATCATGCTGATAGAAATGTATTAGCAAGGAATTAATTATAGGAAACTTTATTTGGGCAGTGACAGTGATCAAGTCTAGGGTCTCACATAAGCGAAACAAATGCTCTACTCTGAACAACATATTTAAGCTTAGTGACATCATCCTTTCATTTGACACAAAATGAACAATACAGAATTTTTTGTTTTCTCTTTATTTTAGGTTAGTTTTGATGCTAATCACTATTTGTTGAGTTTTGACAAATAAATGATAATTCAATGTTCAATTGTAATTTGACATATAACATCACTTCTGTTGTTTTTTAGGTCACACCCAGCATTGCATAGGGGTTAGTCCTGGTTCATGCACTGAGAAATTACTCCTGGCTGGCAGTGCTCAGGGGACTATATGGGACACTGGGAATTGAACCCTGTTCAGCTGAGTGCAAGGCAAACAACCTACCCACTGTGCTATTGCTCCAGCCACCATCACTTCACTTGTTTTTTCTCTTTTTTTTTCTGATTTTTTTCTATTATTGAAATAACATTGCTTTTTAAGTTTTAGAATACATCTCTAGTAATCATCATGCGTATATGCTAAACTGACTACTTAGAGCCCAATTCTGTCTTTCACCAAACTTATTGCCCTTTTGTCCCAATTTGCTTGCCACTCTTCCTCCTTTAAAGCTGAGGAATTGGAATTTGATGGAGTTAGAGTTGCTATGGTGATAATAGAATGTACTGGGAACTGCTCCTTGCTTGTATGTAATACACTACGTATTCCAGCCCAAGAGAACATAAAGCAAATTGTGCCTTGCTAGTTTTCAGACTTGACTCTCTTTTGAGTGAAAAATTCCTATGCCATGATGAATATGGGCCCTTAAAGACCTTTTTTCTTTTTTCTTTCAGTGGCACTGTAGCACTGTCATCCCATTGTTCATCTATTTGCTTGAGCAGGTACCAGTAACATCTCCATTGTGAGACTTGTTATTATTTTTGGCATATCAAATATGCCAAAGGTAGCTTGCCAGGCTCTGCCATGCGGGCAGGATACTCTCAGTAGCTTGCCGGGCTCTCTGAGAGGGACAGTGGAATCAAACTCAGGTCAGCTGCATGCAAGGCAAACTCCCTACGCACTGTGTTATCACTCCAATCTGCGTGTTTCAGTAAAGGATGAAATATTTTTCTTCAATTTTTTTAAAATCAAAATTTATGAAATAAAGACTCTTTAAGAACTAGGGTAGAATCTTACCAGAAGACCTTTTGGAATCAGGCTGCTATCCTTCATCATTCTTTCAATGCTATTCTTCCATAGTTGTTTTTATGTGATCTTGTTTTCCAGTTTTTATTTAGGTATTGTGATTTAAAATACTGTCTATAACAGTAATAGACTCATGTTGTTCCAAAACCACTCTCATTACGACAGTTCTGGATTCCCTTCATCGCTGTACCAAGGAAGTCTCTCTCCCAACTTTCCCCAACACTGTCTCACCCCTCCCCTCAAAAGCAAAGCTCAGTTTTGAAGATCTACCCTCCGTATTTTTTTGCCTTTGGCTGATTGTTACACCCTGATATGCTTCACTGTATATCGCATATGAGAGACATCTTTCTCTATCTGTCCTCTCCTTTTGATTGACTTATTTCAACATCACTCCATCTAGTATACCATGCAGCATCAAATAACATGATTTCAGTTTCTTCTGAGTGTATTCCATTGTGAATATATAACACAATTTCTATATCCAGTCATCTCTTTTTGACAACTTGAGTTCTTTCCTAAGTTAGGCTATCATGAATAGAGTTGCATTGAATATAGGGACACAAAAGTCCTTAAAAAAATTGGATCCTTGGTATTGATGCTAAGAAGTCGAATTGTTGGGTGATATGGAAGCTGAATTTCAGTCTTTTGAAAAGTGTCCATATTGTTTTCCAAGGAGATGAACCAGTCAATATTCTCAGAATTCTGCGGTGTAGATAACTCAGATATATTATTTATTTATAAGCCTGCAGTTGAGTGGTGATTTGATATTTCCTGTACTCCCTAGACAAATTCAGCAATAGAGTATGATATAAATATTATTCTCTAAAGTATTTTTTTTACTGAAACTGACTCTTATTCTTTGTATATCCATCAATACCAGCTAAACTGGAACAAATGTCACTGTCATCCCGTTGCTCATTAATTTCTTCGAGCAGGCACCAGTAACGTCTTTCATTGAGACACTTATTGTTATCATTTTTAGCATATCCAGTATGCACAGCTAGCTTGCCTGGCTCTTTGAGAGGGGCGGAGGAATTGAACTCCGGTTGGCCGCATGAAAGGCGAACGCCCAACCACTGTGCTATCACTCCAGCCCGAAAACAAATGTAGTAACTTTAATATTCTTGAAGCAATATTAATATGGAGAAATTTTAAAGGTATTTGTATATTAGTTCAAATAGCTCTAATAGTTTTTCAGTTACCATGCAGATAATCTAAATCACTAAACATCACTGAAAACCAAGTAAGTCCATTGTCATGGAAACAGGTAAACTCGTAATAATATTCTCAAATGCCATATCTAAAATATTTCAAGACTGTTCGGGTATAAGATTTGATGATATTTGCAAGCTAACAATTTATCCTACCATGGTTTTGTAAATTCTGACAGAAAACACAACACGCCTTGATTTTATGAGGGAATCCACATGAGCCTGGGTATATTTTCCTCTAATTTGTGAGGCTCAAGAAGTAACATCAAGAATGTCAGGTGATGTACTCAAGAGTAGTGGGTTGAAATAAACAAACATTATTCCCTTAAACAACCTGTATTTTTTTATATATAAAAAAGAATGTGTGTGCCATTTGTTCCAGAGAGAAAAGCAAGCTCTTTCCTTTACACTTGCTCATCATTTGCTTTAAAAGATGTGCACTTCATAGAAAAAACTGAAATTCCATGTAGAATTCTTACCTGACAGGTACATGCACACAAACAGATGATCAGATAGAGTAGCTACTGGTTATGTGAACTGCTCCTGGAATTCTAATAATGATGCATGAATTTAAAATTTAAACAGACAACTGAGTAAAAATATTATGCTTAGTTTGATTGAAGGTACAGTCACTGAACTTTACCTTGATATTCTCTGTCATAAATAACTCTAAGAGCTAGGTTTAAAAGTCTATTGAAATATTCTTATCTGACCTTGCTTGGGTTTATAGATCTTGCCTTCAAAGGAAACTATCATGATTATCCATGCTCCTTTTTTTTTTCTGAAAAAAGATATGTATGAACAAAATTAAGAACTAGAATTAAAATGCTAGTAAAATTTTTGTCTTAATGGCTCTTTAAGAATGAACACAGGGGGCTAGAGCGATAGCACAGTGGGTAGGGCGTTTGCCTTGCACGCAGCCGAACCGGGTTCGATTCCCAGCACCCCATATGGTCCCCTGAGCACCGCCAGGAGTGATTCCTGAGGGCATGAGCCAGGAGTAGCCCCTGTACATTGCCGAGTGTGACCCAAAAAGAAAAAAAAAAAAAAGAATGAACACAGGACCTGGAGAGGTAGTACAGCAATCAGACCTCATGTCTTTCATTTTACTGACCTTGGTTTGATGCCCAAACCACATGCATCCCTGAGTATTAGTGGGGACAGCCCTTGGAGATCCCCGAGAAAAACTTGGCAGATGTACACCTTCCCTCACCCCCCCAAAAAGGAATGGATACTTATTTTATTTAGTGTTTTATTCAGCATCTTACCTTTTCTTAGCCTAAGAAATACTTTAAAATATTTTCAATGAAATTCCTATGTGGAAGCTTTAACATCTAATTAATTAAAGTGTTTATTTCTGAACATGAAGTGTTTAATTAAAAAGGTCATATTACTTATGACCCATGCCATATTATTGTTACATTTTTCATAGTTTTAGACCTGAAATCCTAAACCTCAAGAGAAATTTTAGACCCTTCTCTGAGACTTCTTAATTTTGTTTGCAAGAGTCTAAAAAAAGTGAATAGATTTGAGAATATATAAGTAACAGAACTGGAATGTTGGGGAGACCCCTTCCCTGTGAAACTGATCAGATAGCTATTAAGAATAAATCCTTTTTATGAAGCATACTGACCTCCAAAATAACACATGCCTGTTTAGGGGAAGACTTGTCTGCTTATACCCATGCAGATCTCCCTGGAGTACTTAAGAACAATAAAAATGTATGAGAAAAAAGAAAATGTAATTAGGTAATTAGGCTATATAATTATACGAGCCTTGTGATCACTTTGGATTGGGACTGCAATTTATTCTCTTGGTTTAATTTGGAAACTCTTGGCTACTGAATGAGACACACAATTTAAATTTCAGACTTTTATTTTTATTATTAATATCACAGTATTTATGTTCTCTGTAGTGCTACAATGCTTCATTCTACTGTTTTGCCCTCAAATGTTCTAAATAGTAATAAAATAAAGTTGTTTTCCTATACACCTTGCACACACAAAGGTCAAAAAAAAACTATCTGTCAAAATACGATGCACTATTTGCAACACCTGAAACAGTTGTGTAAAGGACTGCCATGTGGCTGGATAGTAATGATTTTCCATTTAATTTAGGCTTGATTGAGACTGAGTATTGAGAGTTAAAATAGGACCTAAAAATTAAAATGATCTCCAAACTTTCAGTTTACAATTACTGTAAGTTTATGGTTTTGTAAGTATCATAGCAGGGGCTGGAGCGTTAGCACAGTGGGTAGGACATTTGCCTTGCACGCGGCCGGCCTGGGTTCAATTCCTCCATCCCTCTCAGAAAGCCCAGTAAACTACACAGAGTATCCTGCCTGGACAGCAGAGCCTAGCAAGCTCCTCATGGTGTATTCGATATGCCAAAAAACAGTAACAAGTCTTATGATGGAGACGTTACTGGTGCCTGCTCGAGCAAATTGATAAGCAACAGGATGACAGTGATACAGTGACAGTTGTCTCCAGAACATAAACTTGTAATTTATTATTTCCCAAAATATGATTTTACTAATTCCTGAAACTTTTAATTTAAAACAAGTTTTACTTCAAAACTTTTTAAAAAGAGTATTATTAAATGGGCTTGGTACTTTTTTTTTTCAATTTACCACATTTTTAAAAAAAAACCTTTTATTCCATAAGTTATTTTACAATTTTTTGATGAACCTACTGATCTTTAATTATGAAACCATAACACATATTCATTTTTCAATTAAAAGCTATCACCTTTCATGACATATCTAATTTCTTGTTATGGTATTTAGTGTCACTCTAGGTCACCATCATATCCATTACCCCGGCTGCTTTATCTCCTGGCCCAAATACCCTGTGTTTCAAACAACTTTTAGGCAGAAGAAAGTAATGGTAATCATATTAATTTCTTATAGTTTGCTCACCACCTCTTTTGCAAAAAAAAAAAAAAAAACAACTTTGCTCTGTCTAGGTATTATTACTTTATAGCATTTTTTCTGTCCTCACTTTCATATACATACTTCTGTTTATAAAATAGCATTTGGAGTTTTATTTATATTTTTCTGTTTCGTTCTACTTTACATGTATGGATTACTTTTAAATACCCTGTTAACATTTTTTGCAGCTACCTTTGACAGAATTAAGACCGAAAACAATACTATCCACAAGTCAGTAGTAATATATCACAGGTTCTAGAATATATCTCAGTGTCTTTAAAAGAATCAACAGTTACTACACCCTTTAATGTTTGCCATTAAATATCATGTTGCTTTTAGAGAAAAATATTTACTACCCTAAATAAATTCTCTTAGGTTCTCATGAGATCAAGTTCTTGTACTTTCCAGAAAGCTCTCTTTGACATTCATTTAATTTTATACTTCTTTCTTACCCAGGACACAAAACAAGTTGTACCTTGCTCTGAAACACTGTAGCATTCAGCCTGACAGATGTGGCCATAAAAATAGTTGTATAGAGTTTAAAATCAAAATACATGTTATACATCCATCAAATTTGACATATAGCTGGGAATGGTTTACAGAATGCTGATGTAGTTCATGCTTTGTCATAGTGGTCCAAAACTACTATTAAAGATAAAAAATGTTTTGAATACTGTTCATGCAGTTTAAAAAAACTAGAGCTTAATATAACATTTAAAATATCAGTAAATTAAATTGTATGAAATGCAGTATTCTTTTCCCTTCCTAGGCCTAATCTAAATAAATACATTAATAAGTAAAAATACTTGTTTTTAACCAATGACTCTTTGAGTAGAAAAGTTATTAAATATTCCTGCCATCATAGTGAGGATTTGGGAAGAACATATATGGATTCTAATATATGTGCTCAGAAATTTCAGTGCTCTTAAATTAAATTGATGGAGCAAAAACAAGCTCAGAGAAATACACCTATTTTTCCCAAAAAAATAAAAACAAAAACTATTTTCCTAATTATATTAAAGTAGTAAAAAAGTTGAATCATGCGACATGAGTTATTTGAAGTTTTGAAGTCTAAGCAAATGTAATCTAATGTTGAATGGAGCCCTGATAAAGAACATGCAATTTGCTAACAATTTATTGTTAGCAAATATATTTACTTTGTGCTATAAAAAAGTCACTCTATTAAAAAGATGTAGCCAGAGTAACTACATTTTTGAGTACTTTACACTCACATGACTTGTGACCATATTGAACATCATTCATCCAAATATAAAATTCCTGCCTCACCATAATTCGTAGTTACTGATATACATTTTGAATTCATGCCATCAAATTATGCATGTGCTTATGATGTTTAGTATTTTTGAAAAAGATAAATGTTTACATACATTATAATCATGGGATTAAATATAGAACACTAGGAATTAAAATAAATATTGGCTTGTCATAGGTTAGATTTGTCTTTAGAAAAGTCTCCATTAATTCTGTTACAATATAAACCTAATTAAAAATTACTAAAGTTAAACTTTTCTGAGCAAGGAACAGAAAGACCTATTTAAGCATTTGATGCAAGTTTTATATTTACTAACGTTACAAAATATATTAAAACATCTAAACACAACCAATGAAGAGCTCTCTTAAAATTGATTGCACTACTAGTAATACTAAACTAGTACTGCTTTAGTCATGGATGCAGTTTTATAAAAAACACATATATGACTCTGCAATACTGATTTTGGGAATATATCCCGAGGGTGCAATAAAGCACAGTAGAAATGACATCTGCACATATATGTTCATTGCAGCACTGTTCACAATAGCCAAAACTTGGAAACAACCCAAGTGCTCTGAGAACAGATGACTGGTTAAAAATCTTTGGCACATCTACTCAATGGAATATTATGCAGCTGTAAGGAGAAATGAGTAATGAAATTTGCCTATAAGTAGATAGACATGGAGAGTATCATGCTAAGTGAAATGGGTCAGAGAGGGACAGATATAGAAGAACTGCACTCATTTGTAGAGTATAAAATAACAGAACAGGAGACTGACACCCAAGGACAATAGGTACAAGAGCCAAGAAGATTGCTCCATAGCTGGAAGCCTGCCTCATGAGCAGGGGGGTGAGGGGGAGGGGTGAAGAAGGCAGTTGGAATAGAGAAGGGATTACTAAGAAAATAACAATTGGAGGAATCAGTCAGGTTGAGAGATGTGTGCTGAAAGTAGATAAAGGAGCAAGCATGATAGTCTCTCAGTATCAGCATTGCCAACCATAAAGCCCAAAAGTAGAGAGAAAATATGGGGAATATTATCTGCCATGCACACAGGGGGAGGGGAGGGGGAGGGTGGAAATTGGGGGTATAATGGAAGTATTGGTGGTGGGGAATGTGCACTGGTGGAGGGATGGGTGTTTGATCATTGTGTGATACTAACTCAAACATGAAACCTTGTAACTATATCTCAAGGTGATTCAATAAAAAATAAATAAATACATAAATATAACCCATCTTTTCCTGCTTAAAAAAAAACACATAATATTGATTTGACATTACTTTTGAAGTTTACCAGATAAAGTACTATTTTTTAGGTTCCTCTGCTGTAGCTTGTGTTTCTTTGTCTTTTTTATACTTTTTATTGTCTTTGTATTTTTTATTTTCATAATTTCACACATTTGTTTTTGTTTACGATTTCAAATTTTCTAAATATTTTCATTGTTTTTATTATTTGTTATTATTATAATTGTAGTAGCTTTTGTTTTCCTATTTAATGAATTCCTTACTCTCTTTTTAGTTTTTTGTTCAGTTTTTTAGTTTTGATTAAATTTTACTTTTATTTGGATACTTTTTGTTCCCTCTGAATGTAGTTTTTCTTTTCAAAAATTTTCAGCATTTTAAGACAGATGAATATTTCTAACACTCAGTGTTTTATATCAAAGCATATTACCATTGATAAACTATGCAAAATAATTTTTCATGAGTGGCAAATACATATTGACTGAATTTTAAGTATTTTTCTATAATGTGGAAAATCTTTTATTTCAAGAAAAACTTAAAGGTAAAATATAAAATATGTGAATTGCATGTTCTTATCCTTCTAAGATATTTCTGAAGACTGCTCCTGCTTTATTGGAAAAGCTGAATTACATCAACATATAATATATTTTTTTTGTTCTTACTAAAATGAAGGACGGCAACATAATACATTTTCTTGTACCTACAAAGCAAAATTGTAAATATTAAGGCACTCCAATTATAAGATTTGTAAAATGTCTAATATCACATCAGAATTGAAAGGGTTTCTGACAGTGTTCATTGAGTGGCTTTAATGGTTATTACTTAATGTTTTTTTTTTTAAAGGCAAAATGTTTTTCACTCTGCTTTTTTCAATTAATGTGGCAATTCTGCAATATCAAAAACGTGCTTGGAATACCTAATATATTTCAAAACTTTTACCATTTAAAAATCAAGAATATTTGTTTGACACACAAATAAATCTCAGGCCCGAGCAACTTGCTGCAGAGATGGCCCAGGACTTTGCAATAGACCTTTTCCTCTGGGTTGCTCTGGATGGGGACAGGTGCTGTCCCTCAGCCTGCCCTCTAGGAGCTCCGACAGCCGCTCTTTTCTAAAAGTCAGCAAGATGCTCCAGGTACGAGTGGTGGTGATGGCAAATCCCAAGCCTTGCAGGATAGGGGAGGAGTGGGTCCTTCTCTTGCCCCACACCCCATGGGACTCTGAGATGATGCCACATCTGCCCACTGTCTACTTACACTCACACACTTGCCACCATCCAGAGACACAAATGAATCTAATACCCGAGCAACTTGCTGCAGCAATTTCTTCAGACCCTAATTATTACAATCTTAGAATTCCTTGAGCACACAGCTGCTCTCATGGCTGCGCGACATTATATTATATCCATAACAAGAAAGACAAAGCACATTGTCTAGCATTGCATTTTTGGCAAATAGGAGGGTTGGTAGGACTGGTCTCGAAATATTGAAGGTAACTAAAGTAGAAAGAGTGTTTTGTAAATCGCCATTAAGGCAGGGGAGGTGTAGAATCGGGGGCAGAGGGGATACTGGGGATATTGGAAAATGTGCACTGGTGAAGGTATGGGTGTTCGATGATTGTATGATCGAAGCTTAAACATGAAAGTTTTGTTTCTGTACCTTGTGGTGAATTAATAAAAATAAATAAATAAAATTTAATAAAAAGTTAAAAAGAATATTTGTTTGGAACAATGTTTCTTAAGATAGAAAAGAGATAACGTCATGCAGGCTTACAAAAAAGAAAAAGAACGTTTTCTCATTTCACCTACTTTATTTATGACTTTAATCTATTTAAGCCTTGGTTTTGTTTTCAAAAATGTGCTTTCAGATGGGGAGAAAAAAATTCAGAAAAAAAGTGCTTCAAAACCCGGGTGGAAATATAGAGAATGAAACTATTGCACTATTTTATAACTTGTACAACATCTTTACTCAAAATGGATTAAAGATTAGGGTATTAGAATTGAAACTACAAAACAGATTTGAAAACACAAGCACATCCTCTATAATAACAGCTAAAGCCATGGAATTTATGCTTTTGATGTATTCAGATGAATTCAGAGACTTTAGTGGCAAAGGGAACAAAAGGAATTATAACCAACAGAAGCTAAAGACACAATCATTAATTTTATTCAAATATTCTTGTCATCTGGCTTACTATATATGTGTCTATGTCTCTCTCTCATTTTTGTTTAGTAAGAGAAACCTTCATATTGCAGACTAGTGTTTAACATACCCTGGCTTTCATGGGCTCACATATGTTATATAAAGTATTGTGTAGAAAATTCAAATTATGAAAATTATATTCTATTAACATTTAAGAAAAATATTTTTGAATCATAATATGTTCAATCAATTCACATTAAACTGTAAACAATAACTATTTGAAAATTCCTTGAATACTAGCTGTGTGATGGGATGATTGAATTTTGATGATTTGATTGATTTGCTTTGCCACAATTAATATTTCATTGGATGGTTCTATTAAAAATACAATTTAGAACCAGGGAGATTGCTCAAAGGAATGGAATGTATGCATTGCATGACAGATATTTGAGTTTAATACCTGATACAACATGGTCCCCTGAGCACTGTCAGGAGTAGTGCCAGACAACAATAGGTATGGCACCAGAAAAGGGACAAATAAAAGATAATGTAATCATGATGAAATGAAGTCAGAAGTAAAGTATTAACAAATTGGCTCATTATCAATTCCTGATTTGTAATGAGTATGAAAAATTTGTAAAGTAGGGTAAGGGAGACAGGCCAGGTTGGCAGGGGGCCTCTGAGGGTCCCAACCTGTTTAAATATAGATGGGTGATGCTTTGATGTCCTCAAGCCCCTCACAGTGTGATCTTAGAGACCTTGAGCATCTAGAAGGTGTTCAGATAATCCCTGGAACCATAGGGGCTGAATTAACAATGCATATTCTGGTCCTTGAACCAAAATGCTGGTCCAGTTGGCGGAGAATTACCGGGAAGCGTCTTTGAATCTCTGGAACACCAAGGCCAAATTTGAACTAAATGTTTTATTTTTCTTCAATCAAAGTTATGTCTCCTTGGATTGACTTATCATAAAATTGTAAAAGTAATTGAACCTGAATCATTTTTTGACTTGTTGAACAGAAATATATATTGGAATATAAACAAATTTATCTAGTAAAGGGTTGAAGGTTTGTTATTAACTCCAGTCCATTGCCCTGTTTCTTTTTCGATATACCACATACGAGTAAAAAAATCCAGTATTTGCCCTTCACTTTCTGATTTATTCATTTATTTTTATTAAGAGAGGTTAAAATTTTAATTTTAGATTTTGTATCTTATAATATTTTGTTTAACTTTTGAAACCTTATTTTAGTTAGGCAGTTTAGCTTACAAAACCGGAAATGGTAGGCTTTCATGCATAGGTTATCTCAGCATTGCACGCTTCACCTGTCTGCTTCCCTCCACATTTGACCCAATACCTACCATCTACCACCCCAACCTCATGGTAAGCCTCCAGCTTAAAATCAGTGTTCAGTTTCTATTGGCTTTGGGCTTTACTGTTTGTTTGGTTTTAATGCCACACATAAGAGAGATCATTTTGTATCTGTCCTCTCCTTCTGACCAACTTCACTCAACCTAAAGTTCATCAGATTCATCAGCACAGTAACAAACTGCCTGATGACATATTTTCTGAACACCCAGTTGTATTTCATTGTATACTCTATTGTGTACCAAAGTTTATTTAGCCAGTCATTTGTTCTTGAACACAGGTTGTTTCCAGTTTGACTATTGCGGAAAGTGCTTTGATAAATGTATGAGTACATGTGATTTCTGAATACATTTTCTGGGGGCCTTAGGGTAGAACTTAAAGGAAATTTCTGGACTTTGCCTTTATGTGGATGAACTTGAGGGTAACAAGCTGAAAACCGTCAACCAAAAGGAATTGGAAGGATGAAAAACATTCTCTCTCATATGTAAGGTATATAAAACATAGTAAGAAAGTAGCCAATGCCCAAAGGTGAGAGAATTTAAAAGTTTGTCTGCAGAACTGAATTTACAGGGTGGAGAATGGATGGTAATAAAGGACTGTTAAAGCACTGATGATGGGAAAAAGGTATCATGGTGGCACAATGGCTGTGATGTTAGAACAATACAGACACTAAATTGTCATTGACAGAATTGTAATCATAGCATATCAGTAAACATGGAGACAACATTTTTTTTTTCTTTTTGGGTCACACCCAGCATTGCACAGGTGTTACTCCTGGCTCATGCACTCAGGAGTTACTCCTGGCAGTGCTGAGGGGACCATATGGGATGCTGGGAATTGAACCCAGGTCTTCTGAGTGCAAGGCAAATGCTCTACCAGCTGGGCCATTACTCCAGCCCCAATATGGAGACAACATTTTAAAGATCATAAAGTTTAGGACATTAGAAAGTGTATGACAAGTAAGACACCGGCCTTGCATATGACCACAGCAGTCAGAACACTAGATCTAATTCCCAGCATTTGCATGTGGTCCCTTCAGCATTGCTATGGATTGCTCTGAATACAGAGACCAAAGTAGCCCCTGAGCACTACTTGGTGTGGCCTCCACAACAAAACCATAACGATGCTTGAACTTCATATGAAAATATAGGAGGTGCATAAATATAATTTTATGAAATATGTATGTATATAAATAAGAAATGTAAATCGTTGATGCATATGTGAATTTAAACACACATGTTTATTGAGGAATAGTACATCTCATAAAATTAACTCTGAGATAGAATGCTCACTTGTTTATTTACTCATTCGTTTATTTATTTATTTACTTCTGCAGGTGGTGTGAACAATCATTCACACGCTGCCCACAGTTCAAGGTCCAAGGATGCGGTACTGCTGAAGGAGTAGAGTACTAGTACTGTCACTCCTGGCAGTTGTTGGATACCGTTTGTGGTACTGGGATAGGAATCAGTGTAGGCTTCATGCATTGCTTCATTTGCTGTACTATGCCTCTGGCCTTTCATTGATTTTTAGAACAGTTCAGATTGTGAGAACATCATGACAATTTATTTGGAATGTTTTCCTCGCTCAAAAGAAAGCAATATGTGGAGGGCTCACTCGGGATGTGAGATGCACGCTAAACGTAGACTATGGACCAAATATGATGACCACTTAGTATTTGTATTGCAAACCATAGCACCCAAAAGGAGAGAGTGAGAGTAAAAGGGAATGTGCTTGCCACAGAGGCAGGAAGGGATAGGGTTGGGTAGCGGGAGGGATACTGGGAACGTTGGTGGAGGAGAATGGGCACTGGTGGAGGGATGGGTACTCCATCATTGTATGACTGAAATGTAACCACAAAAGTTTGTAAGTCTATAACTGTATATCACGATGATTCATTAAAAATAAAAAATAAGAAAGAAATATGCTCTATTTTTTTATAATTTATTTATTTTTAATTAGAGAATCACCGTGAGGGTACAGTTACAGATTTATACACTTTTGTGCTTATACTTCCCTCATACAAAGTTCGGGAACCCATCCCTTCACCAGTGCCCATTCTCCACCACCCGTAAACCCGGCGTCCCTCCCACCCTCCCCAATCCCATCTCCCCCCCACCCCACCCTGCCACTGTGGCAGGGCATTCCCTTCTGCTCTAACTATTTTAACAAAAAACCCTTGCCCTACCCTCAATAAGAGTCAACTTATAATTTATCCCTAGTACGAAACATTTACTTTTTTTGAAAACAATACAGTATGTAGCAGACTTATTTCACAGAGCATGATTTCATAACTCATGTAGCATATATCAGTACTTCTTTATTCTCATGGATAGTTAACATACATTTGTGCAGATGTATTACATTTTATTTATGCATGCATAATTCCATATTTTAGTTACAAACAATATTTCTAGGATTATTCTTTACAATTTTTGTGTGAATACATCTTCAATATCTTTCATTAAATTTAGGTTTATAGATACTGCTTCAATTTTTAAATTGTTGATGTTAACTCCTGCTTTAACCAACTGATGAGACCTTCTATTACCACACATTCTTACTGATAGTTGATACTGTAAAACTTAACTTCCATACAATTTGGTAAGCCTGAAGAAATATCTTATGACTTATTTTACCTTTGCTTATAACAAACAAATTGAGCAGCATGCATGTGTATATTGTTCATTTAGATTTTCTCATTTGTGAACTGCATATTTAGGTCCTTTGACAATTTTTCCATGCCATCTGATTATTTTTTTCTTAGCTGTGAAAAGTCTAACATATTTGGAAACTAATCCTCTGCCCAGGATAGCTATAAAAATAATTTTTCCAATTATTTGCTTGTCACCCTCTTTATGCTAATTTATTATTTTGTTTTGTCTTCTGATTTTTAGCATAATATTCATTTCAATTACTTTGAAAAATTAGTTTTGTAGTTGTTTCTTGTGATTATTGAATTCAAGTATATAAAATGAGATTATGTAACTTTTAAAACTTTATAGTTTTTAATGTTCTTTATAGATTTAATGTTTGTGTAGCACAAAATGTTGTCACCCATTTTTTTCACCAATACTGTTTTTTCCAAAAAGATAGTTGAAGTATTAATTCCCATGGAACAACAATACTACTTCCTTCTATTATATCTAATGTTCTTCTTAGTATGACTGGTGTTATTATTTTTTTATTTTAAGTAGTAGTACCTGTAGCAAATTAAATATAAGGTTAAATATTGCATGTTAAACTATTGGTTGCCACCATAAAATTGATTCTGTAGGCTGCAAAAAAAAATCTTTGACAGTAAAAGATTTCTGAACTTGCAATAACCAAAAATTAATTCAAAATCAAGTATGTAATGAAGAAGGAGTTGGAGTGGGAAAGTTTAAGAACTCTTGTCTGCATGAGATGATACTCATCTATCATAATTTTGTTCAATTAATGTTTGTCTACTTCTTCACTTTATAAAATGACAGGAAATTATTTTATTAGAGTCATGAAAAAGTCCTGATTGACTTTTGGGATTACATGGATTTTTCACAATAATTTGAAAGAAAAAAAAAGTCTTTAGGGAGCTTCCCAATTCATGAATGCATTGTAAATTCCATGTTTTGTTTTATTTGTAATCAAAATTCAGTTTTCAATCTTTCATTGAAGTTTCAAACTTTATGAAATGCATCTAAATCTTATCTAGCTATTTCCATGAGTTTGGGAGCTACATACAGTGTTGCTCAGGACTCACTTCCAGATCTGCCTTCTGAGAGCTCTCCAGGGGAGCCTTAGGAAATCATATGCAGTGCTTGAAATGCTTGACATGAACCCAGGTGGAGAGTGTGCAATGCAAAATCTTACTCTTATCTGCTGTACAACTCGCCCAGCTCCCCCCAACCCCCGTCTTTTTTTTTCTTGTTTATTTTTGAGAGAGGTACACCCAGCACTATTCATGGTTTACGCCTGGTTCTGTGCTCAGGGGCTAAATTTGGTAGGGCTAAAGGAACTATAGGGGGTGCTGGTCCTCAACCTAGTTGGCTGTGTGCTAGGCCCACTTATCCACTGTGCTGTCTCTCGAACCTAAGTATCCAACACGTTTTAACTGCACTAAATCTAAAATTTATTACTTAAACTATTTGATTTTATTACTGTCATCCAGTTACTCATGGATTTGCTCGAGTGGGCACCAGTAATGTCTCCATTGTGGGACTTATTGTTACTGTTTTTGGCATATAGAATACACCACGGGGAGCTTGCTAGGCTCTGCTGTGCAGGCAAGATGCACTGAAACAACCTCGGGAGCCTCTGACTTTTAGAAATGATATGCTGACACCATTTCTACAATCTGGAACAATAAATATTTCATGGAAGGACATTAGCACCAAACTGTCTCCCTAACCAATAGCTAATAATACTTTAAAGAAAAGTTTATCTTCCTGACTAAGATATTAAATGTCACTAAGAACATCCTGGGTGTGCCGAGGGGTATGGATTCACTGCCTGGGATTGACTTAGACAAGCTTGAGAACTCTTCATTTACACCTAGGCACTTAATGAACAAACTTTATACTCACCTCGACTGCCTGAGCTGTAATTCACAGGGCTGAAATAATTTTCACATTAACAAACTCCTTTACCCATGAGATATTTCAAACATAAGAATCATAATTTATCTATCTGCTGATTTTGTTATTTTATGTTTTAATTTATGAGGACTCTGACTTTGCTTCAAATATTTGCACTGGCAAGGGTGAGGATTTATTTGGAACTTTTATTATATTGTAGGTTTATTGTAACTTTATGTGAAAGAAAGTATATCTTACTAGAATTCCGACTTGGATGGATCCATACCTTTAATCTTATTATAATCTCCTTATGTGTTTAACAGTATATAAAGTAGAATGTCATCTACCTGAGACAGCCCTGAGAACAAAACCAATCCTATTTGCCAACACCAAAAATGTGAATGAATCAACTCAGAAACTGACCTTAAACTCTAAGAACTAAAATGTCCATAGCAAAGTACAACATACAAATACATAGGATTCAAACACCGGAAGGAAATCCATCTGGGAGGAACAACTCAGTCAAGAAGAGTCTGTGATTTCACAGTGATCACTTGGCACTAAGGTATTACAATCTTATTCTCAAAACCCTGCAACAGGAAGCAGAAGCTATAGCATGTAAACAGGGAAATGGATTGCTGGTAGGCACCATCTTTGCAAGGTATTCAAATTTTCTTATTGCAATGCTGGTGGATGCCATATTGATCATTTATTCACTCTTTAATTTATTCATTACAGTATAAAAATAAACTAACTCTGAGAACTGGTCCCGTGAAAAAATTACGCACAGCTAGCAAATAGTTATATTACATGGGACCTGAGAGATAAGAATGTTTACTATAGCAGAGGCAATAGTATAGCAGGTACGGCTTTTGCCTTGCAGCTGACGAACCGGAATTTCAGCGAACCCAGAGGTGCTATACCCGGCATCTCGTATAGTCCCCTCTCTACCCTCAGGAGAAATTTCTGAGTGCAGAACCAGGAGTAATAGCCAAGCATCGCCAGGTGAACCATGTAAACCTCAAAAAAGAACATTTACTACAACTAGTCCAATGCACAAACTCTGTATCTCCCAAACATGGCCAGTTAACAAAGATGCTCCCATTTCTGCAGAGTCCTCCCTCAATTAATAGCCATTTAGACTGTACTCATTTTCTTTTGTTTAGAATAATTATAATGTAATCAAATATGTTAGGAGCTGGAGCAATAGCACAGCAGGTAGGCCGTTTGTCTTGCACAAGGCCAACCCAGAAAAGCAGTACACATACATATATACATATGTACATATGTATATACATATATGTGTGTATGAGTGTGTGTTATAGTATTATAAAACCTAAACTACTGAAGAATTCGATTTTAATCAGTTTGGTGACCTTTGTATTTGATTTCCCCCTGATTTTATAGCTTTATTACTAATTAAAAAGTAGGAATATCATTAAACCTGAAAGATACACATTGAGTTTTATTAAGAACACGAAACCAATAAATAATGTTACTTTTTGAAAACTTATTATTACTGTTTTTGGCAAATTGAATACAACACAGGTATCTTGCCAGGCTTTGGCATGTGGGCGAGATACTCTCGGTAGCTTGCTGGGCACTCCAAGAGGGACGGGGGAATCATACCTGGGTCGGCTGCATACAAGTCTCACAATGGAGACATTACTGGTGTCCGCTTGAACAAATCGATGAACAATGGAATGACAGTGCTACAGTGCTAGTTTTTGAAGAAACATACACAGGATTAACAGATTTTTATAAACCTTGGAAATGTTATCTGTTGCTATAATTAAATTAATCACAATTATGATTTATAAGCATAGTATCTTATAATTATAGTCTAAAATTGCGATGTAATTTTGGTAAAAATTGCTTTAAGAGAATAAGAAACAAAGATTACTGTGTTTTCTTAATGATATGATATGATATATTATGCATAGTTCATATCAATAGTCTTAAAAGTGCTAGGAACAGCACATTTTGATTTATTCAATGTAAGTAATGACTTTCACTGATTATTCTGGTCCAATTCAATGCTCTGAACTATATTATATTTGTATAGCATGTATAAGCACAGTTTATAATTTGTCAGCAGAAACACATCTTTCAATTAGTTTGCTCTACAAAGCTGACCTCATCAGTATTACCTGGAGGATGCCAAGCAACATTGACAGCATTCTTTTACTTAGAGATAGGAAGCTGTCAGTGTTTCCATTAAATTTATATTCCCAGAGGTTCTTAACTCTGCTTCTAAAAATGCCACAGGCATAAACTTAGCATGTGAGATGCTAGCAAGGTAGCTTATTTTTAAGGGAATTTTTTTTGAACCAGTTGAAATGTCCTTCAAGTTTAAAAAGACAGACAGATAGTATGAATGTCTGCACAGAAAACATTTGTAATAATACTGTCATTTTGCTCCTAATAATCGTGTTGATGTCATTGCTAGAGAGAGGCAACTGTACCATCACAGCTAACTAAAAGTGTCATAGTGCTCAGTCATTATCGCATCCCTTGCTATTTCTGCATGCGTACATTTAAGCGATTTTATTGTAAAGTTGTTCTCAAATCAGAATGTCATAATGATATTGTAACACCTGTGGTGCAATATTACTTTTAAGAAATAATGGCATGGGCGCACAGAAACAGAGGCAAGGGAAAATAGGGAGATATTGGACAAATGACAGACGCGTTCAGTCATAAAATACATCATTTTACTGATATAATAATAAATAGCACCATGATTTTGTACTAATGCTGTACTTTATTTTTGAACTTTGTGAGAATCCATACTTCATTGTTTTTTTCCTAGATTTGACACTCTCAGCTGGTAGAAATCAAACAATCACAAAATAATTCAAACTGTACGGCATCATAGATATTCTAAATCCTGTATTGCCAAATTATATGTTGAGTTCTGAAAATAAGTTTTTAAAATTACAAAATAAACTGTGCAATGTTAACACTACAAATTGAGGTCCTTTATGTTTTTAATATGAAAAGGAAATTCATTAATTTACAGTTTAAAAAGGTTTATTTGTTACAAAATTTATAAGTGATGTTAAATTATATTCCATTATAACTACATTGATTTTCCTGATCAACATATAATCAGCATTGATCAATAAATGATATTATAGGACCTTATAGAATTCTTAAAATGTTGACTTAACTGTATTTTAATGGAAACGTTCCTAAGTCAGTTGAAGATGTGACTGAATAAAATTTAGCAGGTAATTTTGTGATTTTAATAGCTTTTTAAAAAAACTTTCATTTACTGTTTTATTACATGGAAATTATGCATCCGACCTCTGAGTCACATCTTACAAGTTTTGTCTTTTTTTTGATGATAAGAAAATATATTTAAGATATTTTAAGAAATATCAATAATATTTTAAGAAATATCAATAAATATTTCCCATTGCATAGGATAAAGAATGATAAAGAATGATAATAAAATACTGCTATTTTATTCATTCCCTTTTATTGTTACGTAAATAATTTGGTTAAACATTCTTTTATCATTGGAAATAGTAATGCAATATTAAGAATACTGTGGATTTAAAAATCCATATATCTCTACATTTCCCTATTTTATTTTAATATGACTGATGATGTCAACTTGTGTATAACCTTATTTTGCAACCTCTGTGAGAAATATTTTATTATTCAGAGGTATGATAATACTATTGATCTAAACTGAGATAGATGTCAGGCTTGAAGTTTCTTTTAAAGTGATATCTATATTAAGGTTTTGTGGGAATATTTTGTCTAACTTTACTAAATATGCTTTGCCTGCTTGACTTGCACTAGCAATTGTTCTTCTAGACACAGCATTAGAATAAACACATGGAGATTGTCTAGTAAATTTGACAAATTTTGTTTATCATCACCAGTAGAGAGAAATGCATTAATATTCAAAGCAGTAATAGAATATGACTCTATTCTAAGTGTCCCTGTAAGAAAGAAAAATTTGAAAAGGAGGGATCTTTGCTTCTTTTGTTTAATGTGGCTATTTTTCTGGATCAATATAATAATTGAATGAACATTTCTTTGAAAAATTTAACACACACTGTTCAAAAATTATTGGCACAACATTGTCATTTTCTTGAATAATTCAGTATTACTGACAGTATATTTGGCATCTTTACTATATATCTCCATATAAATAGAATTATACAGAAATATTTACATGTTAATATAATTGCATTGTAGTCATATTAGAATTAATATGACATTAAGCTTTATTTTGATGGGTAAGTCATTTCAATTAAAAAGAGAACTAAATTGGTGAGCTTTGTACTACTCCATAATTATTAAATTTGAGAAATATATTTGACTGAGATATAAAATGTTGTCAACTGGGAGAAAAATAATCCTAACTACAACTAATATTAAAATTACACTGACATGTCCATGCTATAGACTGGGTCAAGGAATTGCCAAGCCGGAGGGTTCATGTTCAGGATCTGAATCAGGGAAATTTAAATGTCAAGTATAGGTTCTTTATGGATGAAGTGCCTGGCAGAGCTGAAATTATCAGATCATGATCTTCTTTTTAAGAATCACTTGACTTCTTGGGATTTAAATGTATTTATCTAACTTCATTTGTCACTACAAATTCTAGGTCATTTCAAGTACTGACTGAAATTTATCTGTAACTAGTTGATGAAAAACTCACAATATTATTTGAACTGAGCTTTTGCACTCTCCCTTAGTAAACTGCTTCATAGCATCCAACTACCAAACAAATATATAGATCTCTTCATGACTCATTCCCTGTAAGCTTCAGCTGATGCTTTATCTCATTAAGCAGAGAATGGCATATATAATTTATTTTCCCTCATCATTCGTAAAATTTGGTATGCTTAGAGAGACTTTACAAAAATAATATTTAGCATTAACATTTTATAACAACGCAGGCATACACACATAGTTTTAATGTATATACACTGTAGCACTGTTGTCCCATTATTCATCGATTTGCTGGAATGGGCACCAGTAACGTCTCCATTGTGAGACTTGTTGTTACTGTCTTGGGCATATCGAATACGTCATGGGGAGGTTGCCAGGCTCTGCTGTCCAGGAGGGATAATCTTGGTAGTTTGCCAGGCTCTCTGAAAGGGACGAAGGAATCAAACCTGGATCGGCCGTGTGCAAGGCAAATGCCCTATTCAGTGTTCTATCACTCCAGTCCATGTACATACACATAATTTTAATTCATTTTGAGAAAGTTTTACTTCCTATAATTTTTTATACCTCTGGTACTGTTACATAGAGGATTTCACCTCCCCTGTCAATATTGAGGCTATTAATGATCTTTCCCTTCCTAAGGGTTCAGTTGGGTTTGGTAATTCAAATATCATTGTTAGTGGGAGACACCATTTTATATACAATTGAGTATGACTGACAGTATTTTTTCCTACACTGATGAAGACAAGAAATTCAAATCAGTTTTGATATGGTTAGTTTCTGGTGAGAGGTGACTTTTGGCTTCTGAGCTTAATTCTTACCACATGTCCTCACTTGTTAAGAAAAAGGCTGGCTAGCTGTCTCCTGTTGGACTGGAGCGATAGCACAGTGGGTAGGGAGTTTGCCTTGCACTCGGCCAATTCAGGTTCGATTCCTCTGTCTCTCTCAGAGAGCCTGGCAAGCTATTAAGAGTATCCAGCCCACACAGCAGAGCCTGTCAAGCTACCAGTAGCATATTCGATATGCCAAAAACAGTAACAAGTCTCACAATGGAGACATTTCTGGTGCCCGCTCAAGCAAATAGATGAACAAAGGGACAACAGTGCTTCTACAGGTGTTTCCTGTCGGAAAGCAAAAATCCCTTTTTATTTACAAACTCTTGTCATCTCAACTAATCCTGCTAATCTCCCACAGGTCCATTTTAGTATTTCAACACATGAAATTTTTGGAAAAAGCAGTTCAGTTCTAAGCAACATCTGTGCATCTTTTCCTTTCTGAGGAAACTGGACAATATGTTTTCTGAAAAGCAATAAAACCAAAACCATGCTCTATTCCTTAAGTATTCATTAAATTTGATTGACTTATTGTGTATATACCATTGTCATTAAAATGAATAGCCATTTTTCTAAAGTAGTCATGTGCATTTGTTCTATTTTCAATATCTGAGACATTCATTATGGAACAAAACAACAGTAGAGTTTCTAATAATATTTTTCTTCCAGATTCTTACTTAGTTTATGGCTTTATCTTTTCTAGTCTATGTCCAATGACTACAACAACTTTTATATGGCAATGTACACCCAAACTACAAGGATATAATTCATTCTACACTGAAAAAAATGTTTTGTATTTGGATGCAGAAAAATAATAATACTCATTGTATTGAAATTTGCTTTTCATAATGGAATCTTCAATTTATCTTTGAATAAAATGCTCATCAACGTTATTCTTTGTAAAAGCATAGTGATAGTTTTAATAAAATGTAAATAAAAATCTATATATTAGAAAAAGAGATAGCCCATTTCCCACATATTTCTAGGTTTCATGATTTATATTTCTTAATTTTTTTTTTTGCTTTTTTTGGTCACACCCTACAATTCACAGGGGTCACTCCTGGTTCTGCACTCAGGAATTACCCCTGGAGGTGCTCAGGGGACTATATGGAATGCTGGGAATTGAACCCAGGTAGGTCTTGTGCAAGGCAAACACTCTACTAGCTGTGCTATCGCTTAAGCCCCTCTTTTTAATTTTTTTTGTATTAAATCACCATTAAACAAACAGTTACAAAGTTGTATGTGATTGAGTTTCAGACATGTAATGTTCCAAAAGCATCCCTCCATCAATATATATTTCCCACCACCAAGGTGCCTGATTTTCTTCTTTTCAGCCACCCCCATGCCTTGTCTACCACAATGGCCAGACATTCTTCTGTCTTTCTCTGTCTCTCTCTGTCTCTCCCTCCCCCCGTCTGACTCTCCCTCCTTCCCTCCCTCCATCTCTGTCTCTCTTTCTCTCTCTCTCCTCTATTATTTTGGTCATTATGGCTTGTGGTACAGGTACTGGAAGGCTGTGTGATGTATATCCCTTTACCTAATTTTAGAGCTCAATTCTTGTTCAGAGTGATCATTTCCAACTGTCATTGTAATAGTCAACCTTTCTTCCCTCCCACTTCCCCCAATTTGTGGCAAACTTTCGAAGATGGCCAGTTCTCCTGACCCTTATTTCTTTGATCAATGGGTAAGAGTCTCATAATGTGTTTTCATATCAGACAAATGAGTGCAATTATTCTATGCCTGCTCCTCTCCTCTGACTCATTTCACTTATTATGATATTCTCCATGTCCATCCATTTATAAGCAAATTTCATGACTTTATTTTTTTAAAGCTATGCTGTATTTTATTGTGTAGATGTACCATACTTTCTTTAACCAGTCCTCTGTTCTTGGGCACTCAGATTATTTGCAGATTCTGGCTATTTTGAATCATGTTGCAATGAACATAGAAGTACAGATGGCATTTCTTCTGTTTCTATTTGGGCCCCCAGAGTATATTCCCAGGAGTGGTATTGCTGGGTCATAAAGAAGCTCAATTTCTAGTTTTTTGAGCAATGCCCATATTGTTTTCCAAAAAAGGCTGAACCAGTCAGCATTTCCACCAACAATAAATGAAAGTTCCTATCTCACTGCATCCATGACAGTACTGGTTGTTCTTGTTCTTTTTGATGTGTTCCGTTCTCCATGCTATGGTGTGAGATGATATCTCATTGTTCTTTTGATTTACATCTCTCTGATGATGAGCATTTTTTCATATGACTGTTGGTCATTTGTATTTATTCACTGAGGGAGTTTCTGTTCATTTCTTCTCCTCTGTTTCATGATTTCTAGTGAGACTTCAACTTAGGAGAATTTTATGGAATCAGGTTCCGAAGGGTGAAGACATATGGGAAGAACGGAATGAGTACATGCTCATTGGAGAACTTTAATCAAGTTTTTCGTCTTTGTTGAAGAAATTCAGAATAATACAATGCAGACAGTGGCATAGTGACAGATTACAGCTATATTATATACCAGAGAAACAGGTACAGGTGTTTCTAAGGGAAAGTTAGGCACATAATTTGGAGGAAAGGATATTGGGATCATGGTTTTGGCTTGGGGTTTAACTTTTGTGTTCACACTCTGGGGTTACTCTTGACTCTGTGTTCAGGGATCACTTCTAATGGTGTGTCGGTGACTAGATGTGGTACTGTTATTAGGGACAAATTTGGGTTGGCTTTGTGCAAGGAAAGTACTCTCTCCCCTGTACTACATGGGGCAATGATCTTTAAGGAATAAATTCCCTATAAAGACAAATAAATATATGTACATAAATAAAATGATTGAGTGGTGTTGAGATTGCTCATGTATATGAAGACCACATGCTTGTTCATATGGATAATTAGCCTGTAAATATGCCACTAGAACATAAAATCTAATGCACATTCAGAATTAATAAGGGAGAGATACTGTAATAAGATCATGATTTTTTTCATTGGATATGGCTTTATTACTGACTGTAACTAGTTTATCAGGAAGTTGGTAACTATAATGTAGTTTGGGTTGTAGTCTCAAGAACCTCTTTTATTAAATATATGAAAGAGTTCTGTTCATTCCTTGTAGCTGCTTGCTAAATTGTCTATGCTAAAACAATTTAATACTTTTTTAAAATTACTCCATATTAGTGGTTTTGGTCAACTACAATGAGATAGGTATAATGGCAAGTGTTTCATAGAAATAAAGTATTTATTTTATTTTGTACATAAGCATATATGACAAATGTTTAGAATTAGTAAGTTAGCAAGTTAAAGTTTTCTTTTATTTCCCTTCATGATTCTTTTTCACTGTGTATGACTTCACCAGGTTCCCCTCTAAGCATATGCTTGCTTGCTTTTCTCAGTTTCACTGAACCAAGGAAAAAAAATAAGAAGAAATATTTTAAAATATTTTTTAAAAGAATTTTGCTCTTCATCATGGATAATTTACTTTTGATTATACTATGTAGAAAATGTGAGAATGTGAAAAGCAAGTGAAGTCCTCTAGAATGAGAAAATATAGAACACAATTCATGAATAAAAGGAAATTGCAGTGATCCAATTTCGAGGCAAGTCTCTGAAGAGGTGAGAAAATCCCAGGGATCATACAGGCGCATAATGAGATTTAGTTGAAAGGACAACTGTCAGTGACATCCATTACAGTAGAGACTAATATAGCCAGAACAATCCATTGTTTTCACAGAATAGAAGTGCTAGACTTTGATGGAGTTGAGTTCATAAAATAAGGCTTTATTCAGAAACTACCTGTCTCAGTTAGTCTTCTTAGAATGGAAGGCAGTGAGAGACCTCCCAGAGTAACTGTTATTAAACATAAAACTCCCCTCCCCCCAAACAGGAGAAAGACACAAACTGACTCATTAAATTTCCAGCTCATCTGGCCTGAGAGATAGTACAGTGGATAGGGCGCAGGACTTGCACACAGCCAATCTGGGTTCAATCCCCAGAATCCCTTATAGTTTCCTTCGCCCGCCAAGAATGATTCCTGAGCATTGCTGGGTGTGTTCCAAAGAACAAAAATTTAAAAAAAATAAATTTCCAGTTAATCAATAAACATCTATTTCAAGTTTTCACAATAAATTATGTGTGATAGTTGCAATAATAACGCATTTTATAGTAATTGGTGGGCTGGAGGGATAGCACAGCAGGCAGGGCGTTTGCCTTGCATGTTGCCAACTCGAATTCGATTCCTCCATCCTTCTTGGAGAGCCCAGCAAGCTACTGAGACTATCTCGCCCGCCCCAGCAGAGCCTGGCAAGCTACCCATGGCATATTCGATATGCCACAAACAGTAACAACAAATCTCACGATGAAGACATTACTGGTGCCCACTTCAGCAAATCGATGAGCAATGGGATGATCATATAGTAATTGGTGTAAACTCTTCCTACACAGCACCACCACTAAAGTGTCCCAACTTTATACCACTGCCATTGTATCACCTCTGGTTCAGTCTTCATCGCTCCCTTCTTGCCACATTGTTCTTTGTTATATTTTGTAATCCAAGAGTAGACTATAGATTTGACTGTGTTCAGTACTAACAATTCCCTTTTGTTCCCTCTCTCTCCACTTCCCAGATGCGTGACAACATTCAGGTATCATTCTCCCCAATTTTCTCTAATTTCAACCTCATTGAGAACTAAGAATTTTATGACCTTTTCATTTCTTATAAATGCATAATATTCATAATATTCCATCATGAATACACACATATCTCTACAAACACACACAAATACACACACAAACTTTTATCCATCCACCGTTTTCGGACATTGAGTTGAATGCATTGAAGAAAATAGGCAAACTCTCCGGGATATGGACCTTGAGATGCCAATCATTTGATTCCATTGACAAAGATAATTAAAAAATAATTAATTAATCAGCAAAGATAGCTACATTATATTTTTAAGGTTTTACATGATAAATAAAATAAATTAACCAGGCAAAAGTAAAAGGAGAGTCTTTTTTCAGTGGGACACTCATTCTCCAGTGGGATTGTAACAATATATCAGATAAAGGGTTACTATCCAAGATGTATAAGGTGCTCACAAAACTCAAGGAACAACAGTCCAGCACAAAAATGGCAACAAGAGATAAATATACACTACTCTGAAAAATAAATCAGATACATGTGAAATAATTGGAGTCATCCTTTTTATGTCACAACTGAGACTTATAGGCAGATTGTTTAATTCAAAATCTATTAAGTTTGCTTCAAAATTCCATCTTGCTATGTTTTAGCTGTGTGAAATCATAAAATTCTTATGACACAGCCTCCTTTGTTAAGTTGGCTTTCTAGGGTGTTCCCACCCTGCCCCACATGGGGCTTTCTTTTTATAAAATTTTATTTTCATAAGGTTACTCACATGAATTGATTACACTCAATATTTCAACACCAATCTCACCACCATTACACCTTTCCACCACCATGATCTCAAATTTTCCCACCATCATTCAAGCCTGCCTGCTGCCAAGGGCAGATGCTAGATCATTTATTTTCTATTGCTTATTATGAGTATCAGAGAGGTTGCAGGGCCGCTTTCACGACTGCGCACTTCTGGAATTCTAAAATTGTAATTGGTTGGAGTCCAGAGACATCTCTGTAGGGACCTAATTGAAATTCAGTGGGGAGTCTCTGGATCAAGGTCATTGATGCGCTGAGATGGCGCTGGGAAACAGATCGTGGGTGTGACAGCCAGGACCCCAAGCAAGAGGAGAGATGGGAAGGGACAGCCCGTCTCCGCTGCCTCCAAGTGGCCTGGAGTCTTAGTCCCTGAACCTGCTTACCCGGGTTTTACTTCTGGAAGCTCGTGGCCATTGGTGTTTCATCTGGAGCAGGTGGAGATGGGCTTTCTATTTAGGTAAGAGACTTTTGCTTGGGTCGTTGCCAAGGGGCAGCGTTGGGAGCAGTTTTCTTTGAAATTCCTTCCCTTGCCCTTGTCCCTGCTGGAGCTTTTCTCAGAGTGGGGTCCAGCTTTCTCTGGACCTAGGCTGGCACCATGTAAAGGTCTTCTTATCAGGCCTTTATTTCTATGCTCACAAGAAGGGTTTTGGCAGCATTGACGCTGCTGGTTCCATTACTTCCCAGCAACTTATTGCCATGGGAAGGGCCCTTCCTTACCTATCTACCTGCTTGCTTCACAATGCAAGGACTGAGGTGCTTATTTTTTCATGTAAAGGACCCAAGTTCTATCCCCTGACCACAGAGGTCACCCTGAGCACCATTATGCATGGTACTAAAATTCCACCCTCTCTAAATGAGGGAGCAGTAGATCAAAGGTGTTTTCATAAGGTAATGGGGAATTACATAGCATCATAATTGTTATGGCTACCATTTATTCTTTGAACAATTTTTATTGAATGTTTACATTGTTGCTCTGTTGGCTTAATACTTTCACACAGTTGACCCAGGTTCAATCTCTGGGATCCCCATCGGTCCCCTTCTTCCACCTGCCAGGATCAATCTCTGAGTTCAGAGCCAGGATTAAGCCATGAGCACATCCAGATGTTGCCCCTAAACACAAAGGACATGTCTTCTAACATTCCTAGAGTGAATAGAAATTAGTGTTCTGTGTATACATTTCTATTCTTTAATGTAGAGGAGATAGTTGTAGAAAGGTGAATCACCTAAGTTATTCTTTCCATAAAAAAGACATCAGCCATGTAACAAATCTGATGTACCTCCCCCAAACCCTTAGAACAGGTCAAGCCAAAATGATGGACCTTAATAATCATTTTTAACTTAGCTTGCTCCTTTCTTTTTTGAAAGAATGATTAAAAGGCAAAATGTAATTCCCTTCTGCAAGAAGATTATTAGTCGCACTGGTATGCTTTAATGTAGTATCGTATTGAAAATTGGCTTCTCCTCTGTTCAATCAGTAATGAATCCTAGCAAAACTGAGCTAAAGTCATCAGCCTTGTTAATCCACTAAAATCTTCAAAGATAGGCAGGGACACAATTCTGAACACTTTACTTACATTTTGATGGAAATGCATTCTCAAGGCATAGATCTAATTTATAAAGTTTAAAATGAATGCCTCCTTTTGAATCAAGACATTGGAAAAGTATGTGACTCTTTGACATAATCACTTTGTAAGGTGGAAATTTTGCCCTTGCTTCCAAATTACTTTTTCGGCTTCATTTCTTGCTTCCATCATATATTCAGCAAATATACCTTGGGTACAAATCTCTGTTTTAAGCAATAGAGAACAAAAACACAGCCCATTAAGCAGAGTTCAGTTTTTTAAAAGAGCTTGGATGGATGAAGAGAGAAATAGCTGGTCAGTGTCAGACATTCATCCTCACTTCTGGAAGTAAAGAGACAGAAAGAAGTGTTTCAACCCAGAAGTCAACTTGTTTTTCCTAAAGGTGCTGCCTTTTGCGTAAACTAAGCCACATTTGAGCTTGAGCCACCAGTGCTATGTACTGTCATCCGTGTATTAAACGTATCTTAACTCTTTTTCAAATAGCGTCCTAATTCTATAATGTGTATTTTTTTCTCATTAAATATATATAGGAAACTTTTAAGTCAATTTAAAAGACAAATTTTGTCAATTCTTACACCACAATCAACACAAAACCACACTGTTCCAAACTGAACTTCAGGTGCTGGTTCCTTTTTATGGATAGTATGCAATTTGTAGCTCCAATAGATTAAATTCAAAAGTAAATACACAGTTACAGAATCTCACTGGGTATTTCATGTAATAGTTGCATGATATTGGTTTGTCCGTTCTCCCCCTGCCGGAAACTTAGGTTTATTTAGTTACACCCATCACAGTGCTCTGGAGTTACACTCAATTCCACGAGGCACTCCCAGTCCTCTGTGTTCATCTTTAACCTCTCTTTTATGCTCTTTATTCCTCTATCTGTTAAACAGAAATATCCCCAAATCTACACTGTACCCTGTAAACTCAAATCTACTGAGGGCGCTGGATTTTGTAAATGTAAGAGGGATATTGTTTTTCTCTTTCCTTTATGTCCTTTACATAGTTTATTTTAGGGCAATGCTATTTTTGTATAGACACAGGAGGATAGTTAATGGTCTGCTTTTGTAACATGGGAGTTAATTGACATCAAATGATATTTATTCCTGGGTGTCCATCATATTTACTTTACTTAAGCTTCAGTTGCCCTTAGTTCCTAACACCCCAAAACAAGGGTCCCTCAGAGGGACAAGGATAGACTCAAGAGAAGCCACACAGAAAATAAGACTGACTAAGCACCATAAAAAATATAATAAATTAAGAGCATGGTCATGGAGCAAATTCTGTCATGGCCCAAATAGAAGTAACTGAATAAGAAGGAGTTAGGAAAGACTAACCTGGCCTGAGGATTGTGTTCTGGGACATACAATGAGATGTCCCCAGGATGAACCACCCTTTAAGCTTAATATCTATTTCACTATCCATAAAAATAAGTAGAAATATTAGTAAAAAGTAAATTTAACATGTTAAATTTACACGCTTGATGGGATTCCACCTTTGGATGGATATCCTAGCAGGATGATTTTGTCCTTGAGTACCTCCTAGAAGAACTTCCCCTGAAGGAAGAGCTTTGCATTTGTTCATTGTGTATGATAATGATCAACCATACCTATGTGTAATTGCTACCTCCAACTCTTCATAATTAAATAAAATAAATTTAATTTATCATCATCATCATTATCATCATCATCATCATCATCATCATCATCATCATCATCATCATCATCATCCCGTTGATTGTCAAATTTCTCTAGTGGTCTCAGGAACATTTGCATTCGTCCAAGCCCTGAGATTTTAGAAACCTCTCTCTACTCTTCCTTCCAACGATGCCGTACCATGTCTCTTTCAGGGTCAGAGGAATGAGACCCAGTTTGTTACTGGTTTTGGCCTATTAATATATCATGGGGACCTTGCCAGGCTCTCCCATGTGGGCAGGAAACTCCCCGTAGTTTGCTAGGTTCTCCTAGAGGGAGAAGTAGGCTATAAGAAATCTCGCATCCTGAAGCTTCCAGGAGCTTGCTTTTAAGTCTCTGGATGCTGGCCATTGACAGGATTACACAGCTCCAGGGGCAGTCCTTGGGTGTGACTGCCTAGCTACTGGGAAATAGGAAGTCTGGGCGGAGGAGGCCCAGTCCAGATCTGAGCAGTTTTGGAGGTCTCAGCCCTGGGTCCCACACACCTGGGTTTCTCTACTAGTTCCTTCATGCATGAGGCTCGTCCAAAGGTATGGAGAGGGGCCTTGAGCATGGCTGTGGCTAGGCTCCAGAGGTCTTCGGCTGCCAGGAGCTCTGCTCGGGGTGGGAAGGGAAGCTGGAGCCCACCCTTTCTGAGGAGTCCCTGGGGAAGACAGCCAGGCATGTGGGCAAGAGACTCTTTGCATCACTCTCTTCCGGGAGCTGGCTTTTAAGTCTCTGGATGCTGGCCATTGACAGGATTCCAGGGTGCCAAGGGCAGTCCCTGGAGCCTAGCTAGTGGGAGATGGGAAATCTGGGCGGAGGAGGCCCATCCCGATCCAAACAGCCTTGGAGGTCTCAGTCCCGGGTCCCACACACCTGGGTTCCTTTGCCGTTTCCTTAAAAGCCAGCTCCTGGAAGAGAGTGAAGCAGAGAGTTTCTTGCCCGAAAGCCTGGCTTTCTTCCCCAGGGCCTCCTCAGAGGGGATGGGCTCCAACTTCCCTCCCCACCCCGAGCAGAGCTCCTGATGGTTGAAGACCTCCAGAGCCTAGCCATAGCCATGTTCAAGGCCCCTTTCCACAAGTTTGGATGAGCCTCATGCATGAAGGAACCGGCAGAGGACTTTAATTTAATTAATAATAAATAAAATAATTAATTAAATTAAATTAAAAGATGCTAATAACTTGGAGCACTTCACCTTACTAAGTGACCAAATTTAATATGACCAAGATATGTCACACTAGCCCTAGGAGTTTCAATGTAATTCATTAAGAATGTATCACCCATTGTTTGGTATTATTACAGAATGAAAATGTATGATTGAAAAAAATACTCATAAACCAGAGCAGAAGAATTCTGTTACACAATATTTGTGTTATTTTCAAAACATAATTTATAAAATAGCCAAAGTAAGTACAACTAAAACACAAAGAAGAAACTTAATACAAAATATATATTTCTCAATTAGGTAAATCATAATTGTTCAAAATCTATTATTGGAAGCATAGTATATCAGTATTAGATATCCTAATGTGTTTGATCACTCTGTTTACCATGATTTGGAATGAGAACGCTTTTTTCTATACATACTCACTTTAAAAAGGTAGCACTGTAGCTCCGTTGTTCATCGATTAGCTTGAGCGGGCACAATTAACGTCACCATTGTGAGACTTTTTGTTACTGTTTTTTGGCATATTGAATACGCCCTGGGTAGCTGGCCAGGGTCTGCCATGCGGGCGGGATACCCTTGGTAGCTTGCCAGGCTCTCCGAGAGGGAGGGAAGAATTGAACCCGGGTCGGCCACATGCAAGGCAAACACCCAACCCACTGTGCTATCACTCCAGGCAACTTAAAAGTTAAAGAATAATAATATGTGCATACTGCTTTCAAAATTTTCCTATATTATAATAATGTGTATATACACATCCACTTAATATGTGCATACATGCAAAGGAAGAGAAAAGTTGAAAATGTTATTACATCGTAAATCTAAGTGAAAGGAACAATGTTTTTCTGTGTAATTTCTATAACTTGTATTATAGTGTGAATCTATTTTCAATGTGTACAATGATAGACTATTTTAATAAATTGCTTAGAAAAATGGTGGATAATGATTCTTCATTGTGTAGTTTACATATTTATATAGCATGTGTAATAGAGTAATTTCTGCTTTATTATGTGAAGGAAACTATTATGTGGAGTGAAAGACTCCCTCTTTAGAAAATGTGATGAACTCAGAGTAAATGTAAACTGATATGAAGTGAGTATAAACTAGACATGCTAATAGATCACAAAGGATTATTCTAAAAAGATCACAGGTCCTTTATGCATTCAATTTTTCCCTATTTCATTTTCTATGACTATTATAGTTTTGTTTTTTGCATATTGTCATATAATAAGCTATACAGCATATATTCTGACTGGTGCCATTTACTGAAACATGTAAAAGTATGGCTTGCATTTTTGTTTCATGGATTAATTGAAGGGAATGATTAATTCACTTTAATTATATTGATTAAATGTATCATAGGTTTCATATAATAGCTTCAATTATCTTTAAAATTATTTTCATGATTCAGCTAGTGTTATATAAAACATATGTTGAGAATAATTATATTTTCAAAATATGTAGAACTAATGCATAGATGATTCAACATTTAAAACTATTCCTAAATAACAGCACAAGTATTCTCATTTACAATGCTTCTCAATTAAATATATAACATGGAAAAATTAAATCTAGTGTTTCTGTACTTCTTGTGAAGTCTCTTCTATTTTCATCTTATTTTTTGTTTTACATTTTACTTCTAGAAAATGTTAAAAATTATGGGAGTATACCAAGGGAATTATTTCTCTTGTTTAATTTTTGTAAGAGTTTTGGGATTACATTCAATATTTCAACATAAAACTCACTACTACTGTTTGGAGTTCCCCCACCCTCGCCAAAGTCAGACCTGCTGGAAAGGAAGCATTTGATAATTTGTTTTCCATTGCTGAGAATGAAGAGATAGGTCGTGTGGCCACAATAGCGACTGCAAGGTTTTGAATTTCTGTATTTTAGTATTTTAGTAACTAAGTCCAGAGAAATTTCTGCAGAAGTTTCATCATTGCTAGCTCGTACCTCTCTGCTACATTATATTTCACATGAGTGCAATCTTTCTATGTCTGTCTCTCTCTTTCTGATTTATTTCACTCAACATGATACTTCCCATGTTGATCTACTTATATGCAAATTTCATGACTTCATCTTTTCTGACAGCTGCATGGTATTCCATTGTATAGAGGTACCAAAGTTTCTTTAACCAGTCATCTGTTTTTGGGCCCTCCGTTTTTTTCCAGATTGTGGCTATTGTAAACAGTGCTCTAATGAACATAGAAATGCAAATGTCATCAAAGTAAAGAGAAACTAAAGTGAAATTTATCAGCTACACAGGTAGGTTGGGGGGTTGGGGGTTGGGGAGGTTGGGGGAGGTTTATTGTGGTTCTTGGTGGTGGAATATGTGCATTGGTGAAGGAATGGGTGTTTAAGCATTGTGTAACTGAGACTTAAGCCTAAAAGCTTTGTAACTTTCCACATGGTGATTCAATAAAAAAATAAAATAAAAAAAAAGAGTTTTGGGAATTTTACTGATATTAGGTAGACACTAATCATTGAATATATACTATAATAGTGTAGATAATGTGATTTTATAAAGATATTATTTCACACTTACATACACATATTCATTTGTTTTCTATTTTGAAAATATATTTCTCATATAGGTAATAAAAAGATGAATAAAAGACTGAATAATGATTTAAAAAAAACAAAAATGTACATCTATAAAAATTGCTGAGTTTTTTTTTACCAACTCTCATGATTAATTCCATTTCCAGTACTTAAACAATTCAGAATTTAGCATTAGAAATTAGATTGAATTTTTAAAATATCATTAAATATGGATTTATAAAATTTTTTTTTTTTTTTTTTTTTTTTTTATTTTTTTTTTTTTGATTTTTTTTTTATTTATTTTTAATTAGAGAATCACCGTGAGGGTACAGTTACAGATTTATACACTTTTGTGCTTATACTTCCCTCATACAAAGTTTGGGAACCCCTCCCTTCACCAGTGCCCATTCTCCACCACCTGTAAACCCAGTGTCCCTCCCACCCTCCCCAATCCCATCTCCCCCCCACCCCACCCTGCCACTGTGGCAAGGCATTCCCTTCTGTTTTCTCTCTCTAATTAGCTGTTGTGGTTTGCAATAAAGGTGTTGAGTGGCCGCTGTGCTCAGTCTCTAGCCCTCATTCAGCCCGCAACTCCCTTCCCCCACATGGCCTTCGACTACAATGTAGTTGGTGATCGATTCTCTGTGTTGACCTTTCCCCGGAACGTGAGGGCAGCCTCGAAGCCATGGAGTCAACCTCCTGGTACTTATTTCTACAGTTCTTGGGTGTTAGTCTCCCACTCTGTTATTCTAAATACCATAGATGAGTGCAATCTTTCTATGTCTGTCTCTCTCTTTCTGACTCATTTCACTCAGCATGAAACTTTTCATGCCCATCCACTTAACTACAAAATTCTTGACCTCCTTTTTTCTAACAGCTGCATAGTATTCCATTGTATAGATGTACCAAAGTTTCCTCAACCAGTCATCCGTTCTGGGGCATTCGGGTTTTTTCCAGATTCTGGCTATTGTAAACAGTGCTGCGATGAACATACATGTGCAGATGTTGTTTCGATTGTACTTTTTTGCCTCTCTGGGATATATTCCCAGCAGTGGTATTGCTGGGTCAAATGGGAATTCAATATCTAATTTTTTGAGAGTCGTCCAAATTGTTTTCCAGAAGGGCTGAACCAGTCGGCATTCCCACCAGCAGTGAAGAAGGGTCCCTTTCTCCCCACATCCTCTCCAACAGCGGTTGCTTTTGTTTTTTTGGATGTGTGCTAGTCTCTGTGGTGTGAGGTGGTATCTCAAAGTTGTTTTGATCTGCATCTCTCTGATGATTAGTGATGCAGAGCACTTTTTCATGTGCCTTTTGGCCATTCGTATTTCTTCCTTGGTAAAGTTTCTGTTCATTTCTTCGCCCCATTTTTTGATGGGGTTGGATGTTTTCTTCTTGTAGAGTTCAACCAGTGCTTTATATACCATTGATATCAACCCCTTATCTGATGGGTATTGTGTAAATATCCTTTCCCATTCTGTGGATAGTCTTTGTATTCTGGTCACTGTATCTCTTGCGGTGCAGAAGCTTTTTAGTTTAATGTAGTCCCATTTGTTGATCTCTGTTTTTACTAGATTGCTTAGTTCCGTGTCACCTTTGAAGATACCTTTATCTTCAATATCGTGGAGGGTTTCGCCAACCTTGTCTTCAATGTACCTTATGGTTTGTGGTCTAATGTTGAGGTCTTTAATCCATTTTGATCTGACTTTTGTGCATGGTGTCAGGTCAAGGTCTAAACCCATTTTTTTGCATGTGGTTGTCCAGTTGTGCCAGCACCATTTGTTAAAGAGGCTTTCCTTGCTCCACTTCACATCTCTTGCTCCCTTATCAAAGATTAGATGGTCATACATTTGGGGTTGTGTGTAGGGATATTCCACCCTGTTCCATTGGTCTACGGCTCTGCCTTTGTTCCAGTACCATGCTGTTTTAATTGTTACTGCTTTGTAGTAAAGTTTGAGGTTGGGGATGGTGATGCCTCCCATCATCTTTTTCCCAAGAATTGTTTTAGCTATCCTTGGACGTTTGTTATTCCATATGAATTTTAGGATTGCTTGATCCATTTCTTTGAAGAATGTCATGGGTATATTTATAGGGATCGCATTGAATCTGTATAACGCTTTAGGGAGTATTGCCATTTTGACAACATTGATTCTCCCTATCCACGAGCAGGGTATATGTTTCCATTTCCTCATGTCCTCTTTAATTTCATGGAGTAGCGTTATGTAGTTTTCTTTGTAAAGGTCTTTTACTTCCTTGGTTAAGCTGATTCCGAGGTACCTGATTTTCTGGGGCACGATTGTGAATGGGATTGCTTTTTTCATGTCCCTTTCCTCTGCCTCATTGTTTGCATATATGAAGGCCATGGATTTTTGGGTATTGATTTTGTAGCCTGCAACTTTACTGTATAAGTCTATTGTTTCTAAGAGTTTCTTAGTAGAGGTTTTAGGCTTCTCTAGATATAGTATCATGTCGTCTGCAAATAGTGAGAGTTTGATTTCTTCCCTTCCTATCTGGATGCCCTTAATCTCTTTTTCTTGTCTAATAGCTATCGCAAGTACTTCCAGTACTATATTGAAGAGGAGTGGTGAGAGTGGGCATCCTTGTCTTGTGCCCGATCTCAGAGGAAAGGCCCTTAGTTTTTCCCCGTTGAGGATAATGCTTGCCGTAGGCTTGTGATAGATGGCTTCGACTATCTTGAGGAAAGTTCCTCCAAACCCCATTTTGGCGAGGGTTTTCATCATGAAAGGATGTTGGATCTTGTCAAATGCTTTCTCTGCATCTATTGATATGATCATATGGTTTTTATCTTTACTTTTGTTGATATGCTGGATTATGTTGATTGATTTCCGAATGTTAAACCATCCTTGCATCCCTGGGATGAATCCCACTTGGTCGTGATGTATGATCTTTTTGATGAGTTGTTGGATCCTATTTGCTAGTATTTTGTTGAGGATCTTCGCATCGGTGTTCATCAGGGAAATTGGTCTGTAATTTTCTTTCTTAGTGGTGTCTTTGTTTGCTTTTGGTATTAGGGAGATATGTGCTTCATAGAAACTGTTTGGGAGAGTTCCTGTTTTTTCAATTTCCTGGAAAAGTTTGAGGAAAACAGGCAATAGGTCTTCTTTAAATGTTTGGAAGAATTCGCCAGTGAAACCATCTGGGCCTGGGCTTTTGTTTTTGGGGAGGTTTTTGATTACCGTTTCAATTTCCTTAACATTGATGGGTCTATTCAGGTATTCCAGGTCTTCTTTCTTCAGTGCTGGGAGATTGTAGGAATCAAGGAATCCATCCATTTCTTTTAGGTTCTCCTTTTTTGTGGCATAAAGACTTTCAAAGTAGTCTCTAATGATCTTTTGAATCTCACTGGTTTCTGTTATGATGTCCCCCTTTTCATTTCTGATTCGATTTATTAGAGTTTTCTCTCTTTCTTTCTTTGTGAGACTTGCTAGCGGTTTATCAATCTTATTTATTTTCTCAAAGAACCAACTCTTTGTTTCATTGATCTTTCGGATTGTTTTTTTGGTTTCGATGTCATTAATTTCTGCTCTAATTTTTATTATTTCTTTCCTTCGGTCTGGTTTGGGGTCCTTTCTCTGGTCCTTTTCTAGGGTCTTGAGTCGTGAAGTCAAGCTATCTATGTGGGTCCTTTCTTCCTTCCTGAGGAATGCTTGGAGAGCTATAAATTTTCCCCTTAACACGGCTTTAGCTGCGTCCCATAGGTTTTGGTAGCTCGTGTCTTCATTCTCATTTGTTTCTAAGTATCTTTTGATTTCTTCCTTGATTTCCTTCTTGACCCACTCATTGTTCAACATGGAATTGTTTAATTTCCAGGTGTTTGATTTGATTTTCCGTATTTGTGGGTGGTTAGCTTCTATCTTCAGTGCATCGTGGTCTGAAAAGATGGTTGATACAATTTCTATTTTTCCGATTCTATTGAGGTATGTTCTGGGGCCCAGTACATGGTCTATTTTTGAAAATGTTCCATGTGCACTGGAAAAGAATGTGTATTCTTTCTTTTTGGGGTGTAAGGCCCTGTATAGGTCTATTAGGCCTCTCTCTTCGATTTCTTCATTCAGAGTCAGTGTTTCCTTGTTGAGTTTTGTTCTTGTGGATCTATCTAGAGGTGATAAGGCCGTATTGAAGTCTCCGACTACAATTGTGCTGTTAGTGATGTCCTCTTTGAAGTCTGTTAGGAGTCGTTTTAAATATTTAGCCGGTCGTTCGTTAGGAGCATATACGTTTAAGAGTGTGATTTCTTCCTGTTGTACATATCCCTTGATAAACAGAAAATGACCTTCGCTGTCCCTTTTGATCTTTTTCATCCTGAAATCTATGTTGTCGGATACCAGGATGGCCACTCCAGCTTTTTTAAGGGGGTTGTTTGCTTGGAGGATTGTTTTCCATCCTTTGACTTTGAGTCTATGTTTACTCTGTTTGTTCAGGTGTGTTTCTTGCAGGCAACAGAATGTTGGGTTTAATTTCCGGATCCATTTAGCCACTCTGTGTCTCTTGATAGGTGCATTTAGGCCATTGACATTGAGAGAGATTATTGTGATGTGGTTTTGTGTCATCTTTCTGTGGGATTTGTTGTTCTTATGGGGCTCCTCCTTGTCTTACAGTAGCCCCTTTAGACCTTCTTTCAAGATTGGTTTTGAGTCTATAAAGTTCCTGAGCTGTTGTTTATCTGAGAAATAGTGTATGGTTCCTTCGAGTTTGAGTGAGAGTTTAGCTGGATAAAGTATTCTTGGTGAGGCATTCATTTCGTTGAGTTTTTTCACTATGTCCCACCATTGTCTTCGGGCTCGGAGGGTTTCTTCTGACAGATCGGCCGTAAATCTGAGGGGTGCTCCTTTGTATGTGATTTCCCTCTTTGACCTTGCTACTTGTAGAATTGTGTCTCTATCTAGAGCATCCGCCATTCTGACTATGAGATGCCTTGGAGTCTTTTTATTTGGGTCTCTTTTTGCTGGCACTCTTCGGACTTCTTGTATCTGGACGCCTGCCTTCTCCAGCTCTGGGAATTTCTTAGCGATGATGTCTTTGACTATGTTTTTTTCATTGGCGTTACTTCCCTGTGGTTCTGGTACTCCAATGATTCTTATGTTGTTCCTCTTGAAGTCATCCCCCAGGGCTCTGATTCGCTCTATAGCCATTTTGAGGTCTTTGGCCATGATTTGTTGCTGTCTGTAAGCTTTCTGCAGCTCATCCTCAAGCTCGCTGATTCTGTCTTCGGCTGTAGTCATTCTGCTGTTGAGGGCATCTAGTGAGATTTTTATTTCATCTACCGATTGCTGTATTTGTGAGACTTCGGTTCGAAGGTTTGAAATTTCTGCTCTCATTTCTGCTCTGATTTCTTCCTGTATTTTCTTGGTAGACCGTTCGAGCGCTTGATTCATCTCCTCCCTTAATTTATTGGATGTCTGTTCCATAGTTGCTTGGAGTAGGTCGAATCTCCTCCATATTTCCTCTCTGAATTGTTTATCTGAGAGGTCGTAGATGTTGGGAGACTCTTTTGAGGTTTCTAGTATCTTTTCTTCTCCCTCTCTTGGTGGAGGGGATTTTCGCTGTTTCTTCATATTGTCACGGAAGTGCAGAGTTGGAACCTTGTAGTTATTTATTCCTCTTCCTTTTTGTGGGAAGAAGGGGCTCCGATTGTGCTAAACTTCCGTTATTCCCTGATAGCTTTTATACTGTCAGCCTAAGCTAATGGCTATTTTACATAAATGTTTGAGATCGCAAAAGTGAGTTTTGAAAGGAATACACAGTACGGATTGAGCTGAGGTAGCAAAGAATAACTGCGGCCGCGTTAGCGGCCGCCGCTCCGGAAAGAGGCCACGCCCACTTTTAGGCCACGCCCCCTGAGATGAGGACACGCCCCTAAGCAGCAGAGTGGGGATTGGTCAGGATCCGACGGCGGCGGCGGAAAGGTGCCAGGCAGGGGCTTCAGGAGAAGCCCCGAGCCGCGGCGGGCAGGGGGCGGGGAGGGGGCTTCTCCGCGCTGAGGCAGGCTCTCCAAAGGATTGCCTGTTTACCTGCAGGATGGAGATTGGTCAGGATCCGACGGCGGCGGCGGCAAGGTGCCAGGCAGGGGCTTCAGGAGAAGCCCCGAGCCGCAGCGGGCAGGGGGCGGGGAGGGGGCTTCTCCGCGCTGAGGCAGGCTCTCCAAAGGATTGCCTGTTTACCTGCAGGATGGAGATTGGTCAGGATCCGACGGCGGCGGCGGCAAGGTGCCAGGCAGGGGCTTCAGGAGAAGCCCCGAGCCGCGGCGGGCAGGGGGCGGGGAGCGGATTTATAAAATTTTATAGTTGGAACCGTGAGCCCAAAGCCAGGAGTAGTAAGCATTAAGCATTGGCAGGTGTGCTTCCCTTTAAAAAAATAGTAACAATAATAAGTAAAATATACAGTATCATGGCATAAACAAAAATTAATATTTAGATTATCACAGATATTTAATTGATTCCATAGTCATACGTGCCATTTACACAATGTTTCACATTGAAATAGAATACACTAAATCACAAGTATAGATAGCAGCAGTCTTTCTTAACAGATGATTGTCTTAACTAAGCTTAACACCAACATGCCATCTGTTCTGTTTCTCTCCTTAGATTAGACACAATAGATTTCAGCATATGGACTGTAGGTTGTGAACAGAGAGGGTTTTGAACATGCTTTTTTTCTTTTTTTTTAATTTCTGTTTTGCTTTTCTTTTGATTGTTTTGATTTGTTTTGTTTTTCAGCAATGCATGTTTCTATTTCTCTGGGGTAATTTAAGTATCATCCTGATTGAAGGATAAATGAAACCACATGCCTTTTAAAGAGATTTGGGTTTCCTCAGTTGAGACTGGGCAACAAGTGACAGTCAGTTAAAAATCAAAGAAACGTTTTCTATGACCTGCAATTCTTCAGAGTTAAGTTTAGTATACTGCCAAACGTCGCTCTAGGAAGTGGGGTGGGGGGTGGGGGGGCTGGTGTTGGCAGGGAATAGCTATCTCCTTGTTTCTCAAAGCACATTTCCAGCACAAAGCTAAAACACTTACAGGGCAATGCTGTATTATCTTGCATGTGTAAACTAGAATAATGATAATAATAATAAAGATACTATTTAAGATTTATTCTGTGTTTATTACATTTCTCACTTCATTCTAACTCCATTGGCAAGGTTGGAAGGAAGCAGACACTCTGGTAGAGGGTGTGGTGCTGTAATAATTTATAAAAGAGACTCTATCATTACCATTAACATGAGCCACAGTGACAGTGACTAAAATTAAATTAAACTTAACAATAAAAAAGAAAACCTACCTCCCCTATATGAGTCCATTTTTAAATAAAAACTGGATAGAGCAGTGAGAAATTGGTCTTTGGGCATAATAATTAAAAGCTATCTTGAAGTTCTCAGACAAAACACAAAAGACCCAATGTCAAAACAGTTTAAGACAGAGATGAAAACTTGGACAATTTAATAATATAAAATTCAGATCCTCAAAATCCAGAAATGCAGATGTTATTAAGTTTTATTGTCAATTGTATAATTTTATTTTAATTCAGATCGAGGTTGTAATTATTTTTGGTTTTAAGATGAAACATTATACCTTTTTTCTCCATGCCTTATTTATTTATGTGTTTGTATCCAAATGAATCAATATGCTTAAAAGGTATATAAAGTGAAATACTACGGTGAGATTCATCACTGCACCATTTTAGTTTGTCCAGTCAGGAAAAATCAGCATTTTGATTGCTGAATTGTTCCCGTCTCATCATTTTCTACCACATCAGACACAAATGACTGCTTCTAAAGTGTTTTTGTCGGTGTTACCTATCATTTCTGATGTAAATCTAGTCCTGATGCTGTCTTGTTACTCATTTGTATGTCTGCTTATCTGAACAGCTTTCACAAAGTTGGTTCCACCTATCCGTCAAACAGGACAAAAGAAAGACACATTTCTTGAGACCTAGCACAGAAGAAGAGAGAGTATTAGAAAGTGAAAGAGACAAGGAACATCAAAATGAAAAGACATGCAATGCTTTCTTACTTGGAACATCAATTCCTGCCTGTCAGATTTAAGCTAGTGCCTCTGCCTAACACACCTAGCATGAAACAGGAGAACAGCTCACTGTGGAAAGTGGGAAAGCGTTAAGGCGTGAGAAAGCACAATAAAAAAGTTTGAGAATCATCGAAAGTCCTCAAACTCAAACTGAATGAACTTCAGACTTCCTCTTCCTCACTTTTTAAGTGGTGTTATAAACAGTCTTTTAACACGCTTCTTGTAACTGCCTCTAAAAAATGAGCATGGTAATTATGTCTGTCTCATAGAATGTTATTTATTGGTTAATGCAGGTAGGGTATTTAATATATTTTCCAATATATGAAGTGCTGTGTATACTCAATATGTACTAGTTATTGAAATATTATAGTTTGAAGTACAGTTTAAAATATTTTTGAAATAAATGATTGGTTGAATAGTGATAAGAATTCAATGACATGTTTGCTAGGAAAAAAATAAAAAGAATAGATCCAGTATATAAATATATTTATATATACATATATATCAAAATTGTTAATCTTATGCAATTTGGAAAACAGTGTAAATTTCACTTAGGAATAAAATTTAGATGAGTTTGTAATCTTTCTTATAAAAATTTTACTTTCATTAAAATTTTTAAAGGTTATAGTGATAATTGTCAACAATGTAGTTGACTAAAGGATTTAACATGAAGGGAAATTTAGTCAACTACATTGTTGACAATCATCCAGTAAAAGCACCAACGAAAAGAATTCCAGTAAGATAAATATCTGTTCATAATGTTTATTATGAACTGGCAACCAAAATACATAAACAATTGCTAAACATTTTAGTTTCTTGAATACTTTAGCTTTTTGGTTTGTAAAAAGAATAGCTTTATGACTATAAGTTCTAGGAGACTTCAGTAACTGGTTAAAAGTTATAAATATGCTAGTAAATTTTTTAGTGCAGGGAGTAAGCCACTTGCTTTAAAGCAATAAAACTAAAAGTTAGAAAAAAATAAAAAATATGTTTTGAATTATATTGTGGCTATTCTATATTAGAAAATTCAGGAGAAAATAAATGTACAACTACAAATTTCCTCTCTTCTTCATGGTTGAATATTTCCATATATTTTATATATATACATAAAATATAGGAATTTATAATATACTCGAAGTTTTATATAATCGAATATAGCATACATGCTTTTAAATATATGTGTCATAATATTTTGAAAAATAACTTCATTGAGGCATAGTTGAGATGATTTCCATTAATATGTGGAAAACTCAAGATTTCATGATTTTGTTTTGTATTTTTCTTACTACTGAGTAGTCTTTGATTGTGTATACATACTAACTTGTCTTTGGGCACTCAGGTCATTCCAAGATAGTGGATATTTTATATAATATACATATTTACATAATCTTGGGTATGTAATGCAAATATAAACTGTTGGTTAGCTATTTTGTTGTTGTTATTTAAATAGATCTCTAGGAGTGATTTTTTAATAAAAATTGTCCAATCCTTTCTTAATTTTTTAAAGAAATCTTCACATTACTTTTCATAAAGACTGAATAAACTTATGTTCCCATCAACAGTGCATTATAGCACTGAACATGTGTTTATTTTATGAGTTTGGACTTGAATAGAACTTCGTCTAAAGAAAAGATTTAAATGAAAATAGATACATTGTACTTACTCAACATCACTGATCAGCAGAGCCTTCCGAGTCAAAAGTGAAGTGAGAATTTACCATGAATTTATTAAAATTTATATTACAATAAAATTAAGGTTGGTACAAACTACATGGACATTGATGGTTTGATATTCTATGTAGGATGTTTCATTAAGTTAATAAAAGGAATGTTTGTCATGATAAATATTATTTCAATTCCTTTATTTTATCTTTTGTGGCATCAAATTAATCTTAGCCTGGTGAATTAGAGAAAATACTTTACCCCATGCATTTGACTTGTGAACTAAAATTATAAAGCACTCAAAAATCGGAAACAGAAAAGGACAAATGGTCCAAACAAAAATGGAGGAAAAAACGGAAAGATACTTTTCCAAAGAAAATACAAATGGCCAACAGACACATACAAAAATAATAATCAATACTGTGAAGCGAGAAATGCAAGTCAAAACAATATATTAGTTCAAAATAGTAAAAATAAAATACATTAACAAAAACAGAAATGATAAGCCTTTGTAAGAATTTGTGGAAACTGGAACCCTAATTCACAGTTGGTGGGAATGTATGTTGATTTTGTTTTTATATACAACCCTGTGAAGATTTCTGAAGTGTGATCTTACTATGATTTTATCTTAAAGAGGATCTTGAAAAGGAATGACCAATATCCTATTCCACTACACAGATAGTAAGGTTTACATGAGATAACATATTTAGAATAACAAGGAAGCATGAGAGAGTACAATACATATTTGCAATTATGAACACTACTATTATTCTTGAAATAGTTTCTTTTATTTTTTTGCTTTTTGGGTCACACCTGGCGATGCACAGGGGTCACTCCTGTGTCTGCACTCAGGAATTACCCCTGGCAGTGCTGAGGGGATCATATGGGATGCTCGGAATTGAACCAGGGGAGCGTGTGCAAGGCAAACACCCTACCCACTGTGCTATCTCTCCAGTCCCAAAATAGTCATTTTTAATTGTCATCTGTGTGAAATGTCATCTCCTTCCCCCATGATTCTAAAGTATACCAATGAATAAAATATAGTTTGTTATCAGTATTCAATCAGTGTTCTTCAGATTATTTTATATTTCCATGGAAATAATATTTGTGTAGACTGTACTTTAGTACTCTTGACTGTACTAATGAATGAAATTATTTTCTCAGTAGAAATATTTAAAGTGACTTTTCTTTTTAGATTCTGATTTTTATCAATTTTATGCATGAATATTTTATTCCAGGTTGTATTCTATTTATACATTTGTAAGTTACATTTTAGTTTTAAGTAATTAATGTCACTACTGATATGCAGAACTTATACACCTTGCAAAAATTATGGAAATATTGTGAGAAAATGTGTCATATAATATCTCCTAAACAATGAAATCATCATGATAAAATGTCAACTTATTCACAAGCTCTTCTGTGATTAGGGTACAAATGAAAAATTAAATCTGTCACTGTAATGAAGATCCTCTTTGTTGCTTTTGATCATATATTTTAAAAGTAAATGTCACCATTGCATTCTGAATCATTGTGTGTTTTTAAATCAAATTCTGAATTATCCATTGTATGTTCTTTGTTTCTTGCCACAAATTAGTTATCCAATTATCCATAAATACATAATTCCATTTTTTAAATTTCAAATCAATTCTGTTATCTATATAGCTTTTTTAATTCTAGTATATTATTTCAACTACTGTGTATTTCTTGTAAAATGTAAAGCCAGCGATCATGACATGACAATTGTTTCTAAGACAACTATGCTTATTCAAGGTCCTTCACTAGGGTTGGGGGGAAGGGGGAGAAATGTTAGGACATACATTGGATCTCTTCTCTGACCTTACACATGGATCTGTGCCTAATGATCATTCCAGCAAAGCTTGAGGAACTGCAATATGGCACTAGGGATCAAACTGATGCCTGTGTACAAGCAAGACAAATGCTTCATCCACAATTTTATCTCTCTAGAACCCATACAGTCTTTTATAATTTCTTGCAAATTTTAGGATTTTTTATATTTCTGTAGAGAATAGTTAAATTTTTTTTTTTTTTTTTGCTTTTTGGGTCACACCCAGCAATGCTCAGGGGTTACTCCTGGCTTTGCACTCAGGAATTACTCCTGGCAGTGCTTGGGGGACCATATGGGATGCCGGGGATCGAACCCGGGTCAGCCGCGTGCAAGGCAAACGCCCTACCCACTGTGCTATCGCTCCGGCCCCGAGAATTGTTGAATTTAAGTAAAGGACAGTCAGAGAGAAGAACAGATACCTGTAATTTTATTTGTATGTTTTGCATAGAGAAACAAAAGCTGAAATACAAAGAGGTTTTTACTTTAGGTCATCCTTGTTTGCCCTATCTATGCCCTCTCCCTTTTCTTCATCTACCCATCGATAGAGGTGAATTTCCCTTTCTTTCTGGATGACTATAGAGTAGCATCAATTACCATTAGGAATATTTTATTTGTAATATGTCTTGCTTTGATTTATATTTGAAAAATGGAAATTAATATCTGCTATGCATATAGGTTGTGCAATATGATTTGAATTATTTTAAATGACATAGAAACAAAATTATATTCATTTTATTTCTGTGATTAATACACATCTTACAACTTTCGGTATTTTTTTACTGTGATTATTTGTTTCAAGAAAACAACTTTAAGTAAACTAATTTTAATTATAGACCTCCATAACAATTAAATTCTTTAAAAGATACTTGATTTGCCTACGGCATTGTATATTCTAACTGAAAAAAATACATATGCAGTCATATTCATAAATCAATGAGGAACATTTGGATGTGAGATAATAATATCTGTTTTGGCAAATTTTATTCATTCCATTTAACACTGGACTCTAAAGGCATGCTTTACATATGCATTATTTTCAGAATTTCTTTAAAAATTGAAAAGAAAAGCCTCTGGAGCATGACATAATTATATTATAATTGTATTGTTTTGCTGAAGAAAATTAAGTAAAATTAAGTATAAGGAAAATAATGAATAAGGACTTCACATCAGAGCATATGTAGCTTATAATATTCTTGTGAATTGTGAATGAACTACTTTTCCTCATGGTGAGGACATTTTCCTCCATCCTTTAGTACAATTAGTTCTTTTTATTGGCTGTTTTATACTCTTTCACTTCTGTTCGAGGAAAGGCCTTTTAGTGCCAAAGAATAGAACTTCTTAAACCATATTCCATGAAGTGATGAAAGAAAATTATTATAAATATAAACAATATTTCAGAGTACTTTTGGATATCTAAGTGGTTAATAAGAAACAAGAATGATGACTAAAAATATACTCTTTGATATCTTGTATTCAAGATGTGATATCTATAAGATGATCAAACTTCCATGCTATCAAATTTTCAGCATTCTGTGGCAGTTTCAGTATTGTATTCTGCCAAAAGAGCACCTATTTGTTATATCCCATAAGTCATAAACCATGCCAGAAATTAGAAACATTTACTTTATATAACAAATTTAAGCATATCTTGTACATTACTAGGCATTACTCTAACAATTACTATCATTGCAAAGATGTGTGGGATGTGATTTCAGTTTTGAAGAACTGATAAGATTATAATTTATGCTGATAAATGATTTGCAGTCAATTTGAATATCCACAGGACATGGAAAGGGATAAACAATAATTATGGAAGGTAGTCTTTATATGTAAATTATATTTGAGATTAAAGAAATGGAAGTGAGATGAAATGTAGAAGTAATATGTGGCTACATGGCGTAATAGTCTTGGAGTTACAAAGCTAGCAACAGTATGAAAGAAAAAGCTGCATCATGTAATAGCTTATCTTATGAACTTATTCGATGGTTTGTGTATAGTATTGTGTAATTATGTTTAAGATGTGGTGGATGGTATCAAGATAAATTTGCCAATTGAGTTCTTGTTTTTCTCTGCTCTTTTTATAATCATTATGTTCTGCTCTTTTTGCAATTATTATGTTCGAGAATTTGTATCTGTCAGAAGACTAATGTCTTCTCTTTCAAATCTGGTATTAAATACTCTTGGAACTTGTGTCCCCAAAAATCAAGCATCTGAGAACCAGCATAACAAAATATATGCAAGTTTTATACAAAGAAAATTATAACTCACAAATAATAAAAGGCACAAGGAACTGAAAACACATTCCTTGTTCTTGAATTGGAAAAACTGACATTGTTAAATTGAGAACCTACCCAAAGCACTATACAGATTGAGTACAATCTTTAAATATTTTCATGATAATTTTTAATGCTATGCATCTGATACAGTAAAAATTTATATGGGGCAACACTGTTCATTAATAATTAAAGAAATCCTCAATAAATAAATGGAATTTTAAATCATGTCATAAAACTCTAGTAATCAATACTGTAGTACTGGAATGAAAGACAGACATTCCACTGCAATAGAATTAAGAGTTTAGAGATAGGCACATCTAAGACTCAACAAAGGATTGAGCTTTATCCACAAATGTTGCTATATCTAGTTAGCCACATTAAAGAAATAATAATCTGAATCTTTAAGTCACAGCATACATAAATGGTAATTAAAAATGTAAATAGACACAAATCCATGAAATACATTAGGGAAAATAAACACAGAACTCAATCCAACACTAATTCTAGAGGCATCTTCAATGACTTATTCCCATTGACTAAGAGTTAGAAGCAAAAATAAACAAATGGGACTATGTCAAATTAAGAAACTATATCACTATGAATAAAAAATGACTAGAATAAAAGGACACCCCTATAGATAAGATTTTCTCAGTACACATCTGTCAACAGGCTAATATTCAAGATATATCAAACACTCACAAAACCTAAAAGCTACAAAAAAACACTTTGGGGATAGAAGTTAATCAGACAATTGTTCAAAAAAGGCATTCAGGGTCCTGAGCAATAGTATAGTGGGGAGGGCATTTCCCTTGCACGTGGCCAACCCAGATTCAATCTCCAGAATCCCATATGATCCCCCAAGCACTGCCAGAGGTAATTCCTGAGCACAGAGCGAGGAGTAACTCCTGAACATCACTGGGTATGATCCAGAAAATCAAAAACAAAACAAAGAAAGAAAGAAAGGCATTTAGCTTGTCAATGGATATATGAAAACAAGTACTTTCCATCAACTATCAGAAAAATTCATATCAAAAAACCAATCAATGTTGTTGAAATTGATACACATCAATCAGACAATCAGAGTTGGCAGGGATGTTAGAAAAAGGAAACTTTATACTGTTGGCAAAAATATTTTTTGGTTTAGCCTCTGTGAAAAACTGCACAGAGACTATTGCAAAAGTTAAGATTTCTATTTCCATAGTCCTGAGAAGTTCCATTTCTTGGAATTTATGTCAAGATCCCCAAATCAATATTTTGAGATTATTTACACTCCAATGTTCACTGCAGCATTAGTCACAATAGTCAAGATCTGAAACAGCCAAAGTTCCCCAATACAGATCAAGATAAAGAAGTTGTGGTGTGTAGGCGCGCACCTGCACACACACACACCACACACACACACACACACACACACACACACACATTTTCAAGAAGTACACTGGTGGAATGTAGGGGATCAAAAATCTGCCATCCTTAAATATGTCTTTGGAAAAAGTTCACTTCATTGGAAGGAAGAACCAGATTGCAGAACAAAGGTTGCCTTTGGGAAAGGTATTTCTAATTCAGTGTATCCCTGAAGGGTATGACCTCATTTCCTTATCAAGAAGTATATAGGCCGTTTTTTTGTTGTACATTGTTTTGTAACATACCTCCAGTGTGCCTTTGGTAACTCAAACCACAACTGAGAAAAAGCTATGCTAGTATATTGATCTTCTTCCCAATATTATCTACACTAGCTAAATTTACCTATATTTTCAGCCAAGTAGTGTGTCACTCAATTTTTTTTTGATCTCTTCCATGTATACAGAAAACTTGAATGAATTTTAATAATAAGTATCTTCTTAGTTTTTCAGTTCTTAATCTCTATGATGTCATTTAATATTTATTCGTTTAGCCTCAAAATAGGCCAGGGAGTGGAGGATAGTTTGTTGCAACTATAAAGAGATAGAAGTTACTGGAAATTTTTGTCATCCAATATTGGTAAGGGCCAGTAAAATGAAAGATGGTCACATTCTTCTAGCATTATAAAATACTGATACTTATTATAATATGAATGTTAAATTATTGGAGGTAATTTATATATAATAAATACTTCTACCAATTGTTTCTTAAACATTTAGGTATAGTAATTATATTTGACTGATTTCTAAAAAGGGCTGGAGCAATAGCACAGCAGGTAGGGCGTTTGTCTTGCACTTGGGTTACCAGGTTCGATTCCTCCGTCCCTTTCAGAGAGTCCAGCAAGCTACCAACAATATCCCACTAGCACAGAAGAGCCTGGTGAGCTACTTGTGGTGTATAGAAAATGCCAAAAACAGTAACAACACAGACACTGAGAGGCCATCATGTTTGGTCGCTTATCTACTTTTGGTACACATATCCCATCCTGACTTATTCCTCCAGCCATCATTTTCTTAGTGATCCCTTCTCTATTCCATTTGCCTTCTTCCCTCTGCTCATGAAGCAGTCTTCCAGCTATGGGTCAATCCTCCTAGCCTTGTATCTACTGTCCCCGGGTGTCAGCCTCATATTTTGTTATTCTATACTCCACAAATGAGTGCAGTTCTTCTATGTCTGTCCCTCTCTTTCTGACTCATTTCACTTAGCATGATACTCTCTATGTCTATACATTTATAAGCAAATTTCATGACTTCATCTCTCCTAACCGCTGCATAGTATTCCATTGTGTAGATGTACCGAAGTTTCTTTAACCAGTCATCAGTTTCTGTGCTTCAAGCCATGACTCTCAAAAGTAGAGAGAGATTATGGGGAATATTATCTGCTATGGAGCCGGGGGTGGGGTGGGGGGGTGGGAAAGGGGGGTATGCAGGGATATTGATGGTGGGGAATGTGCACTGGAGGAGGGATGGGTGTTTGTATTCCCATCATTGTGTGATTGTAACCCAAACATAAAAGCTTGTAACTATCTCATGATGTTTCAATAAAATTTTAAAAAAATTAAAAAAAGAAAATACAGAATGAGAAACTTAAAAAAACAAACAAAAAAACAGTGACAAGTCTCACAATGGAGACTTTGCTCACTCAAGCAAATCAATGAACAACAGGAGAAAAGTGCTACAGATTTCGAAGAAAAATTCTTCTAAGGAAATTCTTAAAGCCAGACTCTGATCTGCAGGTTTAATTTTTGAAAATAGAGGCACAAGATAAGGAACTCTACCCTTGCTAGTGTGAATCAGTCTGGTTTAACCCTGATTCGTACATAAAACTTAAATGTTCCTTGGAGAAAAGTCAATAACCAATTTTTGGTGAATCTAATCCCTTGGCCTTCACGGAGCATATTTGCGTAAATAAGAAGCTTGCCTAAGTATCATAGTCTGTAGCTTAATAATAAACCTATCTCCTAATGCAGACCCCACATTATCTAAACCTCATACATATTTAATTGGAATCCTTTAAACCAGTCAGTAGCTGTTACACATCCAATTCTCTGCTTTCTAAGTTCATGGAGGTTTAAACACTTCCCACCTCAACTATTCTGCATTTAAGAAAGCATGCCAATGACCAAACAAAACGTAGTCCTAAAATAGTTTTCAATTAAAGCTATTTCAAATTAAAAACACTTTTAAAACAACTCAAATTTCTTTAATAATAGAACTACATTTGAATTCTCTGTAAAACAGAAATAAAAGTTTTATTTAATAAAAAGGATTATCATCAGTATGCAAATTGATAGATATGTATGTCTATAGAATGGTGGTATTTTTGTCCTGGGTGTAATTTTGTCCATCAGGAGTCAGTTGAGGATGTCTGTTTTTATTTACCCTGTTTTTTATGAATGGAGGTTCTTTGATTTATAGTGCTATTAATAATGATAGCACAGTGGTTGGGCGTTCTTGGGCGTTCGCCTTTCACTCGGCCAATCCGAGTTCGATTCCTCTGCCTCTCTCGGAGAGCCCGGCAAGCTACCAAGGGTATCGAGCCTGAGAGGCAGAGCCTGGCAAGCTACCCGTGTGTATTGGATATGTCAAGAACAGTAACAATAAGTCTTTCAATGAGACACGTTACTGGTGCCCGCTTGAACAAATCGATGAGCAACGGAATGACAGTGGCAGTGACAGTGATTAATAATGACTTCCCTTGCACAGATTTCCAACAGGACACCTCTCACCAATGTATCCCCTTCCTTCCCCATGATCCTACTTTCAAACCCTAGAACCCTTTCCCCCACTATTCCACAAACTCAGTTATGTGGATCTATTCATCCCACTGTGTTGCCTTTGCCCCTCTGTGTAAAAAATTACAAAGATGCTCTCGCGCTTGGGGGAGGGTGACCTCGGGCTCTGGGGGACAGCTCTCTCTCACATTCGTGGCTCATGTTCGGTGCTCTTGATCAGCTGTGTATGGGCCAGATTGGGATGGCTCCTCCTTGTGCTCTGCTTCTGTGTGTGCCACTGTGCTTTCTTCTGTCTGTCTCTCTATCTCTGTCTCTGTAGTCTCTCCTCTGGTCTCTTCTGACCTCTCTCTTGTTCTGTGTCTTCTCTCTGCTTCTGTGTCTTTTCTGCTGCTTCTGTCTTGCCTCTGTTTTTCTCCCTCAATTCTGTGTCTTCTCCTTGCTGTGTCTTCTGTCTGCATCCTGCTGCCTCTGTCTGTGTCCTGCTGCCTCATCTTCTATCTCTGCTGTTTCCTCTTCTATCTCTGCTGTCTCTGTCTCTTCCCCCACAGTCTTAATTTATAGAGCAATCACGTAGGGAGGTGACATAAAGGTGGGTTGACATTAACAAATCAACAAAGAGGGGTAAGACTGTTTGCCCAGGAGATTAACAAAACCTCATCTAAGGAGATTACTCCAGATTACTAGGAGACCCACTCAAGGGTGGGGTCCAAACAAGGGTGTGTCAGGTTGTGTCCTTTTCTTCCTTCCTCAGTTAGTAGTCTGCTTAAATAATTGTAGTGAATCTACTTTAAATATTTCTAGCAATGTCATTCTGTGTGAGCACAGTAAGAGGCATATCAAATTTAAAATTTGGTTCTTTCTAAGGACAACTCACCATATTTTCTAGACCACAGTCCTCAGGTCAAGTTAGTCTTCCTAACCCCAGCAGGGTCCTAGTCTCGTCATTACTTTTGGATCATGACAGCATTTGTCTATGACCATGTTCTCAACTCATAGTTGAGTATTGTGGCACTTTGGCCTGCCCCATTTCGATGCCAGGGTAGCTCACAGCTTGCCCTGGGTTCATTCCTTCTCTTGTCGGGACCCTGCTTTTGGGGTGCTAGAAACTAAGGGCTACTGAGTAGAGAAAAAGATGCCCAGAAGTAAATATTATTGGAGTCAATCAACTCCCAAGTTGCAAAGCATAATATTAACTGTCTTCCTGTGTCCATACAGAAAGGACATTGGTTTAAGGTAAACTAAGTTCCCTGTGGCAAGGCTAAAGGAACAAACCCAATGTTATCCTACACCTTTATCTATTTGGCTTCTCATAAAGAGGAAAAGGGTGTTGCTAGCATTTAGTGAGTGGAGACCAGAGATAATACTAAATATTCTCTGTTCATAATCAGTCTCCTCTCAAGGCACATACACACACCACTCCACCAGAAAAAAGCACTGATTCCATTAAAGTGAAAGTAGTACTGAGATTTTAAAACAAAACAAAAGATATTAAACCCACTGTTCCTCTTTCTCACTATTATAGGACTAAGCCTAAAGAGTGAAAACTTTGCTAAGCATATAAAAGACAAAGGAAGATAGAGAGCCCGGATTCTGCAGGAGAATTGAGTATTCCAACCAAGGAATCTCTCCTGCTCAGCAGTTTCTATTTTTCTTTTCTAAAATTGGTGAAGTACAGGGCAACTGCCAGGGGTTACAAGGTTTAACAGGAAAGGACAGGACCATATCTCTGCGTGGGTATCATTCTGAAAGTTAAATATCAAAATAAACGTGACTTTTGGCCTCACAATACTAAAACTGGAAACACTTCTAGATAACAACTTCCTAGGAAGTCTACATATGCTATTTCATCTTCACAAGAACAAGACATTATCTGTTGTCTATGTTATTATTTGAATTTTTACTTTGTTTCCAATAAACCAGTAGTTGGTCTTTCCTATGAAAAAATTTAGCTGCATTAAGGCCTGATGGTTTTCAAGTACGGTTTATTGTAGTAGTGATACTAGTGGTAATAGTAATAATGTTGATAGCGATTATTATAATAATTAATTTATTCTGCCTTTTTCTGTTTGAAGTGCATTAAACTTTACTCTGTCTTTTTCCTGTTTGAAGAACATTTATTTTTTCAGTTTCCTATTTTAAGTGCTTCACACTAATAATAATTGGGTCTTCCCATAATACCACAAAAGATAATTTTTAACATAACTTTTTATAAAAACACACTGAAATATGTACAAAATTCCCCAGAATTTAGACATGGTGCTTATAAAGAAGTTTGAATCCAAAAAAATTACTACAAGTAGGAAGATACTCTGTAGGTGTTTCCCACTGTTGGTTAAAATAATCATATGTTCTGAATGCACAACATGCAAAAACATGCATGGAATAAGCCACAATGCAGTCATACTTAAGGGCAGATGATATCTCTTCTAGCCTTGAAGAATGCCTTTTACCTCTGTACAAATTTTGTATCAGGCCAAAAGAAACTAATTTGTAAATATCAACAAACTTGATTTCTTTGAGAGAGTTGAAGATTAAACAATATTAATGCAATTAACCTGACAGGACAAATTAGTTTTCAGTGACAAATAAAGTAGAAAATAATATAAATAGAAACTCACTTTCTCTTCCTGTAGATTTGGAATAGAAAATGTCAAGCTTCATATTTGAAAGTTTCTTGTTGAGCATGAAATTAAATTAAGAGTGTTAATAATAGGAATTCAATATTTAATGTTATCACATTAAATTAGCTTCAGAGATACATCATCACAATAGGTTATGATCAAATCTCTTTGCAGGAGATCTATCTACTCGGTGAGAAAGATAATTTGCAAGGTAATTCTATTCTGAGACATCAGTGTTAAAACTAAATTTTAGCACTGAACCTTCTCTCTTTATATTTTCAGGTTGTGTCTATTATTCTCATTAGGAAGAGTTTAGTTGAAAAAGAACTGGGTCTAGATCCCACTGACATGAGTGCTTAAAGCTCATTTTGATAATTCATAAATTTTCTTTTATTAAAATTATTATTGCTTCTATTGTAGCACTGTCTGTCGTCCCATAGTTCATCAATTTACTCAAGCGGGCACCAGTAACATCTCCACTGTGAGACTTGTTACTGTTTTTAGCATATTGGGTATGCTAAGGGTAGCTTGCCAGGCTCTGCCATGCAGGCAAGATACTCTTGGTAGCTTGCTGACTTTCCTAGAGGGATGGAGGAATTAAACCCAGGTTGGCCATGTGCAAGGCAAATTCCCTACCTGCTATGAACAATGTTATAAGTGCTATAAATAATGTTAATTTTAAGTGCCATGATTTCTACTATGTTAGCACTTAGAATTCTGATTGAGGCATAGGATTTTAATAGGATAGAACAGAGTATTTGTATTTTCTCGCTAAGGAATTATTAACACATATAAATGGAACTGGAAAGAGTATAATGTATAGTGTGCTTGCTTTGTATGTAGCAAACCCAGGGTTATTTTTATTCAACTTCTCAGCCTGACAGGTACATTTATTTTATCCCTAACTATGCCAATCTGTGATGTTTTATTACAGCAGTTTTAACAGACTAAGATATGCATACACATGAAAATGTGATTTATTTTGTTTATTCATGTATTTTCTCTTTCGAGTCCCCACGGTACACAGTGCTCACTCATAGGACTGTGCTCAGGGATCATCCTTGGTGTTGTCCTGAAACCGTATGTGCTGCCAGGAATCAAACACAGATCAGTGGTGTGCAGGGGAAACAGCCCACCTGCTGTACTATTATTTCATTCCTCATATGTATCTTTAAATATGAGATGTTCTTTTGGGAGAACAGATCAGATGATGACATTTATGTTGTAGGGAAATTCTTACTCCTATTATTTTATGTCCAGTAGATATAAACTTATGATCTACTATGGACTAAATAGAAGAGGATCTGATTACAGTTGCTTGACAAACTGAGTGGATCTAGGTAACTCCTATCAATAATAATTACGATAAATATCTGGACATGACAAAAATATGTTGTAGATAAGTCTATGCATAAAGTAAGAGGCAAATTCACAGGTCTTAAAAGTAAAATCTAGTGGCTGGAGCCATAGCACAGCGGGTAGGGCATTTGCCTTGCACGCGGCCAACCCGGGTTCGAATCCCAGCATCCCATATGGTCCCCTGAGCACCGCCAGGAGTAATTCCTGAGTGCAAAGCCAGGAGTAACCCCTGTGCATCGCCGGGTGTGATCCAAAAAGCAAAAAATAAAAATAAGTAAAATCTATAGGTCTAGGCATGACTTCGAGATACTGGCAAAATAATCACTTGCAAGTCCTACAGACTTGAAAAGAAAGTTTAAAAGTTGGCTTCAGAATTAATAATAATTTTTTTTAAAAAAGACCATAGTTTGAAAGCCAAGTTTGAAAAGATAAGGAAAGTGAAAAACTAAAAGTTTGCTGAGTCAGAATGAGAACTTTTAAAAAATAGACACACTCGGGGCTGGAGCGATAGCATAGTGGGTAGGGCATTTGCCTTGCACATGGCCAACCCGGGTTCAAATCCCAGCATCCCATATGGTCCCCTGAGCACCGCCAGGAGTAATTCCTGAGTGCAAAGCCAGGAGTAACCCCTGTGCATCGCCGGGTGTGACCCAAAAAGCAAACATAAATAAATAAATAAATAAATAAATAAATAAATAAATAAATAAATAAATAAAATAAAAAATAGACACACTGGGCAGCTAGCTGTCCTGAACATCTCAGAAGACAAGCATCTTTGTGAAGTCAAGTAATTCAAAATATAGTGCAGATAAATTTTAATAAAATTTTGGCAGAGCTTCTTCTGGCAATTTTCAGCCGACAGTGTAAATGGCTCCCTCAAAGATCCCTCAAAAAGATTGTAGTGGTTGGGCACCTGAATGTCCATACCAGGAATTACCTGATCAGCTCTATGGTGCTTGGGATTGAATTGAGGTCAGCTACATGGAAGCATCATCCTTAGCCCTGTACTGTCTTCTGGCCCCTAATTTTATTAAACCCTGCTTGTACAGGGGATGAAATACTCCACTGCACTGTCACTGTCATCCCTTTGTTCATCTATTTGCTTGAGCTGGCACCAGCAACTTCTCAATTGTGTCACTTGTTACTGTTTTTGGCATATCAAATATGTCATGGGTAGCTTGCCAGACTCTGCCAAGCGGGCAGTATACTCTCAGTAGTTGCCAGGTTCTCCGAAGGGACAGAGGAATCGAATCTGGGTCGGCCTCGTGCAAGGCAAATGCCCTACCCACTGTGCTATCACTCTGGTCCTCAGGGGATGTAAACAAAAATAAAATACACACACATATACATATATATATATATATATATATATATATATATACACACACACACACACATATATATATATATCTTATCTTAAAATCAGATTTTCAAGAAGCAAACTCTAAGGTCAAGCAATGTGTAGGGTTCTCGTCAGTGCTTTCAGGAGATGTAAGGGGAAAGACAAAAGGAGAATTTGAGCTGTGAAGCTGGAACAGTAAAGGTCACCACCCACTGAGAACTGAAAGGTTTATCCTCAAATGAGGGTTGGGCTTTCTCTTTCCCATATTCACCTGTGAAGGACATAACCTGCAGACAGGCAGATAATTACAAGTTGCTAAGAACCAGACATTTGTCCTAATGAGCTTTCAGTAGGTAATTCTCCTTTGCCTGCTAGAAAAATGCTTGCCTCAGTCTGTAGAAGAATGTAGGAATTTGTACGATAGTGAATGAACCATAGTCCATTCCTAAGCTGCTCTGAGCTATATTCGTTTTATAAAAAGTCAATATAGCATGGAAAAAATAAGAAGATCATAGGGCTGGAGCAATACCATTGTGGGTAGGGCGTTTGCCTTGCACACAGCCAACCCGGGTTCGATTCCCAGTATCCCATATGGTCCCCTGAGCAATGCCAAGAGTAATTCCTGAGTGCAGAGCCAGGAGTAACCTTTGTGCATCACCAGGTGTGACCCAAAAAGCAAAAAAAAAAAAAAAAAAAAAAAGCAGAATAAGTGTAAAAAACTAAGGCTCGCCGAGGGGCGAGTGCACTCGCGGGCTCTCCGGGCGGCTCTGTCTCACCGCCCGCGTTCGGTGCTCTGGAACCGCAGTGTGTGGACTGGATCGGGACGGCCGGTGGTCAAGGACAGGCGAAGGAAGAACGAGGACCAAGCTGGTTGCTGATTAGTTACCGTTTATTCAATCTTCCATCTTTCTCATCTCCCGCACTCCCAGCTCTTGGCCTCTCTCTGGATCTACCACTTCTTCCTGGCTTCTCTCTCTCCTCCTCCTTGTCTCTCCCACCTTGCCCTCTAGGCTACAACCAGCCAGGTAGCAAAATCAACATAAGAAAGCCCTTCCTGAGGGCAGGTCACTCCAAAGCCCTTCCTCACTCTTAAGGTTTTTTTCTTTTCCTTAGTCCAGGAACTTATTAACATCTTAATACTAGTTATTTTTGTATGGACATAGCAAGGGATACATTGAGGTTGCAAGGCAGCTCTCCTGGCAACATCTTGCCACAGGCTCAGACCACAGCACTCAGGCCAGATTAATCATTCCTCACTCTAGCAGGGTCCGAATCTAGTTATCACTGTTTGGATCATGACTACATTTGTCCATGATCAAGCTCTTAATTTATAGTTAAGCATTAGGCACTTTGGCCAGGCCCATCTCGATGCCAGGGTAGCACACAACTCACCGCTTGCCCTGGGTCCTTCTTGTCCCAAGTCGGGACCGTGCTTTGGGGGTGCTAGGAAGTAAGGGCAGCTGAGGCTTAGGTCAAGAGAACAGATGCCCTGGAGGAAAATATCATGTAGAGTCAAATGACTCCCAGGTTACAAAAGCATAGCATTTGTTAAGTCTTCCAGTGTCCATACAAAAAGGACTTGCTCTGAATAAACTATGAAAAGGACTCAGGAGAAGAGAAAAACATTATTTACAAGTCAACAGAACACTAAGAAAGAAGCTACAAATAAACAAAGAGGAATAGGAGCACTGTAATGGGAGTATTCAAATAAACCTAAACTACGTGAGGCTATGTTATCCTACAAATAAGGTCAATGTATTTTGATAAATTGGAAGAATTTCATGTTAGTCTTCAATAGTGATATTGATGTTTGGACCACAACTGAAAATGGTCACCCCTCTCCTAGATTACCCTTCCTCATTTCTCTCACTTGTGAATAGCTTATATATATATATATATATATATATATATATATATATATATATATATATATATATTGCTTTTTGGCTCACACCCAGTGACGCAAAGGGGTTACTCCTGGCTCTACACTCAGGAATTTCTCCTGGCGGTGCTGGAGGACCATATGTGATGCTGGGAATCAAACCTGGGTTGGCCGCGTGAAAGGCAAACATCCTACCCTACCCACTGCGCTATCACTCCAGCCCTGCTCTTGTAAATATTTTGATAGTGAGTACTTCATGATAACACAAATACTATCCTTAAACCCTTCATTTTTTACTATGTCATCTTCAATCTATGTCTATTTTTCCCTTGTTTAATTGATTTAAAATGAACACTGAGATATTGAGATGTCAAATATATTCTTGCTTCCATTTATTTTTCTTCTAATAGTCACTGTCAATTATTTATACCATAAGTTAACTTCTTACTTTGTATACTGTCACAATACACAAGGAACTGGAGATAAGGCACTTGTCATTGATTACGTCTTCTGCTGTATTTCAAGCACAGGGCTTCTCCTTAGAACATATTGAACTATTCTATAATTGAAGAACAGGAACCATGCATGCAAAAATGGATATTTATAAATAATAGGGAGAAAGGTAATTCGAGTTTTACCAGGTGCTTTAGAGCTATATCCTTATTTCTTAAGGACACAGCAGTAAAATATACTTAATCCTGTAGAGTGCATACTACGTTCTGGAGAATAGTGCTCCATTCTCCTAATTATTCATCCCCAAATAGACATTTCAGTGATGTTTCATTGGTCGTTCTGTTTTTTCTCTCAGATCTTGAATTTCAGATTAGTATGATGAATTCTGGGAGCCAAGGTTCCTCTGGTGATGCATGTTTATATAGACAAAAAGCTACACTTACGTGATGGCAGTGGTGTAGCACGAGAGATAGCATCTCAGGACATGAGCTGCCTGCTTCTATAGCATAATTATTTCCTGTCATACATAGTTATCTTTTTTGCTGAATACTAGTTTTCATGATGCATTATTTCTGCATCTGGTTTTCTTTATGTTTTTGACCCAAGCAGCACTCAGGGGTCACGCCTGCCTTTGTGCTCAGATACAGGCAAGGTAAGTGCCTTGTCTCTCTACCCCACCTCTGAACCCTAGTCCCGCCTTTTAAATGACTTCCTCATAACAAAGACATTTGATATTTTATAGCTAAATTGTTTTACCTCTACTAAGACCCAGGAGGAAAACCTAGGAAGGTCTCAAATAAAATGTTGTTCTTTACTGTAAATTATGTAGATCTATTATAGTATCCTATGGGTTTGTACCCACTCCCCACCGAGTCTGAGTTGCCATAAACTCTACCAAAGTGTGTCAACCTGTCATCACAAATGTTTTGTGTACTATAGTATTTTCCGTGTCATATAATTTAAGAAATAGGGCAGTTTACATAATAGTATAAATCAACTAACGCCCCATTCCTTATTTGACCACAACTTAAAATGTAAGCTTTGCATGCCACTTGGTAAAAAGGACAAAGGACCCTTTGAAATATGGTAATAAGGACAAAAGACCCTGTGAAATAAGCTGATTCTACATCATAAAGATGTGTAATAGTGATTCTTCATCTTATAGTAGGACTCATGAAGAACTTAAAGACATGCATTTTCCTATATTCTAAAGTGGAATTTTTTGTTGTTATTGTTCTCTAGATAAGTCAATCCTTTAAAACCTTGACCAATATGGAAGGCTCTTGATCCCTTGAATATTGGTCTCACACTTACTAGATATTGAGTATAATACAAGTCTATTAGTGGTACACACCCTTTCTATCTCTTCTAATTAACTGACCTAATATGGTTTTAAATGAATGTGAATGTTCAGGACGTTTCTAGCTATAAACTATATTATTGATAACGGAGGAATTTAATATTATTGTAAAATTAGCCTAAAAATATAAAATGTTGTAACCCACCTTCACTCTATTTATAAGAAAGTGTACCTTCCCTTGATAATCTATCTCCCCTCTCCTGCTCTCTCCTTCTGTCCCTCTTCCTCTCTCATTTATATTATACAATATATATTACATATATATATATATTTATAGAAAACTACTTTACCTATACTAAGGCTGTTTTATATGTATGGAATATATATGGAAAAAATGTATATATTCCTAAGATATTGCTCTAATAAGTCTACCTAACCTATCAAAACAATTATGTTTGTGTTTCCATGTATTTCTATAGTTTATAGAAATACTTTTTGATGCTCATGAATCCATCTGATTTTTTTGAGTGCTAAAGGTACACTTTTATATCATGTTGAATTTTATCAGACTTAACATCCTGGTTATTTTTTAGGTATTTACCATTGTCATAAATTTCTAACTTGTAGAGAAATATTTTTTAAAAAACTGTTCTCTTCCTAGAAAGATCCAAATGGTTTTTACTTGCTCTTTCTATATGAAGTTGTTAGTTCAAATCAAATAATTGATATCAATAAGTCCTGTGTCAGTGATGGTATAGATACGTTCCAGCTATACATGAAATAGCCAATGAATGGGTCCATAACCTCAGAATAAATTTACAAAGGTTGGATTCAATCTGTCACCTATTCAAAATTCATCTATTGGAAGATGAGTTCTGGATGACCTTGTCAAGCTGTCAATGTCAGGATGAACTCTGTTTCCCAATAGCTCTTGAAAAGTCAATATATTCCAACTTGGGTAGAGCATTTTTAATCCCAGTAAATGACCATGGATCACTGTGTAAGAGGGTTATATGAAGTATAATTGTATGTGATTGCTGTGACATTACATTTACCTTCATTTGACAAACTTGGCCTTTTCATCAGTCAGTGCTATTCCAGCTCTGAAAACTGGCCCACATCCAAAACTGAGAGAAGATAATTATTTTTTTTATTGTAGCAGCTGCCCTTTACTTTCAGGCCATCCATAATTTATTGTTTGATTGCATAGATTGAATAAGTATTATTGGCTTTCTCTATGACAATTTAATTTTAGTAACCTTCTCAACTGGTTGCTACTTTGACCTTGATGTAATTGTCGATTATGAATGACCACCTGGCTATTACTGTGATAGGTTGTTTCCACCCCCGGCTGCTCTCAGGTAATCCATAGCTGTGGCAGTGTCGCATCATTTAAATCACAGAGCACAGGAGATATTAATTATGGAATTTCTCAAAGATTTCTTGTATTCCTTTAAGCAGGATATTTTATGAAATAATTTTCATAATTATTGGTTTTTAGTCCCTCAAAGATCATAGTTTGCTAGTAAATTTTGTGCCCTCTTACATTCATAGTAAATACACTCTAATATTTTTGTTCATTACTTATCTTATTCTTATTCTCATTATTTTTGGGTGTTGCATGGCCTTTATAGTCACTTACTAATAATATCTCTTAAGTTCACGACCTATGTTACTGCCTGTTTAATAGAAGTGATTCTATATTAGAAGAAATCTCTCTTGTCACAATTTATATTCTATGCCTAATATACCAGCTCTCGAGAGTTTATCTTATATATATACTTTCCAGGAACCTACCAATATTTGTTTTCTAGATACTATACCCCTTCAGTTCATAGTCCCTTTTTAACTTCCCTAGCTCTGTAACATTGTGATTTGAATTTAATTATGGATCTAATTGCAACATTGCATTTAATCCAGAAATAAGCACTGCTTATAACTTAAAACAGAAGCTCCAGGTGCAATTCTAAGCAAGAGTAGTATTGTAAGCTAATATTAGAGCTAAATGAACTGCCTTGGCTGACCAAGGGGATTTAGAAAATCTGAGTTTTCAGATTTTTTTAACATGTCAATCCTGTGTCCCCATTCTGTGTTTTATAATCCATTTCTTCTAAATCAAGTCCCTAATCTTGCCAGCAAGAGAAAGAACAAGGGTGGGGAGGGGAAGGGAGGGGAGGGGAGGGAAAGAAAGGGAAAGAGGGTGCAGAGGAAGAGAGAGGAAAGGAGAACCTCCAAATTAAGGTTGAGTACTCAACCTAGTGTGGAATTTAATGAAGTCTAGTTCCTATTTCCCTGACTTCATGATTCTAACTGGGTAAATAAAAGGCTTTTTTATATACTGAAATGAGGACACTTGTGATTTCACAATTTATTTTATGTTTTCATACTAGATTTTCATTCACTCTGTCTTTCTTCATTACATTGATGGTGCTTAACACATTTAAATTTAAAACTATTGTCTCAACTTGCCCAGGCTGAGATATTACATCTACCAGTAGAGAGCTACCCATTATCACCCCATGATTGTGTTATTGATTGTGAAAATTTCAGTTTTCTGACATAACTATTTTAGGGATCTTTCCATATTAGTTGTATTAATAGTGGTACTAGTAACATAGACAATTGGATATTAATGAGCAAGTTGTACAGTTCTATTTTAGAGGATTTCAATGAACCACTTCCCAATACCTTACACAGTTAGTTACCTGGGAATGAGGGGGGTGAGGTGTTTCTTAAAAATAGGACATTTCTACAGGAGGTACACTTTGAAACAATGACTACGAGTGATCAAGTAAAATAAATGGCCCTGAGGGAGGTTGAGTCATGATGCAGTTGGTAAACAGTCTGAGAACACCAGAATTAACCAAAATGAAGCTGATTCTCCAAAAGCCTATCACTGGAACTTGGCTTGCATCATCCACGTTGTTGAGGTATAAACCTGGATTATAAAACCTGTCAAAGCTTCCACGAAAAAGAAAATAATCTGAAGGTGAGCTTACTATCTAAATGTAAATAAAGCACCATGCAAGAGAAATTGTATTTTAAAAGTTTTATTTAAGTTATTTTGTTTTAATTTGGGGGCCACAACTAGTAGTGTTCAGGGGTTACTACTATCTCTGCATACAGGAATTACTCCCAGTGGACTCAGTGGGTCATAGAGGATGCCAGGGTTTGAACCCAGGCCGACTGCCTTCAAGGCAAGTGAGTTACCCACTGTACTATCTATCTAGCCCGAGTAATGACATTTTTAAATGATGGTATAGATAACAGAAGCAAAGATACAATATAATCTTGAAAAGGAAGTAATAATACTTACAAATCTATAACCATGAAATAATCAAAATATATTACAAAGTATGTAGGTTTGAGAGTTTTTCATAAATTCATGCCATAAAAGATAAACACAACCAAAAATAAGTCTTTTTTAGAGACATACATGACTTTTAAAAGTATATGTGTTGCATATGTATGTAAATATACATATCTATATGTATACATAGAGAGATGTATATATATTTAACCTCATTGTCCCTGTCTGAAATGTCAACATAGTTGTTAAATGTTAGTATTCATAGGAATCTGAAGGTTGTGTGTTTCCCTTCATAGTAAAGGAACGAATAGTTTAGATTCTACATGTATGTCTTTAGCGATAGCACAGCAGGTAGAAGTTTGCCTTGCATGCGGCCAACCTGGGTTCAATTTCTCCACTCCTCTTGGAGAGCCTGGCAAGATACCAAGAGTATCTCATCCTCACGGCAGAGCCTAGCAAGCTACCTGTGGAGTACTTGATATGCCAAAAACAGTAACTACAAGTCTTACAATGGAGACGTTACTGGTGCCACCTTGAGCAAATTGATGAGCAACGGGATGACAGTGATAGTGTGATATTTTAATTATTTTAAATTATTAATATTAAAAATTTTAAATAGTTTCGGGGTTGGGGCAATACTGCAGTAGATTAGACCCCCAAGACCTCCAAGAGTGACACCAAAAGACAGAGCCAGGAGTAAGTCCTGGATGGAGCTCAAAACAACAACAAAAAGTGTCTTGATAACTACTTATTTTCTATTATTGTCACTGCAAAAAAGCATTACAGAGTAAATAAGTGTTCATACTGCTTGACAATATGTTTTGATTTTATAAGTGGTTCCACTCTTCTTTTTATTTTTACTCATACAAACGTACAATTTTTTAATTTTGTTTTACATACTGAGTATTGGGTTTTAGACAGATTTAATTAAATATCAAACTATTCCTGCTTTCAGAAGCATCCTGTGATTCTTATAGTTGCATGTTGTATTTTCTTACATTTTCCTACTACTCAGAAACATACTACACAGGACCAGAGGGATAATATAGCTGGTATAGGCAATTGTCTTGCACAGAGTCAACCAGGATTAGATCCTTATGGCACCTATATATGGATCCTATATAGTACCCCGAGCCCTTCCAGTAGTCATCTCTGAGCACAGAGCCAAAATTAAGCATTAAGAACTACCAGGTGTGGTCCAAAAACAAAGCATCTATCTATCTATCTATCTATCTATCTATCTATCTATCTATCTATCTATCTATCTATCTATCTATCTACTGTCTGCCTGTCTATCCTTTATAGTATTCTATATTTTATGCTATTGAATAATTAGCATCTACATACATTGAATTAAATATTATATTATAGTATCACTATATCACTGTCATCCTGTTGTTCGTCAATTTATTTGAGTGGGCACCAGTAATGTCTATTCCTCCCAACCCTGAGATTTTAGCAGCATCTCCTTACTGGTCTCTCCCAATGATTGGAGGCTCTTTCACGGTCAGGGGAATGAGATCTATTTTTACTGTTTTTGGCATATCAAATATGCCTCGGGTAGCTTGCCAGGCTCTTCCCATGCGTGCAGAATACTCTCGGTAGCTTGCCAGGCTCTCATATTATATTATATATAATATATATTATATTGTGTTATAGTATATTATAATACAAATCTCACAACAGAGACGTTACTGGTGCCCACTCGAGCAAATTAATGAACAACGTGATAACAGTGTTACAGACAGTGCATAGCATAATATACCATATATTATAGTACTATATTATATGTCATGAATTTATATACTATATTCATGCTTATTAATACACAATACATATTTAAATACGATTAATATATAATAGTAAATATTACATATTTTTCCTTGGGATTTATCTTTCTCTGAAAAAGTAAACTGTAACATTAAAAGAAGTTCTCTGCCATGTCATACATGAAGAGCTCCAGATAACCGGTGTGATTAACCACATTGCAATGTGTTCCAATCTCTAAATGTAATTGCTTAAAAAATTTAGCTAAGCAAATAAGCTATCAAGGTCCTTACTTAAACACATGAAAAAGAAATCCATGTTATAACTTTAGGTAGTCCTCTTAGATAAACTAAAAAATCATACGTCACAAAATAGAAGATAAGCATGACTTTATTCGCAGAATAAGGGTTTCTAAGGACTGAAATATAGGAAATAATTTAAAAGCTTCAGGCTCGACTCACTTATAAAAATAAAAAGAAAAGAAAGTTAACAAATATAGATAGATTTATGCAAAGCAAAGCAAAGAGAGCTTTTTTGAGGGCAAGAATCATAGAGTGGCACTATTTATGCAGATAGACAAATATAGAACTATAGACTTTTAAGCTATGCAAAATTAAGAGATGAGAGAGCAGAATATTTTAAAATATATTTTATTGATTTGAGCTAAGGAATTTATTATGAATTACTCGAGGGTTTGCTCTGTATTTTTGAATGCATGATGATCAAGTCAGATAATTGGGGGATTTGCCAGGAATAGAAATTGGCCTCATATATCAAACATTATATCTGTAACTTTAGGAAGCTCTCCAAAAGAGCACATCTCCAATACATGGTTGCTTCAACAGTATTGAGATTTTCTTGCATAAAATCTCTGGCAATAACTGCATTTGGTTTATTGAGAAACTTATCAGTCACACATTTATATTTGTCTATCTGCAAAGGGAAACATCTCCCAGAGGAGACGGGAAATCTACAGCATGGCATCATTCTGTAATATAATTGAGTACTATGGATCAACATATAAGTTTCTCATTTTCTCTCAGAGTATGCCTCTTTTATTGGACTGGTTAAGTTTATATATTTAATTGATTGGTGCTGCTAATTTCTAACCTTATGTAGTATAAATTAATCAAAGAAATATACTTTCCTCATGTAGAGTGAGATCTAATTTCTGTGAACTATAAGAAAGCACATGACTGGCAATATTCTAGAATCAGGTGGGTGAATCTGAACTCTGTGTGTTTTCCATTTCATTTTTTCTCACTGCTGACAGCATTACAGTGGTGGGACAAGCAAAAATGAACTGTGGAAGCAAGAAACCAAACACCTGAAAATGAAAATGGGTCAGGGGCATTATTTTAAACTAAACAGATTAGAAAACAGACTCATTAGAATAAATTATTGAATGACAGGGAAACCCTTTGAACAACAACAACAAAATCCTGAAAGTTCAGGAAGGCATAATTGAAATGATATAAAGATGCTTGATGGAATGCATTAAAAGTAGATTCACTGATTTTAATATGTTAAGATGTAGGTTCGTAGCAACAGTACAGCGGGCAAGGTACTTGCCTGGCATGAATGTGACCTGAGTTTAATTCCCAGCACCCCTCATAGTCCCTTGAGCTTGTAGGAGTTATCTCTGAGCTCAAAGCCAGCAGGAAGCCCTGAGCATCTCCAAGTGTGAACCCCAAATGAAAACAAATACATAAGCAAATATAAATAAATTCACAAATACATTTTAAGAGAATCCACTATGCATGAAACTATTGATATATTTAATCTAAATATCATAGCTATGTAAGATATGGACTGTATCTTGCTTTTAAGTTCAGCTATTAAAAATGTAAAGATGATGGAGATGTACTTTGTTTCATGTACTTTATGGCATCTCATAGGTGTTTTCAGATCTTTCTCCTTTAAAATTTTAGTGACTTCACTGTACCTAGATGATTCTTCCAGAACACCTGTTTATTAAATTCTTTTTTAACTTCACCTTCACTGTACTACTGCCACTCACTGTCACTCATCATACTCCTGTCATTCTCAAAAACCCACTCTCCATGATCTCTATTCTATTCTGTTCAATCTCTTCTTTCTAATCACTACCTCTTTGATTTCTATGAGTGGCTTCTACCAGAATGCCATTAACATGTGCCTGTCAGCTTTTTGCTGTCAGTCAACCAACCGATGTTCTTTCTTCTGTCCTTAACCAATTTAAACCCCTAGATCAATCATAAAACTATCTTACTTACACCTCAACTGCCCTGCCTCTCTCATTTTTCAAATCACACACTTGACAAAGTCGCAGACCTGTTTACATGCTTACCTCATCTTTGCACCCATGCAGATTAATATGACTGCAGAAAAATAGATCACCACTCTTTTTCATTTTTCAAATTCCTGATTCAAATCTCAAGTGGATTTCATTGCTGTCTTATCATCATCCTATATTAGACCTTCATCTCCTAGAAAACTCTGACACCTGCTTCACTTTCTTCTTTTCTCCTCCTCCTCCTCCTCCTTCTCCTCCTCCTCCTCCTCTTCCTCCTCCTCCTCCTCTTCCTCCTCCTCCTCCTCTTCCTCCTCCTCCTCCTCCTCTTCCTCCTCTTCCTCCTCCTCCTCCTCCTCCTCCTCCTTCTTCTTCTTCTTCTTCTTCTTCTTCTTCTTCTTCTTCTTCTTCTTCTTCTTCTTCTTCTTCTTCTTCTTCTTCTTCTTCTTCTTCTTCCTCCTCCTCCTCTTCCTCCTCCTCCTCCCTTAACTCCTCCTCCTCCTCCTTTTCATTCTCATTCTCAATCTGCTTCTGCTCCTGCTCCTCTTACTGCTCCTCTTCCTCCTCTTCCTTTTTCTCCACCCTCTTACCTGCTAGCTGCGATCCTCAAGGCTTAATCTTAGCTCATCACTCAGGGATCACTCCTAACAATTCTTGGGAGTCCATATGGAGAGACAGGGATTTAGCCCTGATCAGCCACATTGCAGGCAAGTATTTTACTCACTGTACTCTGGACCCTGCTCCTCTCTTTTGACACCTTTTACCACATCTTCAAACTTATTGTGATCATTATAAAACTGAACAATCAAACCAGAACTTCACAGGCTCCTACAACATGTGAAAAGGGATGTACTCCTATGTTGAATCTATTTGACTCTTTCCTTATTTGCACTTCTATGAAAACATACATTTGTAAACTTGATCACATTTAATGATATGTCTCTAGTAGTTATTGCTTACCTCATAGATACCACCAAAATTGACTTCTCAACTATATCATTTTATTTATGCTAAAAATATGTACACAATAGTTTTTCTATGATAAAATTAATTATTTTTACAATCAAAAATAATTTTATTTTGATCCCACTTCCTGGGATACCTACCAGCCCATTTCCTTGGTTCCCTTCAAAATAAAATACTTTGCAAGATATTTTATATGAATATTTTACTATTTCTTCAATGTATTTTGTAATTTACCTATGCTAGTCTCTTGCCGCCGCACCTGGCTGTCTTCACCCGAGCCCCTAGAAGCGCGGCAGGTTAAGTTTCCCAACCCGAGCAGAGGCTCAGCAGCCTAAGTCCACCAGTACCCAGACACAGCCATGCTCAAGGTCACTCTCCACACGTTGGGACAAGCTTGATGCTTGAAGGAACCATCAGAGGAGCCCAGGTGTGTGGGACCCAGGGCTGAGATATCCAAGCCTGCTCAGATGGGGACTGGGCCTCCACCTCCTCCACCCAGACCTCTCATTTTCCAGTTGCTTGGCAGCCACACCCACAAACTGCCCCTGGTGCTGTGTAATCCCACCAATGGCCAAGATTCAGAGACTATAAGAACAAGCTCCCTTGGGGGGACTGGAGCAATAGCACAGTGCGTAGGGCATTTGCCTTGGACGCGGCTGATCTGGTTTTGATTCCCAGTATCCCACACGGTCCCCTGAGCACTGCCAGGAGTTATTCCTGAGTGCAGAGCCAGGAGTTAATCCCAGTGCATCACCGGGTGTGACCCAAAAAAGAAAAAAAAATAAATACAAGCTCTTGGAAGCATGCAGTCCCTACCTTTTATAGCCTCCCTCTTGGAGAACCTGGCAAGCTATCAAGAGGTTCCTGCCCACATGGGAGAGTCTGGCAAGCTCCCCATGGCATATTCATATGCCAAAACCAGTAACAATGATCGGTCTCACTCTCCTGACCCTGAAAGAGCCTCCAATGTGGCACCATTGGGAAGGATGAGTTAAGAGAGGCTTCTAATATCTCTAGGACGAATGCAGACGTTACTGAGACTGCTCGAGAAATTCGACGATCAATGGGATAACGATGATGATGATGACCTATGCTATCAAATCTCCTACTCATTCTTGGAGTGAAACTGCCTCTTTCATCATCATCAGTGAACTCGAATACAAAGCAAATAGTGCCCAGCAAGCATACAATTGTCTTAGGGAACATTGTTAACAATCTTTTTACTCTTGGCAATGTATTTTCTTCGGGTTTCATGCTCAACCAATTTTGCTGTCCTTGTTACTTTTGTTTTATGCAATCCTTGTTATTTCTCAGTCTTCCTGAAAGTTCCTTTTTTTTGCCCAACCTCATAATGAAGCAAATTTAGTTTGATAATCCCATTTCTTATCTGACTATCCACACTCTCTTGTAAGACTCATTCAGTCTTCTATTATATGCATCTGCTAAAATTTATTTTGATAAAAAATGACTAAAATATGTTTTATTCCCAAACATTCATCTTCAAACCAGATTTTACTTTTATATTATAATGGTTTACCTGATATTCACTGTTCTAGAATGTAAGTATATTTAAAATAAACTATCATCACCCTTCCTATTCAAGAAAAATTATCCAAACACCCACATTCTTTCCAAGCTATCTCAGTTGATAATAATTTAATATTTCTAGTTGCAAGAAGCTTCAAATTGAAGTAGCTGTTTATTTCTCTCTTAAAAGCAACACACCAGACTTTTCAGTGACTATTCTCAAATTAATTCTAAATCTGATAATGTTTACACAGCTACATTATTACTGCCCTGGTCCCTCACTATGACCTTTTAAATTTAGCAATAGCCTCCTAATGTGCTTCTGTGATTATGGCCCTAAAATTTAATTCTCTTTATTATTCATTATCAATGTATTTGTCATACTGATCTATCAGATCACGTCATTCTTACTCTCAGAATATATGCATGTCCATTTACTGCCCTTTGAGAAATTTGTTAAAACTTGACAGCAAAACTTTAAGAAAATATTTATCTTTATTCAGTTTAAATAAATTATCTACCATTTTGAGGTGACTAATAATTGGTCATGTTAAAATCCATTAAACAGTTAACTTTAAACAGTTAACAGTATTTAATCAGAGGATGAATTGGAGTAAATATTACTAGTAATAAGTAAGTGGAAATCCTAAGTCACACAAGAAGTTTATTTATAAAAGGTACTTAAAATAAGATTAAAAAATAATAACATTCATGGAAAAATAGTTGTATATAGTTTAACTTGGATGAGTAAAATGTTATATTCAGCACAATTTCATGGGTTCTTAATCTAATTTAGATTTATAGTTGAAACTTTATTTTTTGTCACTAAACCAGAAATGCTAGGTTGTTTTATAAAAATACAAGAGCATGGTGCTTAAACTTCATTTATTTTCCTAAATCAAAGGAGTTATTTGAAGAGTGTAACACCTGTTGTTTGGGCAAGAAGATCATAAAATTAGCCACCTATTAAGATCTTTTTAGTATATTTTCAGAAGCAAAATAACCAATAAATCTGTCAATTCTTAAGAATTGAATCCTAGAATAAAGACATAATGGAAAAATTATCTTAAGAATGCTGAAAAAGAAAAGTTTCCTGAAAAAAAGTGACAAATCAACTAACACCCTTGTGTTTTATAGATGTGTTACACATCGTCAAAGTTAGAGGTGTTTTTTTTTTTTTATCTTTCTCCATGCTTTGTGAACAGACAGCAAAAATCAACAAAGTTTATTATTTGCTGTAGGATAACATTGGTTTGTCCATCTTCCTCCACCTTTTCTCTTTTTCTTCAAGGAGGTTAGGTTTATTGGGTTACAGCCATCACAGTGCTCCTGAAGCACTCCAATTCCTCTGTGTTTATCTTTAACCTCTCCTCTATGCTCTGCTCCCCCTACCAATCACCTAAATCCCCAAATCAGATCATGTGACTTATAAGGTCAGATCCTTCTAAGGACTCTGGATTTTGCAAGTGAAATATTGCTTTTCTCTTTGCCTTATGTTCTTCTCATAGTTTACTTTAGAGCATTGTCCTTCTTGTATCTACACAGGAAGACAATTAATGCTAAGCTTTGGTAACTTGGGAGTTAATTGACTATGAATAATATTTACTCTTGGGCATCTGTCATAGTTACTCAACTTATATCTCAGTTACCCTTGGTTCCTAGCACTCCAAAAGCAGGGCCCCGACAAAGAATGGATCTAGGGCAAGCTGTGAGCTACCCTGGCATCAACGCAGGACAGGCCGAATTCCATAAATCTTATAATAAATTAAGAGCACGGTCATGGACAAATTCTGTAATGACCCAAATAAAAGTCACCAGACAAGGCTCTGCTGGGGTTAGGAAGGACTAATCTGGCCTGAGCACTGTAGTCTGATGTTTATAGAGAAATGTCGCAAGGAGAACCACTCTATAAGCGTAATGTGTCTCTTACTATGTCCATACAAAATGACTAGAAATATTATTAAGAAGTTAATTTTAAGATGATCATTTAAATGTATCTGGACTAAGGAAAGGAGAAATACATACACCCTTAGACAAAATTTTGCCCTTGAGCTGCTCTCCGAGGAGGATGAGACCTTTGTTTTAGAAGTGTTCCCAGGAAGAAAGGGTTTCACATATATTGAGTGTGCTATCTCACCTATGTGGAGTCGCCACCCCCAACCTTGGAGCTGGGTCTTTTAACTAATACTGAGAGATGGGAAAACAAGATAGTGGCAGACTAGCATGGGAGAGAGTAGGAGTCTGGAATGAGAGGCAGTGTGAGCTTGCAATGGGGACGGAGATTGGAATAAATGGTGGCTGATCACCAATCTGCTTAGCAGCCCTGTGCCCTCCTTCTTGCGTCTGTTGGCAGCAGTGACTAGCCAGGGTGGGGAAGCGTCTCATGGCCATCAAACACACGTGGTGAGAGAGAAACCTACACATATATTTTGATCACATCATTTGCCATAAGAACAGTATTTTTTTTTAATTTGATGAGTCAATGCCAGTATTTGCTTCGAAAAAATATACCTGTTCTAAAAAAAGGATAATTTTTAAAATTGAATTAAAAAAGGGCTGCAAAAATGCTACAGTGTATAGTATATTTTGCACCCCAAAATGATTCTCTGAGCTTCACTGGGGGTGATTCTTTAAAGGAAAAGCAGGAGTAAGCCAAAAACACTTCAATGGGTAGCCCCGAAACAAAACAAACAAAAAAGGACAAAATGGGAGCAAAGCACGATGCTCCTCATAATCATGCCACCAGACTTGTACCAGTCTGTTTCACTTGGGGCGCCCCGAAAAGGAGTGGGTGAGACCTCTCCCTGCCCCAAGGGACCCAGCCCCAGCAGCCGAAAACCTCCAGAACCCAGCCACCACCACCACCGTGCTCATGGCTGCTCTCCACATGCTTAGGCCGAGCATCACCCATGAGCGAATCAATTCCTGGATCACACAGCCACATTCTCTTCAAACCACACACCCTAGCCATACTCCAAGGTTACTGCACCACATTCGATGGTGTTCAAAGTAGGAGGAAACCATTTTTAGAAGGAAATGTACATTTGTTTTTACAGTCATACACACACACACACACACACACACACATATATATATATATATATACATATAAGTACACACAGCTCAACCTTTAAGAACATGTTAGTGATTTTTTATAAAAAGGCTGAATAGCCCCTGGGTGAAATACAACAACCTCCACACTCTTTCTCTAAGGACACTTTTTGGTAGCATTCTCAGTGATTTTTCAAAACAAACAACACAAAATATATTATTTCTCTTCTGCTTTGGGGCAGGGATTTGGGTTTGGGATGGAAACATCTAAAATATGGTGGTGGGAAGGTGTAATGGTGATGAGACTGATGTTTGAATATTAAATGTAACGAAATATTGTGAACTACTTTATAAAATAAATAGTATTTAAAAAAAAGAACAATATGAAAGAATCATGATATCACTTTGTGTGTATGACTGTAATCCATACTATAAGCAATAGTTGACTTTTATGAACACTCAGAATTATTATAAAAATAATACAGCAAAAATACATAATTTGTTGTGTTCTATTCATTCATTCATCATGTACTAAACATTGTCATACTCACTATAAGTTCAATACTTATATAAATTATATTTCTTAGCAATTTCTTTTATAGAATCTTCATCATACTTTATAAATACCATTCTATTCAGTACAGTTACTAAGGCTGTTTTAAAGTTTCAACTATATATTTGTCTAATTATCCAAGTTTATTTATATTTCATCATTCAACATCTTACACAAATTAAAACTTACATAATTAATACATATGATTAAGTATCTAATGCTTCTTAAATACCCGCAGTTTTTCTAATCTATCCACTATTGCTGGTTTAAATCTTTACTTATTATTACACGAACTTTGAGCAAAAACCTGTATCTTTTCAGCTACACATTATTTTTCAGTTTCTATTAAAAAATAGAAATAAGTAGCAGAGAGATAGTACATAAATCAAGGGTATTTTTCTTGCATTAGGCCAATCTTGGTCTATGCCTATTTCTGCATTCGTTCCCCTGAGCAATGGCAGGAGTGACTCCCAGAGAACCGAGTAATCCCTCGGGTGTGGTCCTGAAACAAACAAAAACAAAAATACCAGAACCTGGACTGGAGAGATATACACAGTTTCACGTGATAGCCTTCTGTGTGACTAATTGCAGTTCAGCTTTGGAAACCCCATAAGCTCACTAGAGCATTTTCAGGAATGATTCCTCAGCAGAGCAGGAGTTAGCACACCTTGAGTGTCATCGAATTCACACCCTTCAATAGAAACAGACTGTTTTTCCTCATCAAATATTGATTTAAATTTTACATATTTTCTATAATTGTCTTCTTTGCATGATGCGCTTATATATATATGCTGATCTCCATCACTATATATGTCAAAAAGTGATGCTTCCTATATCATTATGAAAGTAAAAATTATACAGTCTCCTAGAACAGAAGTTATACTACCTGAAATGTAGTGAAACACCTGAATATTCAGACTATGTACTGCTGTCATAGTCCTATAGATATGTAAAGGATTCTAGCATTGAATTGATTCTTATTAGGTCAAGGACAAAGTGATTTACCCTGCTTTTCTTTCCTTAAGAGCATGTATATGACAGGCCTTTCATCAATGAGACACTGTTTTGAAATAGGCAAAGAAAAAAAAAGCTAAGAGCAATCCATTTTAATTTTTGTTGTTGAATTATCAGCTTTGGGGCCATTTTATACTGTAAATTTCATTGTATTTATATACATAATACAAAAATTGCATCATCAGTATTTGGAAGGCATTAAGAAATTTTACCTATAGCTGAATGACACTTAACCATATACTAAATGCCAAGTGCAGTTCTAAATGCATGTTTCAACATATGAGAAAACTGAAGTCCTAAAGCACCTGTGTAGGAAATATGAATTTCTTATAGTCTCCCAAACTGGAAGCAACAGGAGTGGGATTCACACCCAGACACTCCTATTCTTTACTCCATCCCTGAAACCATCAATCACTGAACAATACATAGTCAGTGTGCAGTATAATTGATTGAGCATTTATTGGCAAACAGAGATCATGATCTGCATCAAAGCCAATGAGTCGTCCGAAGATACAAACCATTAAGGTTCAGACCTAGGGGAGATTTGAAGAGTCAGGCAGGGAAATGACTTGATCATAAGGTATTAGTTGCAAAAATTTTCAGATTTGTCCCTAAATTTGTCTTCCGTAATTGGCCGACGAGAGACGGCAAACATCTCAAACATAAGATTGTAGTGTAGGGGGTCTATTATAACAATCAACAGATGTTTTATTTTTCCCTAGAGTATGATTTTTCCATGAGTTTTTGTAAGTACTGAATTATTGACCCAGATTTTTCACTTTCAATTAAGTTTCAAGATGACTCTTTGATATGATATGGGAACCCTCTTTTTTTTTTTTGTATCATGGTGGCTCCCCAGCAGTGATATAAAGACTCTAAAGTCACTCATTGATAATCAGACAAGCATAATGAGTCAGTCAATGCTTGGGACTTTGGGTCTTGAAAACGTCAGGGCCACGCCATGGCAGACAGAGATGATGAATGCCTTTCTTAAGTTTTGCAAAATACTACATAAATGGTGTGTTTCTGAAAAAGTGAGCAGATACTGAAAAAATGTGGTGCATTCAGAACAGAGACAGTAATATTGGTGCTATAATTAACTGGGCAGTAATAACATATAAAGCTAACTTCCAAATTAGCAGAACATAAGACTCAGATCATTGAAGCTGTGCAATGTAAAATGCTTTTCTTTTTTTGGGCCCTGCTATAGCCAGGCTGCTACTGTGATCTTGAAAATGTAAGTCAGTGTGTTACACAAGGGTTAACCTCAATCTCTTCGTGGGAATAGCCAGACCTGAACTCAATCAGCTTCTCTTAGTTCTGTCTTAGAACTCAAAAAGTAGAGTTAATTTAGAAGTGATATTACCTATCCAATATTGATGTTAATGTATGCATCAGAATGGTACTAACTGACCAAGAAATAAGTTTAATTGGAATAGCTAGTGTAACATTTTTAAATGAAGATGACTAAATGCTCACATATTGGTTAACAAAACAAATTTTAGACATAAACCTAGATGTGCAGAGGAACCAAGTCTACAATAATCACAAATGCCTCTAATAACAGATCCTTAAAGCTATATAAAGCTTTATTTATTCAATAAAAGACTGATTGGCTCTAGGTCATATATCTCCAAAGCTTTCTCTGTATTTTGGTAAAGGCCACCCAGAGAAGTTGCCATATATTACCTTAGAAGTCGATGTCATGTGGGAATTCCTGGGTACTTCCACATGCTGCTGCTTGCTTAATAATTTTCTGCTCTTTAACTTAATGGTTCATAGCACACCACTTTCACTGGCATTTAATTGTATGCTGATATTCTTGTAATGTGAAATGCCTCATGCACATGCACACTGGAAGTTTGCAATTATATGTAATCAATCCAAGTCAGAAGTTAAACATTTTACCTACATAGAAGTTTACATTTTTAATCAAAAGTGTCTATTACAATAGCCAATTTCATAAACTCATCTAATTGCATGTATTTATGGGTCAAATCATATATTTAAAAATTAAGTGCATATTTAACATACATGAAACCATTGTATAGATATCAGAGAGGTAAAATGTCTTTTTCAAAAGGACCTTTTTCATCCCTTAGGTATCCAAATGAAGAGCTTTGGTTGACATTTTATTTGTGGAGAGTCATTAAGAATTTTAAGAATGAACTGCAATATTAAACTCTAGTCTGCTGTTTTTATTCTTAGAAATAAATATAGGACACTTTGAACAAATAAAGGATTTTTATGTAGTATATAAGCTTACATGAATTGAGAACAAAGCAAAGGTATTATGTGGGGTATTATTTATTTTTAAATTCGGTGTTTAAAAGTTATGAATTTTTATGTGATATATTAGTATTAAACTAGGTCTAGGCTTATGTAAACTGTATATATAAATAGGGGCATCTAAGAAGATATATAAAATATGCAATTTTAATCAGTTCTATGGGATCCACAGAGATTTGTATGAAGAGCTATGCATAGATTCTAAGTGTGTAATTTCCCCTAAAAAATTGCTACTAAAAAATTCTTAGATTCTAGGCCTTCTGCCCAGAGATGATCCGGAGCCGTGGCACGAGAAGCAGACCCTCCGTGCCTAAAGACTGTGATCCTGAGGCCTCCTAACCCATTTTTGCACCAGAGCAGCTTCTTGCAGCCATGCATTTTGACTGTGAGCTGAGCTAAAATATTAGAAACCCAAAACCACGCGGACTCAAAGTCTTCACTCTCAGCAATGAAGAGAAATTATTAGATGATGCCTATTCAGCAGGCCTGATTGTTGGGAAAATTTCCAAACAATAATAGTGAGTTCTGTATGGAAATATGTAATGTACTCAAAGTATATAGAGTATAAAGGGAATATCATTAGCTACTTAGGTGGGGGGTGTGGTGGGAGGGGGGTGTATTGGGGTTCTTGGTGGTGGAACATGTGCACTGGTGAAGGGATGGGGGTTTAATCAGTATTTGACTGTGACTTAAACCTGAAAGCTTTGTAATTTTTTTTCTTCACGGTGATACAATAAAATATTTCTTATTTAAAAAAATTTTAGATTCTATTTATAATGCATTATTTTTCTTTAAACCAGTTAAACTAAATTGAAATAGTATGGCATGTTATCAAGAATACCATTACTATTAACATTTTAAGATGGCTAGAAAATACTTCGTTAGAATATGTTATTGTTGAATTACTATCCCATTTTGATATGACTTATTTTTATCTTTATACTGGACTTATATAAAGAAAAGAAAGAGGATAATAGAAAGGAAGGAAGGAAGGAAGGAAGGAAGGAAGGAAGGAAGGAAGGAAGGAAGGAAGGAAGGAAGGAAGGAAGGAAGGGAGGGAGGGAGGAAGAAAGGGAAGGAGGGAGGGAAGGCTTAATTTTTTGAGTTATTCATCAGGAAAAATATAATTATTTCCATTGTTTAAAGCTAGTTACTCTTTCTAAACAAGGTTTCAGTCAAGTAAGCATAAAGCCAAAACTAAAGGATAATTTTATATGTCCATGTGAAAAATACATGAATAGTAAGCTCAATTTGAGGATGAGCAGACACTGAAACTTAGATTTGTACCAATCCTTGCTTTAAAGTATCTTCACCATGCAACTATTGAAAATAAATAAATACTTTAAACACAATTTGGTGAAAACATTTATTCCCAAAGTGTCAGAATCAATGAGTCTTATTAGAAAAAATATGCTAGATAAGATCTCATTTGAGACATAATAGTTTATTGCCCAATATAACTCTAATGAAATTTAATCTGGCATTTTGAAACTACTCATCAAATAACAGATTAATATTTCTTTCTTTGTATTATGCAATTGGATAGTTGGAAAGGGATGTTTTTATTTTATTTTATTTTATTGATTCACTGTGAAATATAGTTACAAGCTTTCATGCTTGAGTTACAATCACACAGTGATCAAACGCCCATCCCTCCATCAATGCACATTTCCCACCACCAATATCTTCAGTATACCCCCACCTTTCCCACCCTCCCACTGCCTCCATGGCAGACAATATTCCCCATACTCTCTCTCTACCTTTGGGCATTATGGTTTGCAATGAGAGTTCAATGATACTGAGAGGTCATCATGTTTGGTCCTGGAAAGAAATATTAATTCTGATCAAAGTGGTTATCTTTTGGTTCTCCAAAATTACATCTTTCAAATTTAAAAATCATCAACTATTTAAATGATCAATATTCCTTTGAGAAATGCACCTTTAAATTAAATTCATATGGAGTATTTTGCACATAATTGGGCAACTGTTGTATTTATTGGTTGGGGTGATAGCACAGTGGATAGGGTGTTTGCCTTGCACATGGCCAACCTGGGTTTGATTCCTCCACCCCTCTTGGAGAGCCCGGCAAGCTACCAAGAGTATCTCACTCGTTTAACAGAGCCTGGCAACCTAGACATGGTATTCGATATGACAAGGACAGTAACAAGTCTCACAATGGAGACATTACTGGTGCCCGCTCGAGCAAATCAATGAGCAACAGGATGACAGTGATACAGTGACTTATTATACAATGAAGAAAAAAATAGCACATCATATAATCAAAATCCTAGCTTGAACTATTGGCATGTAATATTATAAAAATCCTAAATTGGAACCAGAGCAATAGTTATAATAGGTAGGCCACTAGTCTTGTAGCAGCCAACCTAGTTCAGTCCCAGATACCCAATTCGGTCCCCTGAGCTCTCTAGAAGTTATCCTTGAGCATACAGCCAGGAGTAATACCTAAAAACAATAACGCATAGGTTAAAAAGACAAGAAACATCCCCCACCCACAAAAACTCCCCTCAATATATACTGAGATGTCTTATTCATTAATATGACTATCTAGATGCCTCTCACTTAATTGGAGTCATGATACTACATGATTTTCTGTAGCAAAAATATATCTTTAAAAAATGGGGAAAAGTGTTTTTTATTATAGTATAGGAATTGTTTGATTTCATGGTAAAAGTCTTCAAGACATCCATTGTAAAAGTCTTAACTTGATTGAATTTTATGTGGAAGTTTTGTCCTATATTTTAAGAAGAAAAGAAATACTTAGAACAATTGGATCAGAGGGAGTTCTTTTATGGCAAGTTTTAATTAGACGATTGTTTACTTAGAGAAATTGTTTTCAAATTGCAGTGTACAGCAGAATCACCTGGAAGGCTTATTAAAGCAGAGAGCTTTGGATTCCACCCCCAGAATTTCTGCTTCAGTGACTCCGAGGTGAGATCCATGGAAGATAACTTTTATACTCACTGACTTACGTGTTGTCTTGATTACATGAATAATGCATTCTTTATTTAAGACTCTGGCATTCGGGATTATGGATGATGCTGATAAACTATAAGCTTTTTTCTTACTGAAATACTAGTCTGAAATAGGAAAGTAAACTTCATGTCTTCTTGAGGTTTCATGTGAACCAGGTTTGAGAGTGACATCACTTCAAAAGCTAGACATAATTGTGCACTATGGCAAAGTGAAGAAACTCAGCTTCAACTTGAAATCTTGCTTATTTTGTATAACAGGCTGAACTGAGTCAACGCTTTCTGCTCACTCTTTTCCTCAATGTGTTTATAAATAAGCACTTTCAGGGACCAAAGAGATAGTTCAGGGGTTAAGGCTATGCTTTGTATGGATGCCCCATACCACATGATCCCCAGAACATCACCAGATGCAACCTTGGGCACACCTGAGCACCAGACATCACAGGACCCTTTCTGAAGCCCACCCTCAAGGCTTTGTGTAGAACCAGGTGCTTGGTTGATAGAGAATCACTAATAAGGATCTTTGAGTTTCCTGAGCACTGATTGAGAACTGAAAATAGATTAACTAAAAGTTTTAGAATCATCGCTAAAATGGTATTTTTTTCTGATAATCTAAAAAAATTGCATGTTCTTGGCTTAGAGGCTGTTTTTTGTACTATATGTACAATCATCAAAATGAATGCAGACACGTAAGTGTACAAAGCCTCCAACACCTGATTTTCCTGTGAAGTACATAGGATTATGTCCTAGAAGCTGTAATTCTAATATAGCCCCTGTGTAGCAAACTTAGGAAATGCAATCAGGAAATTTTAACTTAAAATTAAAATTATTTTATTAAAATAAATAAGAAGGCAAGATTATCAGAAAGTAACCTGGATAAAGAGAAAAAAAAGAAGAATCACAGAGAAACTCGGATCAAATGATAGAGCAAAGCAAAAACAGGGAAAAGTTTACATAGAATGACGTTAGGTATCTTGCATGAAGAAAAATTTTTTAAAAAGTTAAAGCTATGTAAATAAAGTAGGAATAATAATTAATTAAAATAAAATATGCAAGCACACAAAAGATGCTAAAATGTTAAGCGCATAATACCTGAAATTAATTATATAATAGTCTGACTAAATTTTTTTTTGAAGTAAATAGATTTTATTCAGAGGTTTCTGAGGGAGGGAGGAAGGGATAAGTGAGAGAGAGAGATAGTAAGAATAACGCGCTCAAGGGAGAACGCGGGCTTCTCCAAGGGTGGAGGAAGCTTTACACACATCCTAGCACTGGACACAAAAGCATGAAAGTACACATCTCAAGGGGGGAGATGCGGGCGACACATGTGCTCGGGCACCACATGTGCTCAGCCACATGGGCACAAGCAGCACATGGGCTCAGGCAGCATATGCACCAGTCTGACTAAATTTTATTGTCAATAAACTTGACCATAAACAAGAGAAGATAGCTGATATTTTTATAGGTTGGAAAGTATGGAGGTGAATACTCAAAAAATAACAGCAGAGAGAAACTATTTTGGAAGAAATCATTTTATAAAAAATCTTCTTAATTTTTTGGGGGGAGGAAGCAATCCCCCAAATGCAACACATGTGCTATTTGCAGAAGTTGCATCTACAGTGTTGATTTTACTGGTCTTTTCTTCTTGATCACAGTTATCTCTTGCTGGAAAACATGTAAATCAGGAAGCCATGGAATAGTGATGGTTTTTAAAGATAATGTGCAACATCATAAAGCATAGATAGAAATTCACTGAATCAGAATTGCTTGAACCAGGTATATCATAAAATTTCTAAAGAATATGTGTGGTAACTCAACAGAATTGCAAAGAAGAGTTGAAAGAGAAAAGATCAGCTTGAATACTTATTAAAACTCCAAGAGATATAACAAAGAAAGATTGCACTCATCTGTGGAATATAAAATAACAGAGTAGGAGACTAACAACCACGAATAGTAGTATATAATACCAGGAGGTTGGCTCCATTGCTTGGAAGCTGGCCTCACATGCACTGGAAAGGCAGCCCAGATGGAGAAGGGTAAAGTAAAATGTGATTGGAGAGCCCTAGAGGGAAGGGAGATACTTGCTAAAAGTAGACTAGAGACTGAACACGATGGCCACTCAATACACCTATTGCAAACCACAACACCCAAAAGGAGAGAGAGAACAAAATGGAATGCCCTGCCACAGAGGCAGGGTGTGGTGGGGGGGGATGGGATTGGGGGGTGGGAGAGATACTGGGTTCATTGGTGGTGGAAAATGGACACTGGTGGAGGGATGGGTTCTCAAACACTGTATGAGGCAAACACAAGCACAAAAATGTGTAAATCTGTAACTGTACCCTCACGGTGACTCACTAATTTAAAAATAAAGAAAAGAAAAAAAAGAAAAAAGAAAGAAAACCCCATGGAATAAAGTTTATAACACTAGGGATAATTTTTACATAAAAATCCACAAACAGATTACTCTCACTAGTATTAAGCCAGGAATTGAGGACTTGGTCATCAATGCAGATACTCATTATTTTAAAACATAGAGCCCTCTGGGCCCTACATGCTTAGTTTTTAACTTAATTTGTTCTCCTATTTTTCTGTTTTGTCTTTTTGATGGAGTTCAGACAGTAGGCAACAAATCATAGAGACGTTACTGGTGCCCACTTGAGCAAATTGATGAGCATCAGGATGACAGTGATACAATGATACAAAAAGATATATTTTTTAAAAGCACTAAACAAAATAAACACAAGCAGACACCTTCTAAGACACATTCTAATTAAACTGTCAAAAACTAAAATCACAGAAGGCCTAGAGTGATCATACAGCGGGTAGGCAATTTCCTTGTACATGACAGAGCAAGGAGAAAGTGCTGACCATCACCTCTTGTGGCCCCCCAAAGAAAAATAAACTAACAAACAACAACAAGAACAAAAATTAAGTGTAAGGAGTACTATAAATCAGAACTTGATTCCAGAACACAGTACAGTAAGCATGACACGTGCCTCTCTTAAGGCTGACCCAGGTTCAATCTCTGGCATCTAAAATGGTCCCTCGAGTCCTTCAGGAATAATCCCTCAGTGCAGAGGAAGCAGTAAGCCCTGGATACTGCCAGTGTGGCCACAAGACAAAAACAAAACAAAAAATAGGACTTTAACAAATGAAAAGGACCAAAATTTTTAAATGAAAAAAAAAGGAAATTGAAAAATGGTGAAATATAATGGATACCTATACTTATAATTTGAGATATTAAACTCATAATTAGAATCATGAAATTAAAACAATGAAGAACTACAACAGATACTATAAACATTAAACATGATTATATGGCACTTACAAACTATTAAGTCTCATAATGGACATAGTACTGGTGCCCGCTCTAGCAAATCGATGAACAATGGGAAGACAGTGCTATGACAGTGCTACAGTGATATATACTATTTCAAACTTATGATGTACTATTATGTGCCCCCTCACACCCCAGAGCTATAGTATAGTATAGAGAGAGTGCTGGGTGCTCACCTTGTATGTAGCTGACCATGATTTCATCCTTGGCACCACATATGACTTTGCGAGCATGGTCAGGAGAATGCCCTGAACACAGTCGGGTGTGCCCTCTCAAAAATATACCAAAGCAGACAGTAGCAACAATATTATGAACAGTTATTGCTAATACCTTTGATGATCTAGAAGAAATGGGTGCTTTTATACCAAAATGGAGCCAGGAAGTAGAAAATATGAACTGATCAATAAGTATAAAATTTTAAAAATGTAATAAAAATGATTGCACTACCTTCCAGTAGGAAAAATAAAATATCCCAGGAGAAAATGGCTTTACTGGTGAATTTTATAAAACCTTTAAAGAAAAACTTAAGTCTATTATTTCAAGACTCTTCAAAAATTAATAATTATGTTCCAAATAAAGTTTACAAGTTTATTTTACAAAACTAACACGTCATACAAAAACCAGGTAAAACTATCACACACACACACAAACACACATGAGCATATACATACACACACACACACACACACACATACTGAAGTTGCAAACCACAATCTGCTGTGAACTTAGCAAAATTGTTCAACAAAAGACTAGCAAATTGAACTTTACAGTATATTAGAAGATCCATACATCATAGATGAGGAGGTTTAACTGCTTTCTCAGGTCTATTTTTATTGTATGATATTTGTCTTTTCTCTCTGATATATAAGTCTGCCTTGGGATGCTCTTATTGACACAGTTTATTATTTTGATTATTTTTGAATGTAGTATTCTTACATTCAGGAAATAACTCCCACTCAGCCACAAATAAATATGATAAATAATTTCATAAACAAACACATAATTTGAAAGATCAAAAAGGGAGGATGATTATACATTTTTTCTCATATTTTCAGTAAGAATTATAAGCAAGTAGAAATCTATAACCAATTGAATATATGGATACAGCATTTGGAATATAGTCATTTGTTAAAAATAATAAAAAAACAGCATAGAAGATAGCATGTGTATATCAGCAGGACAGGAGAAGAACAAAAGAAACTGACATGGAAAGAAAAGTTAAAAGCAGAAGAATCCAGTTAGATGGCAAACACTGCTACTGCTGCTCCTGGGAGCATTTCCTGAGTGTCACTATTAAGGTTGTCACTTCAGGGTGAGTTACCTCTGGCAACATTGTCAGTGAACACAGCCTCCAGGGAAAACCTCCAGCAGCTGCAGTGGAGGATGACAATTTAAAGGAAGCCATGGGAGGTGCAGACACTGTGGCTCACTCCCCATGGCTAATAAATAATTGAGAACCCAGCCTCGCTATTCAGACACATTTATCAGACCTTATTCTTCCTTGTCACATCCACACATCATGATCATGTCACGTGCAGCTACCAGGGCACAGCAGTGCTTTTCAAATTACAGTTCAGCTTTCCCCACTCTGGAGAAGCCGGGGTTCTGGTATTCTCCCTTGGACCCATCTCTCCCTCTCCCCCCGCCTCTCTCTCCCCCTCTCTCCCTCTCTCTCCCTCTCTCCCCCTCTCTTTCCCTCTCTCCCCCTCCCTCTCTCCCTCTCCCTCTCTCTCCCTCTCTCTCCCTCTCTCCCTCTCCCTCTCTCCCTCTCTCTCCCTGTCTCTTCCTCCCTCTTTCCCTATCCCTTTTTCCCTGTCTCTTCCTCCCTCTTTCCCTCTCCCTTTTTCCCTGTCTCTCTCTCCCTCTCTCTCTCTTTCTCTCTCCCCCCTCTCTCTCCCTCTCTCTCTTCTGCTCCCTCTCTCTCTCCCTCTCTCTCTATATGTCTCTCTCTTCTATCCCCCGTCTTTATATCTCTCTCATTTTCCAAAAAAAAGCTATCTTGGCTTCAACAAAAATATTCAAAATAGATAAATTCTAGATGGATGGGTGAGGTGAGGCATGGGTTCTCTTCTGTGTTTTGTCTGGGTACCACATCCATGGTTCTGAGGGCTCGCTCCTGGCTCTGTGCACAGGGATCTTTCCTAGCAGTGCTTGAGGGAACACGTTGGGTGCCAGGATGAAGCTAAGGTCTGTACTATCTCATCCACCAAGGTATTTCTATGGCTGCAAATGGATTAGTAAAAGCATTAACTCTTTAAAACACTCCCCATTGAGTTCAAATGTGGGTATGTTTGGCAGCCCCAGGTCAGCCAACAGAGACAGATGAATAAAGGAAGGAATGAACAAAGGGTCACCCTCTGGTTGGCTGGTTGGTAGTCAGTGGTTGTTTATTCCAGCCTCACAATGTTAGTTATAAAGAAGTCCTGAAGTTTGGGGGTAGCACTTACACATAGGTGTGCTTGAACATTATCATGACAATAAACAGATGTAAAGCTCTTCCTTCAGGGAAAGTTCTAGCAAATTAACTCAAGGACAAATCGCATCTGGGTGCTCAGCTCTTTAGATCCCACCTAGGAGACTGGCCCAAGGGTGGAATTCCATCTGATGGAGTATTGCTTTCTCCTTTCCATAGCTAGAAATCCACTTAAACAGACATATTAAATTTACTTTTTACTAATATTTCTACTCATTTTGTATAAACACAGTAAGAGATGTATTCAGTTTAAAGGATCATTCTTCCTGGAAACATCTCTCTCTCTCTCCCTCAATATATCTATATCTATATCTATATATATCTATATCTCAATATATATATGTATATATATACATACACACACATTCCCTCTCAGAGATCCCAGCAAGCTACCAAGCTACCAAGAGTATCTTGCCCGCATGGTAGAGCCTGACAAAGTACCTGTGGAATACCAAATGCCAAAACCAGTAACAATGACAGTTCTCATTCCCCTGATCCTGAAAGAGGCCCCAGTACGCCATTGGACTACACTAGCATGCAACAGGGATGAATGGAGACATTACTGGTGCCTGCGGGAACTAATTGATAAACAATAGGATGGCAGAATGGCAGTGATACAGTGATATATATGTATATGGATATATATGCTCAGTCTATCTCTTCCATTTTTTCCTTTAAAAAAATACATATACAATGAAAAACTGCTCAGCTGGGAGAAAAGTCAAAATTGTACAACTTGCTATTATGTAAGTGTATCTAGAGAACATCATGCTGAGTGAAGTTATTCAGAAGAGAGACAGATATGAAATGATCTTTCTTATATGTGAGATATAAAGGAACAGTTGGGGACTAATATAAGTGCACAAGAACTATAGAAGATGAGAATCGATCTTCAGTAAGAAGTTCAGCTGAAGAAGGAAAGGGGAGGGGACACTGGGACACAGGTAGGGCTAAATGGGCATTCTGGTGGGGAAGTGGTAGGAGAATGCTTGATGCATAAAGCTCCACCATGACCAATATTGTAAATCACAGTGCCTGTAGCACTGTCTGTAGCACTGTCATCCCGTGGTTCATCAAATTGCTCAAGTGGGCACCAGTAATGTCTCCATTGTGAGACTTGTTACTGTTTTTGCATAACCAATATGCCACGGGTAGATTGCCAGGCTCTGCTGTGTGGGTGGGATACTCCCGGTAGCTTTCCAGACTCTCAGAGACGGATGGAGAAATTGAACCTGGGTCAGCTGCGTGCAAGGCAAATGCCCTACCTGCTGTGCTATCGCTCCAGTCCATCACAGTGCCTAAAATAAAAATTTTAATAGTAATATGTTGGATTACAGTTCTAAGCATTTTAAGACATCACATTGGTTTGTCTTTGCTCCTCCTGCAGGGCGCTTAAGTTTAGTGAGTTACACCCATCACAGTGCTCCCAAGGCATAAACAATTCCACCAAGCACTTCTAGTCCTCTGTGCTTTTTTTTTTTTTTGGCTTTTTGGGTCACACCTGGCGATGCACAGGGGTTACTCCTGGCTCTGCACTCAGGAATTACTCCTGACCGTGCTCAGGGGACCATATGGGATGCTGGGATTTGAACCCGGGTCGGCCGTATGCAAGGCAAAACCCTACCCGCTGTGCAATCTCTCCAGCCCCGACCTCTGTGCTTATTGTTAAACTGTTCTTTGTGCTCTTCTTCCCTGATCTGTTAATTACAAATATCCCCAATCAGATCCTGTAACTTGTAGGTCAAATCTTCTGAGGGCTCTGAATTTTGTATATGTAAGTGTAATACTGCTTTTCTCTTTTTCTGCATCTTTTGCATAGTTTAATTTAGGATAATGTCCTTTTTATATAGACACAGAATGACACTTGATGCTATGCTTTTGTAACTTGGGAGTTAATTGACTCTGAAAAATATTTACTCCTGGGCATCTCTCATATCTACTCAACTTAAATCTACTTGACTTAAACCCCTTTGTTCCTAACACTCCCAAATAGATGCTCTTAGCGAGAGACTTGCATGGACCTAAGCTAAGCCACAAGCTACCCTGGGATCGAAAAGAGAGAGACTAAGCGCCATAAGAAGTACAAAAAGTTAAGAACCTGGTCATGGAACAAACTCTGCCATGACCCAAAAAGAAGCAACTGAATAAGGACCCTGTTAAGATAAGGAAAGACTAACCTGCCCTGATTTTAGTCTGGTAGATATCTATATCTTTTTCTATATCTATACATATATATATGATATGCAAATATACCAGATGAAGGGTCCCAAAACTTATTTTCACAAAATCAAGTAGAAATTGTGTCAACTAACCTCTCAAACAATTATGTGTTGAAAATGGAAGTTAATCACAGACGAAAATGAGGAGAAAAAAATCAAAACAATTGCAAGTTGAACAACTCACTACTAAAACCAGTCATCTAGTAAATCAAAGACGAAATTAGAGAAAAAAATCAAAATATTTATGGAAACAAATTAAAATTAAGATATGAGGGCTGGATGGATAGCACAGTGGGTAGGGCACTTGCCTTGCACATGGTTAACCCAGGTTCGATTCCCAGCATTCCATATGATCCCCTGAGCACCACCATGGGTTATTACTGAGTGAAGAGCCAGGAGTGAACCCTGTGCATCGCTCGGTGTGACCCCCACAAAAAAATGAACAAGCAAGCAAATAAATAGATTCAGAAGCATGGAACAGACTAACAACAGGAACCCATAACAAACAGAAGAAAAGAAACAGAAAAAAAATAGAGCAGGAATTAATAAAATGGAAACAAAAAAAGTAATAAAAGATAAATGAAACCAATAGCTGTTTGCTTGAAAAACAAACCATATTGACAAACCATTAGTAAGGCTCACAATGAAAGAAATAGAGAAATTTCTAGTAAAAAAGGGAGAAATATGATATTCAAGAAATAGTACGGAAATTTAAAGCAACATCAGGCATTACTTTGAAAATTGTGTATGCCATGAAACTGGATAACCCAGGAGAAATGGATGCATTTGTGTATTCCTGTAATCTTTCAAGATTGTATCAAGTAAAAGAAGGTTTCCTGAACAGACTAATGACCATCACAGAAATAGAAAGAATAATCAAAGTCTCCCCAAAACAATAGCTCAGGGCCCAGTTAGATTTACCAGTGAGATCTAGACCTTTAAGCAGACATACTTCCAATATTTTCCATGCCCTTAAGTGGAAGGAACAGGGAATCTTCATCAGGGTTACAAAGCAAACTTTAGCTAATATTAAAAGTAGACAGAATTTGAAAAAAATTAAAATTTTCACAAATAGGAAAATTATAGGCCTATTTCTATAGTGAAAATAAATATTATCAATAAAATGTTAATCAGCTGAATACAACAATGCATCAAAAAGATCTTTTACTATGATCAAGAAGGTTTCATCTTGGTTCATTTTATACAAGTCAAGTCAAAGTAAGACACCATATCAACACAAAAAAATAATAAAATTTCTATAATCAAACCAGCAGAGGCAGAGAAAGCATTTGATAGAATACAATGTTAATACATGATAAGAACGCTCAATAAAATGAAAACTGAAAGAACTTTTCTCAACAAAATTAAAACCATTTACCTATAACATTCAGGTAAAAACCTGGAAGCCTTCCCTCCACTATTATAATCCAGTTTTAGTAAATTCTTGAAATAACAAAATTACAAAAACAGAAAAAAACAAAAAATAAATGAGCATCAGGAATTAAAATTAAATGACTTGGGACAAAAAGGGAAAGGATAGGAAATACATAATAAGATTTTGTGCAATGAAATGCTCTATAAATTTCAGGATCCAGGTTATATTATACCACCGTTTTGTAAGATGATATTGAGGAATTAGAAAATGCATCTATGCATTTACATTCTCTTTTTTAGGTGAGAAAGTGTTTGATTCATGCTTAGGGATTATTCCTGAATCTCTGCTCAAGGTCACTCCTAGAAGTGCTCAAGGAACCATATATGGTACCTTGGATTAAAACAAGTGTGCCAATGTAAGGTAAGTGCTCTATCCCCTGTAACATCACTATATCCCTCTATTTATATGATAAATTGTATATAAACCTATAATTATAACTAAATGGAAAGTTTGTTTAACTAAAAATCTAAACCAAATAGTCTATTTATGCCCTTTAAATGTATGTATGTATGTGAATACTATGTATAGATATGTATATATATAGATATGCATATATATATATATCCCACAAATAACATGGGTATGTAGGTTTGTATATACACACTCACATATATATATAAAACTATTTATGCATCACTGTATCACTGTCATCCCATTGCTCATCGATTTGCTTGAGCAGGCACCAGTAACATCTCCATTGTGAGACTCGTTGTTACTGTTTTTGGCATATCGAATATGCCATGGGTAGCTTACCAGACTCTCCGGATCTGCTGCATGTAAGGCAAATGCCCTATCACTACGCTATCTCTCCAGCCTAAATATATATATATATATATATGCATACATACATATATGTATATATAATTTCCCACAAATGACAATGTCCCCCAATATCCAAGCCCGTTTCCCCAAAACTCTCATTTTAATTTACAATTTCATATCATGGAATCAAAACAATGAATCTGTAGGCTACACTCAGAGTAGCATTAACCTGTACTTCTTTTTCTTCGTGTGTTTCTGTTGTAGTTCTACATAACCTCCCAGTAATTACTTTCGTTTGTTTTTGTCTTGAGGCTACCCCTAGTGGTGTTCAAGATCGATCACAGGAAATGATCAGGGATCACTCCTGCCAGTGCTTGAGTGGCATATTGTGGAAAGTGCTCAGAAGTCGCTCCAGCCCTGGCAGTTCTAGGGATCAAACCTGGCTCTCCATGCACAAGGCGAGGTCTAGTTTCTGTACCTACCAGCTCCCAACTAATTATCCTTCTGCAAACAGCTGCTGAATTGTTCACACCATTACTTCCACTCATCCTCTGCATTTATTTTCTTCACATAATTGCGCCTCCAGTTTAGATTATTTTTTCCTAAACCTAATCTGCTTCTGCTAAACTATAATTTTTGACATACCAAGATAACCATTTTTATTAAAAAAAAACTTTCCTATCTCCTACCACTTAAAATCATTCTCTCATTTCAGCTTTTGCATCATTTTTATTATATTTGATATTTTGTTTTAAAAATTAATATTTGTATCCTTACCTTCATATTTCTTTTGGGGCCACACACAAATACGTTCAGAGTTTACTTCTAACTATGAACTCAAACCTGAAAAGGATCTTATGTAGTTCTTGGGATTGAACTGAATCTGGTTGGGAGCATGCATGCAAGTGCCTTACCCATTGTGCTATCTTTCCACTCCCTTTGCTTCATAATAAAAAAGTAAAGTGAACATTATACCCAGGAGTACTAAAGAAATTATTTGTTGAAATGCATTAAGTCAAATAGTAAGAATTTTTATTGATTAGTAGATTCCTGAACATCTTTTTTCTGATTAAACATGATATATTGGGCCAGCCTGGAAAATAGTGTCTAGTGACTTAGCTCTGGCATATTTGAATGTTTATATTTCAAGTGGATTCTTCCTTTATAGATAAGCTGTAAAATTATTTATTTTTTCCTGAAGACAAACTGACAAATTACCACTAAAGATCAGTGTTGGATTATGAATCCAAAATCTAGGAGTTAGAGAGCTGGAGACCATTAGAATGATTTGAGAATAAACGAATATTTCAGTCATCAGAAGTTGGGTTGAGGTTATCACTCAAGAAAGCAATGCCGCATTAGTTGAGGGTCATCCCGTTGCTCATCAATTTGTTTGAGTGGGCACCATTAACATCTCTCATTGAGAGACTTATTGTTACTGTTTTTGGCATATCCAATACGCACGGGTTGCTTGCCAGGCTCTGCCGAGCGGTCTCCATACTCTTGGTAGCTTGGTAGCTTGGGCTCTCTGAGAGGGGTGAAAGAATTGAACACGGGTTGGCTGAGTGAAAGTCAAAAGCCCAACCGCTGTGCTATCACTCCAGAAAACTGCAAGTTGGTAAGAAAAGCAATTGCAGTGAAAGATTCAGTTGCTCATTAGGCAACTTGATTTCTTATTTTCATTGTGTATACATCTGAACAATTAAAATGATAACTGTAGTGAAAAATTTAAAAATAATATCATAATCATTAATTGAGCAAATTATTTATATTGATTTTAGTGTCCAGTCACATGTTGCCCAAAGTTTTCTATTTCCACAAAATCTAAAGAAACCTTCGCTTATTTCAATTTACTGAATATTTTTGAATATTTATTAAAATAGTCATCTGAACAGTTAGATTTTCTTGGTAAAAAATACCTAAAATTGACTCTATTTTCTGTAGTTCATTAATTTAATTCAGATTTTCCTTTTCATGATTATTGCTCACTGCTGGACTAAAGGCTATGCAAGTTGTCCTTCATCTTCTGTAATAAATTTCACTCCCCATGATGATATATAATTATACCAGGCAGTGCAATCTGATTATCTGACAAATATAAATGAGTCACCCTGCTACCTTCAAATACTAGTTCTTTGTGACTGCAATGAAGTAAAGTGATTTAATTCCATATGCAAAACTGATAATAAAAATCTCCATTCAGTCCACACATTTATTGAATACCTGTTGTGTGCCAAGCAATCTTTTATTTGAAGAACAGTTTTCAGATAAATTTTACATATTTTTTTTAACTTATCAACATTCGTTTGCAATCTACAAAGGAAAAATATTGGTCTTAACTTACAGGAGAGGATAAAGTGACTGGAGAAAGTAATTCAATGAAGTACAAATGATTACTTGTGAATAAAAGTTAGGACTTATGACTCATTACTGCATAGTTCTTTTACAGAGAATCTTTGTTTAATAGTCTATACATGACAATAGGAACCTGGTATCTTTTGTGTAACTTTCTTTATTTTCAAATTTCTTGAAAATATGGCAAATCTATTTTCCACTCCAAAAGTATTATCCCTGTTGGAGTTCAATAAAAGCCATGTATCATAGATCTTTATAATAAAATAAGTTGGCATTGTCAGCATTTCTGCAGCAGATAATCTGCTTGAACTTCTGACAAAAGGATTTTTAATGCTGGAAATAGACGTGTTTGGGGTGGAGAGATAGTCCTTTTCCTTGCTTGCAGCCTATCTCTACCACTGGTGCAACATCTGGTTTCTTCAGCACTCTTAAGAGTGAGCACTGAGGGCTCAAGAGACAGTACAGTAGGTAAGGATGTGACCTTGCACACATGCAGCCCAGGTTCATTCCCTGAAATGACATGGACCGCAAGCCCACCAGAAGTGATCCCTGAGCACAGAGTCGTGATTAATCCTTGAATACTTATGGGTTGTGTCCCCCCAAAAAATAAAATAAAATAAAATAAAATAAAATAAAATAAAATGAACTCTAGGGACAGAGTAAAGCATGGTATGTCAGTCTCCCATACCAAAAAAAAAAAAAATCAGTAGTTTCTCAGTAATTATTCAAAGGTATCTATAAAAGTCATAATTTTTTTCCATATATAGTACATGGGACTGGAGCGATAGCACAGCAGGTAGGGCATTTGCCTGGCACGTGACCTACCCAGGTTCAATTCTTCCGCCCCTCTCGGAGAGCTGGCAAGCTACTGAGAGTATCTTGGCAGCACGACAGAGCGCTGCAAGCGACCCGTGGCATATTTGATATGCCAAAAGCAGTAACAAGTCTCACAATGGAGATGTTACTGGTGCCCACCAAGCAAATCAATGAGCAACGGGATGACAGTGATACAATGATATAATACATGGGCACATACTTCTTCTGATCACTTTTTAGAGTCTTTTTATTGCTCAATTTTTGCTCAATTGCTCAATTTCTTTCTCTTTGCAATATTTAGCAGTGCTCAGAGATCACTCCTGTCTCAAGGCCAGTGATCATACTTGGCTGTGCTCAGGGGCCCTAGGCAGTATTCCTATGAATGAAGGATTGGACTGGGGTTGGCACATACAAAATAAGCACCCCTACACCCTGAATTATCTCGTTGACTATTTATTTATCCATGTGTGAAAAACTAAAGCTCGCTGAGGGGCGTGTGCACTCGCGGGCTCTTCGGGCAGCTGTCTCACCACCCACGTTCGGTGCTATCGAACCACAGTGTGTGGACTGGATCAGGACGGCCAGTGGTCAAGGACAGGCAGGAAGAACTAGGACCAAGATGGTTGCTGATTAGTTACCGTTTATTCAATCTTCCATATTTCTCATCTCCCGCACTCCCAGCTCCGGCCTCTCTCTGGATCAACTCCAGCCTCTCTCCAGCTTGGCTTCTCCTCCTACTTGTCTCTCCCATCTTGCCTTCTAGGCTACACCCAACCAGGTAGCAAAATCAACATAAGAAAGCCCTTCCTGAGGGCAGGGCATTCCAAAGCCCTTCCAGACTCAATGTTTTTTCCCTTTCCTTAGTCCAAACACTTATTAACATCTTAATACTAGTTATTTTTGTATGGACATAGCAAGAGATACATTGAGGCTTGCAAGGCAGCTCTCCTGGCAACATCTTGCCACAGACTCAGACCACAGCACTCAGGACAGATTAATCATTCCTCACCCTAGCAGGGTCCGAATCTAGTTATCACTGTTTGGATCATGACAACATTTGTCCATGATCAAGCTCGTAACTTATAGTTAAGCATTAGGCACCTTGGCCAGGCCCATCTCGATGTCAGGGTAGCACACAACTCACCACTTGCTCTGGGTCCGTCTCGTCCCTCGTCGGGACCCTGCTTTTGGGAGTGCTAGGAAGTAAGGGCAGCTGAGGCTTAGGTCTAGAGAACAGATGCCCAGGAGGAAAATATCATGTAGAGTCAAATGACTCCCAGGTTACAAAAGCATAGCATTTGCTAAGTCTTCCTGTGCCCATACAAAAAGGACATTGCTCTGAATAAACTATGCAAAGGACTAAAGCAGAAGAGAAAAACAATGTTTACAAGCCAACAGAACACTAAGAAAGAAGCTACAAATAAACAAAGAGGAATGGGAGCACTGTAATGGGAGTGACCCAATAAACCTATACTACCTGAGGCTATGTTATCCTACATCCATGCATTTATTTGTTTATATATTGTCAACTCCTCTTTGGTCATGTTTTCTGATTTTTAAATGTTATAAAGGATAAAAATATAAGTAGAAATTCAATGTATATATTGGCATCATGCCTAAACACATTACTATATATGACTATTCCTCTTTTTCTTTCTCTTGCACTGCCTTAAAGGGCTTTTCCTTTTTCTTGCTATAGGACAATATTCCACAACACGTAGCCCTTGCTAAACAAGCGTTCCTTATGAACAAGCAAGTGTAAGAGAAAGACCCTGGCTCTGACAATACCTGTGGTCAGTGGTGGAGGGATATTGATGATTTGACAGTTGGTGTGATAGTACCGTTGTTATCTGGAAAACATATAAACACAAACTCACATATGCAGAAGATTGTATAATATATGTGAAAAATATTTATATAAAACCACACAATCATGCCATTGGCTCTTTGATCAATTCTCTTTGCTCTGATTGTGTGTGTATCTCTTATTTTTATCTCTCTATTTTTTTTTTTCATTTCATACCACCAATAAAGCATCAGCACAGGAGGGTCATCTGGTTGCTGCCTCTAACTCTTGATACCACAGGTACTGTTCAAACCTCTTCAATCTGCTTTCTATCTAAAACTATTATAGCTATTACTCTTTCAAGATTCTATTGACTTCTGTCATTTAATGTGAGAGCAAAATTTCATTTCACTTATATTTTACTTATATTTTATATACTTTCAATACACTTAAAAAGTCAGTCTTATTTGATATCCTCTTTACTTGACTTCTCAAAATTGCACCCCCTATTTTCTACCTAACTTTCAGTTCTATTTTTGGTACTTTTTTATTTTTGCTACTTTTATATCTAAAAGTTTAAGCACTTTAGCTCTTGTGATCCACCTCTAGTTCTTCCTCAATCTTTTTGAACAAAACTCAAACAGAATACAGTTCAACCTTAAAAAATGTACAGATTAAAATGTTGACAACTACCTCCACTACTTCCACATGCAGTAAAAATTTGAATATATTCCATTGTGTATATGCACCATAATTTTTTTTAATCTGGTTGTCTTTCTTGGATACTCTGGTTGTTTCCAGATTCTGTCTATTATAAATAGTGCTGCAATGAACACAGAGGGTTTCTTGCTATCCTTTTGGGGGCTTCCAGGGTATATTCACAGAATACTTGGCAGCCACCAGGGAAAATGTCATGAATGTCATAAATAAATGGACATGGAGAGAATCATTCTAAGTGAAATGAATCAGAAGACACAGAGAAGGACAGACACAGTGCAATGGAATTATTGCATTCATTTGTGAAATATAAAAAAGAATAAAAACACAGTATGAAACTAGTATTCAAGGACAAGAAAAATAAGGACGAGGGACAACTTGTCCACTGTTGGAAGCTAGCCACATGCGGGGGGAGGGAAATTAGGACAGATAAGGGACCATTATGTCCCTGATAGCTGGAAATGACTCCGTGACCAAGAATTGAGAACTGAGAGTAGGTAAAGAGGTATACGCAATAAGCTTTTGGTACTTGTATTAAAAAACCATAATGCCCAGAAGGAAAGATAGAGGAAGAGGAAGGAAAGGGAGAGAAAGGGGGTGATGGGTGATGAGGGGAACAGAGACAAAGACACAGAAAACAGAAAGAGAGAGTGAGAGAGAGCAAGAGCAACAGAGAGAGAGAGAGAGAGAGAGAGAGAGAGAGAGAGAGAGATGGAAGTGTCTGCCATAGAGATAGGCTTTGGGGATGATGGGGTGGGAGGGGAACTGGGGACATTTGTGGTGGGAAGTGTGCACTGGTGAAGGGAGAGGGGAAACCCAACCCAATCATGAACAACTTTGTAACAGCCCTTCATTTTTTTTTAAATATGTTTGTACTCCAACCCCCAACCCTGCCCCTCTGAAGATTTAATAGGTCAAAATCTTCCTGATCCCATAATCTAGTAACACATATGCATATGGTGTTTCTGAAACATATTATTATAAAAAAATAAAATAAAGAAAAATGTTTCTAGAAAAATTGTAAAAAATAAAATGTATATTTTCTGTACTGTGTTTATTTATACCATGCTTACTTAAACTTCCTACAAGAAAATGTCATCTAAGTGAACTCATTCAATTAAAATCTAAGCTGTTCAAGGGTCAATGATATATCCGATATAAATATATCATTTTTTCACATAAGTATCTACTCAATTTCTTGCATTTCAATAGTTAAGTTTATCAAATTAGATACTTAGAAAGCATGCGGAGAATTTCCTTATATGAGCCATAATAATCAAATCAGTTATGAAGAAAAGGTTCTATTTTCTAGAAATTGATCTATTTGATTTTATGTTAATATTAATCACCATCATTTTTCATCCTTCCTTTCAAAAATGGTCTGACAATTCTTTTTATTATTGTTTGTGGTTATCTTTTTTTCTTTACACAACATTCAAATGATTTCATCGCTAATGAGATTTTACTTGTTTCTTTGAAATCTTTAAACAAGCATTCCTATTTTGGTTTGCAGGCATTTCATTGTCTAATTCTATTTAATTTTGTGTTATGCCCTCTTTCCAACCCATTCCTTCTGTCAAAATTGTCTTCATGTGGTGCCTCAAACATATTCCGTCCCTTTCATACAGGAACTGTGGAACACTTAGTTCCACTTACTCCAACATTCATCTGGAAAATTGATCCAAATTTTCAGTTGCCAGTTCAAGCCTCACTTGGCTTGAAAAATACATGAAAAATATCTGTCTATATAAAAATATATGAGCTAGCAGTTTATAAGGGGATTTAAAAGAACTCTCAAAATCATTGTCTTACATTTGCATCAGTCATATTTTAACACACACATATAAAATGTAAAAGAATCATTTGAGTTTATGTCATCGTATACCTTGAGTTGAAGGGAAGCTCTACTTAAACAGTAAAGTTAATAATTCTAAAATTTTCCATATGTGTCCCATTCATTTCTTACCAATTATTACTGCCCATTCTTCTAAATGCATTGTACTCTTCACTTCTCCAGAGTAAATTGAAACTTATTCTTTACAAAACATTCCTATATTTTTAATTAGGGGGTTAGATTAATATTAGAACCATATGCACATGAAGCACTTTGAACTACAATTATTTTCTAAATGTGATCTATTTTTTTCCTTTAAAGATATCTCTGATGAGATGGGATATGAAGAAAATATAATTGCATTTGCTAGCATGAATCTCTCATATAAAAATAGTTTTTTTGAAAGAGAAATTAAAAAGTTCAAGAGCATTTTCTACAGATTATGGGATAGTTGTATTTATTTCAGTGTCCTTTTGGGCTATTCTCTCATCAGTAGGAGAGATAATGTATTAAAAGCTCAATCCCTTCTATATGTGAGCTAATTTTAAGTTTATAAAAACCTGAGTAATAGGTATCTTTATTACTATATAATGAACACTCCAGTGGTCAAAGAAAAAAAATCTCTGCTTAAAGTCACAGAGCTAGAAAATGGGACTGAGACATGAAATGAGACTACATAGCAATAGGGACATTTAATTTTGACAAATGACCTTTTTTTTGTTTTTTTTCTACATAGTATGTGCAAATAACATAATCTAAATATTATGTAAAGGAAAAATTTTTGCATTTCCTTACTAAGGTGAGTTAATAATCATCAGAATGTTAAGAGAAGTGTGGAAAGATAGTATTGAGGCAGGCAGTATTGTTGGTGTTGAGGCAGTTGCTATATATAAATGCTTAGAAATTTATTTTTAAAAGCCCATTGGATTAATTGATCTAACAGAAACATATTCTTAATAAGTAAAGGTATACAACATATTTTATATTATTTAAAATAAGTTTGCTTTTAAAGTGACTTGTAAAGGAGGACTGAGGATATAGTACAGCGGGTAAGGTACTAACTTTGCACCTGGCACACCCACCGTGGCTCTTTCCCCAACACCCCACAAAGTCTCAAAGCATGCCAGGAATGATTCTTGAATGCAGAACCAGGAGTGAGTTCTGAGATCCTTCAGGTGTGGCCCTAAAACTAAAATAGCACTGTAGCATTCTTGTCCCGTTGTTCATCGACTTGTTCCAGCAGGCACTAGTAATATCTCCTTTGTGAGACTTGTTACTGTTTTTGGCATATCAAATACACCATGAGTAGCTTACTGTGTGGGTGGGATACTCTCGGTAGTTTGCTGGGCTCTCCAAGAGGGACAGAGGAATCGAATCCGGGTCAGCCATGTGCACGCAAGGCAAATGCCCTACACCCTGAGCTATCACTCTAGCCCAAAATAAAAATAAATAAATATAGTGACTTATAATGTTGTATTCAGAATCCCTTTATTTTGAGCTTCTCTGAGTAACATCTATTTCTCCTGCAGAGTCAAGCATTTTTCTATTTTTCCCAGATAATCAATAATAACTGTCTTTTAAACATACAAATTTATAGAGAAGCATGATGATATATAATATGTAAAAGTTCCGGTTTTCTTTAATTGTGGCCTTTATCACCTATGTATGAGGTAGATAGTTGCACTAATACTGTCCATTTACTAATTTTTTATTTTGCGTCCCTGGATGTTTTTGAAATAGGTCTAACTCTACTGATATTGGTATTGATCATGTGACCTACTAATGAATAAAAATAGCAGATTTGACATAAAAGCTTGAAAAATATTTGTTATTTAGGACTTGTTTTACTTTCTGTATTTGTAGCTTTGAGTTTCCTCTGCGTAAGTCGGGCTAATGTTCTGGATGACATGGATTTAGTTTCTCTAGTATCTGCATCCACAACACTGTCAATGTTGAAGAAAATAATCTATTTTATAATCTGGCTATTGCTAACTAGGACACAGATGAGCCGATAGGAACCAGCAAACACATTGATTGTCTGAATAAAGCTTGCTTTGCTGACATGTGAAATTCTGTGATAAATAGTATTATTTTGGCTACTAAAATTTAGCATTTAGATTTACAATAAAAACTTATGACTGAGGGCCATGCAAGTCAAGCATTCTACCCTCTCTACCCACCTTGGTTCAGTCCAGGCACCCCATATGGTTGCTTTGAATTTTCAACACAAAAGCTATAACAATTGAATATAATCAATCTTCCAGCAATCGTCAAGGCAATGATTTTCTTTAGAAGAGCTCCATGACTTGTGTTAAATTAAGATGGATTATTTGATAGATTATGTATAGCAATAGATAGAAGTACTTCTATTTCATAAGTACTAGGAAGCAGTCTTATGAGAGCCCTAAACTGCATAAATTCACTCATATTTAAATTGTTCTCTTAAAATTACTTCTACCATAGGAAGTTCCTCTTTTATTTGTTATTTTGTGTGGGAGATTTTTCGACTATTTTTCAGAAAGTACTCCACACGGAAGGAATAACAGCTAAAATGGAACTGTTACTGCTGGCAATCATAACTAAACAGAATAATAAGTGCTTGTGAATCATAATAACCTTAGACACTTTAAACATATTGTGCCTTTAGACATTTGGATAGCATTTCCTTTTTGAAAAAGTAATGTTAAGAAAAGATTTGCCATTATAAGACTCAGCTATTAACTGCTTTCCATATTTTATAACCTTAAATTGTAAAGGAGGGTATCTGGACTATGAAATTAGTTTAATGAGCAATATGAATTATAATGTTAGGTAATACATTGAATATAAATGAAGAAGATGAATTAGTTGATAATATGAAAAATTGGGCTTTCTGAATTTGTAATAGTAAATGAGAATAACACTTAGATTAATTGAATTAGATTTGCTACATACCAAAAAGTGAATGACTATCTAAAATGACTAAAATGACTGCACTTTTAACGCACCACATGCACTGGCATATGAAGCATCCATCGAGGACCTGATGGTGCAAGCACAGATCAAGCATGACATCATTGGATTGATCACATCGATCACATCATGATGTTTTGACATTGGAGAAGAACTGTTACTCGGAAAATGCAACAGTTGAGGCATCAGTGCTGTTGGTGTCCTCGTCAACACAAACTTGGCCATGAGCATTGATTCATTCAAATGCCTAACAACCGGAATCAGATACTTACATTTGAATAGAAGTGACTCATTGCCAGCAGTTTCTATCTTCATCGTCTACCCAACAACATCCAACTATGACAAAGAAATTGAGAAGTTCCACATGAAGCTAGAGAAGTTCTATAAAGAAGACCACACCTTCTACAAGGTCATTGTCAGTGATTTTAATGCCAAGATAGGACCGAGAAGGTAGCCTGAAGAACTGCACAATGGGATCGACAGCCTAGAACGGAACAAATAGGTTGAGAGATTGTCTATGTTCAGCGTGTTGAACAAGATCAAGACCATCCATGAAATTCACAGTTTCAGAAGGCCAAATTGAAACGCTGGACATAGGAGTCTCCCGGTGGACAGTTCCACAACGAAATTGGCCACATCACATTTAATCGATGGTTTTGCCAGACCGATGTTGCTGCTATTCCAAAATTCCAAATGGGATTAGACCACCATCGTTTTGTGTGTGAAATTCTACTTCACGAAGTATGGAGAAAGAGCTGCAAAGTTTAAGAAGAGAACTCCCAGACAACTATCAACTGGGAGCTCTTTAGTACTAGTGCAGCAATATGGGAAGATGTCGTCATTGATAACATAGATGAGGTACACGATCAACTGGTTAAGCACTTCCATGACTGTGCGAGGAATGATAAAGCCACAAAAAGACACCTGTCTTCCGAAACCCTCGAGCTCATTTGCCAATGTGGTTTAGCACGAGCCTCAGGAAATCAGAAGCTTACATCCGAACTCACAAAGCTGTGCAGAGAAGTGATAAAGGACGACCTCAAAGAGAGAAGAGCAGCAGTGTTGGCCCATAACACAGAAGCTGGGAAATGTATTCACAATGCCCGCCAGTCCTTCGCCAACTACAAGACCAAGATAACTGCCCTCTGACCTCCTGATAGATCTATTACATCTTCCAAGACAAGGGCAATGGAAAAGGTTATCCACAACTTCTACTCAGATCTCTTTGATAGCCACGTCCACCTGCCCACATACCCAATTCCGCAGCAGGATGAACATGTCATTCCCAGTGTTCTTCCTTCTGAAATCCGACACAGCATTTCATCGGTAAAGAAGTGTACAGCACAGCACCTGGTCCAGACAAGGTCAGACCTGAACACCTGAAGAATCTGGCTGTAGTACATGTCAATATACTGTCTCGGCTCTTCACACGCTACCTGTCTGAATGTAAGTTTCCATCCAAATGGAAAACTAGCAGGACCATCCTCTTGTACAAGAAGGGAGACATCCACGACATCAGCAATATCGACGAATCTGCCTATTGTCCGTCATCTACAAGTTATTCACTCCACTCAGCGTAAATAAAATAGGCAGAACACCAGATGAAGGAAAACTATGTGAGCAAGCCGGGTTCCGAAAAGGATTCAACATGATCAACCATGTCCACATGGTGAGCATGCTCATTGAGGTTTCCAAGAATTCAAGATGCCACTTTGTCTAATGTTCATTGATTTAAAGAAGGCCTTTGATTCTGTTGAGACTGAAGAGGTCATCAAAGCCTTAGCAAAACAGGGCATTCAAACTCAGCAAATCAGGAACCTCTGTGAGCTGTATTATGATTCACCACCAGGATCTCACCATTCTATAAGAAAATGATCATTGATGTAAAGAGAGGGGTTCAGCAGGGTGACACCATTTCACTGAAACTCTTCAGTGCCACCCTTAAGAACATCATGCGACGACTGGGATGGGAAGGAATGGGAGTGAAGATAGATGGTCGGCAACTATACCACTTTCGCTTTGCTGATGACATCGTTCTATTAACACAGAACATTAGCCAAGGGGCACGAATGCTGGTTGACTTCAACCATGAATACGAAAAGATCAAATTGCAACTGAATCTCAAGAATGATAACATTTCTCATTGTTCATGAGAAACAGTCGAGATCCTAATGTTTCATTTGCTCTCAATGGAACAAACATCTCCTAATGCAGCAGTTATGTGTACCTAGGTCAAGAACTCAACATCACAAACGGTCTGTCACTTAAGCTATGCAGCAAGAAAAGAGCACTGTGGAACATCTTCAAGAGTGTCGAAGAAGTGGTTAAGAGGACAAAAACCTCCGGCTCCGGGCATATCTTTTCAACTGCATCATTCTTCCTGCACAGACATACGTCTCAGTGACCTGAGGCCTATAAAAATAGGATAAGAACGCTATTCGGACCTCCCAAAGAGGAATCAAAAGAGCTATGCTTGGGATATCACGTTTTACTTAAGTTAGAGAAGGAATCCAGAATTCAGACCTCCATTTACAATCAATCGAGAATCAGGGATGCTGTCTCATTTGCCAAGGCATCAAAAATCAGATGGGCCGGACACATAATGCGATTTGGAGATGACCGCTGTACTAGAGCTGTTACTGACTAGAATCTATGATAAATCAAAAGAATGCATGTCCACCCACCTGTGACATGGTGAGATTTCTTCATCAAGACCATGAATGAACAGTTTGAGGCTCTTCATGTTCCTGGAGTTAGCAGATGCGATTGGACTACACTAACAGACGACAGGGACGAATGGAGATGTTTCTGGTGCCCACTCTAGCAAATATATGAGCAGCGAGATGAGAAGTAATATACAAAAATGTATATGTTTTCTATTAACATAAATAAAATATTATAATTATTTGATGTATCCAAAATACAACAATGTTAGAATTATCTGCTAAGAAGCATATGAAATACTTAAATTTTCAGCATCTGCAGATATGTTCAAAATATTGCTACATATTTTAAATTAGTTTGGAAGTTGATGTCCTTTACATTCTGTATATAATGCAAAGTAGTTTCTTTTTTTTCCAGACAAAATTTAAAATGTTTTCTTTGAAACACACATTTTCCTAAGAAAAAATATTTTATGACCAAAATTATTTCAGTTTCTTCATGTTATCTACCCTGTAGAAAGATGCAAAAAATTTAAAAATAAGTTTTTTGTTAGATATAACCTCATTTGACAATATTTATTTAAATAAATTTTCAATTTGTTAAGATTAAAAAAAGAAAACTGTTAAATAAGGGAGGAAAATTGAGAAGAAAAAAGGCTACATTTAAAAATAAATTCCTATTCTATGCATACCTGTGGAAAATGGAAACGTGGAAATATGTCAATACTATATTTAATAATTATCAAGAATATATAGCACAAAGGTGATTTTGTAAACGTTTTTACATGGCAAGTCGATGTAGCTGTTCATTTCAAAATATATGAACATTAATGTTTTAAATGTGCACTTCACAATAAGTTAGAAACACAATAATTTGAGCTGCTTTATCTAAATAAATAAAAGTTAAATGAGGGTGTGGAAGACACAGCTGACACAAGTTCAATCCCCAGCACTTCATATAATTACCCAAACTCCTCCAAGAGTGATCCTAACCTCAGAGTCAGGAGTAAGTGGTGAGCACCACAGATGTGCCCAGCAAAAAACATACAAACAAAAATCTATAGTGACATAAAATTATAAAAGTGGCCTAACTTTAGATTTAAAAGACGTAAATGCCCAATCTGAATTTTTATTCTTGAAAAATTAAAGATTATATACCACTGAGTTGACTGAGTCTAAAATGATTAGTGAGAAAAATGAAAGGAATGGCAGATTCTCTTCAGTAAGTTAAATAATTTTTTATCTGTACAGTTGAAGAGTTTGCTCTGAGAGAAATAACTCAAAATGCTGAGCCCAGGCCTTTAATGCTTGAGGCCCAGGTTCAATCTTTTTGAAGCAACCCTTGAGCAAAGAATACAGTTAGTTTTCAGTTCCAATGTATGGTCACAAACTTGATAAATAAAAAGTATGAAATGATTTTAAAAAATATTATATTCTAAAAGATCAATTTGATATTATAATGATATTTGTCAGTACTGTAATATAATGATATTGCTAGTTATATGGAATATCTAACATTACATGGAAAAGCTGAAAACTTCATATATCATCAACTGAAAAACTGGATAAAGATCATAAAATCACATTTATGTTGAAAACTGTTTCCTGGAATAAGAATATAGCTACAGATACATGAACTATTGACTTAAATTCCTAAAGATTTAATTGCGAGTTTTTTTTTTTTTTAAATATGATGTGGTAGCTGAAAGAGGAGAATGAAAATTCTGAAAGAGTGGTCGAAGTGATGCTAGCCAAATCCTGTAAATAATGAACATGAAAATGAAAATAGAGAAATTAATAAAGGGCCACTATTATAAGGAGAAAGATAAGGAAATTTCTGAGTAGAAATATAATTGAGAATTTTTTTAAAAGAGGGATTTTATATAGAAAATGTAAACTTGGGAGTTAATTCCTTACTAATATTGGAAGCCTTTTCCAAGAAACAAAACAGTGAGATGGTGGACACTGATAAAAACAAAAATAGAAGAAAGAGAAAATGCAAACTGTATTTGAGAAGTGAACAAAATATTTTGAGATGAATAAGAGAATAGTGAATGTCAAAGATGAAGAGGAACAACAACAGCAGCAAAGAAGAAAGATGGTGTCTTGTGATACAAAATTACAAAGTTATATAATAATTTAAAAGTGGCTGTTAGGAATGAAATTAAATTCTAGAGGACAATTGAGGAAACAGCCAATGAGAAATTAATCCTGACAGTAAAGAAAACTATTTTTAGGAAACCAATATGAAATTAAGAGAAATAAGACAATAATTTGATCATCTCAGGAACCCACTCTCCTCCAATTCTTTCTTCTTGTTTTCTAGAAGAAAAGATAATGCATTTTCAATTGTTTTTTAAAATAATTATCTTTAAAAAAGATAATTTATTTTTTTTTTGCTATCGCTTTGTAAAAAAACAGTTTGAAAAGAATCAAATTTTCCTACAAAAGTAGGAAACATTTGATGAAACACCGCTGAATACTCCGTGTGAGCATCAGGGCAGAGGAGAAGGGCAGAAAAAGAAGAAACTTGGCCATGGAAAGAAAATGAAAATAGTTACCTATGAAGAAGAAGTAAGTTACTGTCTTAAGACTCGTACTTCTTATGAAAATAGCACCAGCGCCAGAGAAAGTATTAAGATTTACTGATGTGTGACTTTTTAGGGTCAGTGTGAAACTGCTAAAGAACAACAATGTTCTGCACTGCTCCAGAGCCTAGAAAATAAAGTATGACTGAAAACTGGGGATTTGTTACTTGTCTGCCCAACATTGTTCTTAGCGACCTTGAACATACTAGAAGCTTTTGAGTCACTCTTTTTTTTTTTTCAGCAGGAAACTTAAAAAATGAGTAGAAGGACATGCAAAAGTAAGATTGCTCTATTTAGAAGAAGCATTACAAATAGAAGAAACACAGTGAGGCTGACGGTTTGTATGAAAATAGCTGAGACAACGAAATAGACTGTTTTAGGATCAGCGTAAAGGAGAGACCCTTTGCAAACCTTCCAGAAATAATTTCCTTAATTATTTTTATTTGTGATCATCAGGTGTCATTATTAAAGCATTTGGAAAATGATGCTAACTTTCATTTGTAATCTTCTGTAGGATTACCAACTGGAGCACCAATATAATAACTATAGAATAATTAGTAATTACAAGTCCCTTTTCTTTCATATTTTCGTTTGCTTTCTCCAATTAAGCATACAGAACCTTCTCTACAGAAAATAAAATAATGATCAACTAGCCTATATAAAATAAGACAGAAGTATTCTTTTAGTATATATATAGATCTATTTATCTACATACACAGAATTTTTTTTCTTTTTATATCTATGTAGTTCCAGGGAAAGACTGATTTCTTGAACCGCATGGTAGAATTGTTCAATAATTCCTTGGAACTATTTTGGAACTATTTTCACTGGGAGATAAACTCTTAGTCAGTCATAGGTTTGTATATTCACTTGTTGGATTGTTACTCCAGTTGCATTTCTTTAACCATATGTGTCTATAAATGTTCTTGATCATAAAAAGAATAATGAAAAAAGAAAAAAAAAAGACTGAGGAAATTTATTCACTTCTCACTATATAGCCAAATTGAAACCAAAAACAAAAAAAGTTGAAACTGCTTGGGCTTAATAGAAAAATGGTGAGATGGTATGGAAATTAGACTACCAGTGCTGCTACTCTTAATTACTATTACTATAAGGGACAATGTTAATTCAATCTGGTGTTAGTCAAGATATATGTCTATACATTCTAGCATAGCAGAGTCAGTTTTATGAATACCCCAATTCTTCATAGAATAATTTGGTTGGTTTTTACTTGATTTTTGCATCACAAAAATCAGAGTTGCTTGTGGCACTACACTCAGAAATTCCTTCAGGTGGGTCTTGGGGTACCTTATAGGATACCAGGGATTGCACCTATGTGGGCTACATGCAAGGCAAGCTCCCTACCTGCTGTCCTATTGTTCTGGCCCATCCATAGCATTATTTTTTAAACATGTACAGTAAACATAATTAGGATGTTGAATTTGTCATTGAAGGCAGATTCGGAAGTTCTAATGCTCTATCTGGAGGGGTAGGCACCAGGGAGTCACTGGGAGACAATGTGTGGATGTTGGCAGGGATAAACATTCCTTGGAGAGAGTGCAGTGGCAAGTGGAGAATGGAGAATCAGGCAGAAATAAAGTCTATTATGAAAATTGTGTAGAAAAATTCAAACGATATAGAAAATTGATATTTTGAAGATTACTAAGTTCAGAAAAAAAAAGTTCTGTTGCAGGAATATATGAGGGTGTGGAGACAGATTTTTAAAAAGAAAAGAAAAAATATTGTATACAGAAATAGTTACACCCCTCTAAGTATAATGTATTATATTAATATGGCTTTGTAGGCATTATCATACAAGAAAGATTTTATCTGGAGCTAAAGTCATCAAATGCTAAAACTTTTTAAAGACCACATGTAGTTTTTACTTACCACAGCTTTTGTCTTTCTAATTGGGCTAAACCTACTAAGATTTTTTTTTTCTTCCCGTGTTAATTACTTCAATTGCAAATTTGGATAGCAAGTATCACTAAACATACAAAATTTATCTCATTATATTTGGTGTCTAGCCCAATGTCTATTTATGTGTCTGCTTAAAATTGGAAAAAAATTAAGAAATAAAACAAAATCAATGTTTATTAAATAATCTCAGTTCTGTATCAGACAAGTGTATATTTTCCATTTAAGTTATTCTGTCTTAAAAAACTGCAAAGTGTTACAAATTACATAGCATTAAATATATAGCACTGCACTGTAACACTGTCCTCCCATTGTTCATTGATTTGCTCGAGCGGGCGCCAGTGACGTCTCCATTGTGAGACTTGTTGTTCCTGTTTTTGGCATATCGAATACACCCTGGGTAGCTTGCCAGGCTCTGCCATCTGGGCGGGATACTCTCGGTAGCTTGCCAGGGTCTCTGAGAGGGACAGAAGAATCGATCCCAGTTGGCCTCATGCAAGGCAAAAGCCCTAACTGCTGTGCTATCACTCCAGTCTGTTAAGTATATAAAGGGAGTCATATATATGTTGAATAGATTTTTAGCATATCATATTCAATTTTAAAAGTATAATAATTATTGCCACTTGCATGATTCATCACTGAATATTTTCTCAAAAAAATTCTTAATTTTTATTTGGCTTTTTATCCTTTTTGATGGAGAAGATATGATATCGATAATCAGAGGGTAATCATTTCATATATAAAAGCACGTTTTTTATGCTTTCATTATTTTTATTTGAACAAATTTTAATAATTTATTTCTTTTTATTTTAATAGCGCCAATATTGAATATTTTCTATGTGAAGTGCTTGAAGATTGCTAATTTAGGAAGTAATAAGTTCTGTTACAAGTCCCAAGTCCCTGGATCTCTCTACCTTTTCACGAGGGCTTTAGAGAAACTAGCATTTTGAGCGGTAGAGACAGCTGAATGAGCTGGAGGGACACCCAGGTTTGATCCTAGGTACCATGACATTCCTTGAGCACTGCCAGAAATGATCCTTCAGCACAGTCTGGGGGATGGTCCCTGATAACTGTCACATGTGACACCCCCCAAAAAGCTAACATTCTTATTTATTTATATTTATTGGGCTAAAGCGATAGCATAACATTAGGGTGTTTTCCTTGCACTTGGCCAACCAAAGTTTGATTCCTCCATCCCTCTTGGAGAGCCTGGCAAGCTACCAAGAGTATCCCGCCCACACAGCAGAGCCTGGCAAGCTTCCCATCACGATTTCGATATGCCAAAAACAGTAACAATAAATCTCACAATGGAGACGTTACTGGTGCAAATCGATAAGCAACAGGATGACAGTTACAGTAACATTTTATTTCCATAAAATTTAAATATGCATTTATACACTTATATCATCTATATTGACAAAACATATGAAAAGTTATGACTCTCATGTTTCAACTAGCAAGCACTTTTTTCTGTTTGAATATTTTAGGGGTGTGGTGTGTGTGTGTGTGTGTGTGTGAGCACGTGTGAGGGAGGATGCAGGCCACACGCAGTGGTGCTCAGGGTTTATTCCTGACTTAGGGATCACTCCTGTTGGGCTTGGTGGACTGACTATGTGTGGTGCCAGGAGAATAAACCCAGGTCAACCAATATAGGAAAAACACCCCTATCCACAATACTATGGCTCCAACCCATGCTTTTCTTTTCTTGCCTGGAACACATAATTGATACTGGGATGTCAAGGAAAATTCTGAGAAGCTGGTGAAGCAAGTCACAAAAGAAAATATAGAATCTATTCATACCTATCAATTCACAAACTGGAAGTTAAGAAAAATAAATCTCAACACTTATGAAACAACTGTTATACACAGACAAAAATATTAGTCACTGAAAATGTTCTTGCTCATGATTGACTATTTGGGAAGACATAATAATGTAGAGATATAATATTGTCACTGTCACTGTCATCCATTGGTCATCGATTTGTTCGAGCGGGGACCAGTAATGTCTCTCATTGAGAGACTTATTGTTACTGTTTTTGGCATATCTAATACGCCACAGGTGGCTTGCCAGACTCTACTGTGCGGGCTCGATACTCTTGGCAGCTTGCCGGGCTCTTCGAGAGGGGCAGAGGAATCGAACTTGGGTCAGCCACGTGAAAGGCAAACACCCTGCCACTGTGCTATCCCTCTTAAAAGTAGTATTAGGCTATCGACCAGACTCATTAATAACTCTTTTAAAGAACCCTGGGGCCAGGGATGTGGCTCAGTGAGCAGTCAAGCACTTGCCTTGTCTGTGTGAAACTCAAGATTAAAGACAAGCAAGCAAAAATTTTGAAAAGTAGCCTCAAAAGGAAAATTACTCTTTTTCCAGATAGGTTTTAAAAGTTTCTTTATCTGAGCTCTGAAAGCACTCTCGATTTTGTTTGCAGGATCATTGGGCAAGATGTATAGGGGGATTAAAAAAAGAGGGTGGAAAAAGCAGTCTTTGTATTGATTGTTAGAATCATACTAGAAAGAAAAAATTCTGAATTTCTCTTTTCAAACACCTCAGGACAGAATGTGTGCTCAAAATGATGATTAGCACAAGGAGGAGACTCACAGATCCTTCTGGCTAAATACAAGACTGTCTTTAACTTCCCAAAGCCAAGATACATAATTCACCAGAAAGCCAGAATATTAGGAGAGAAGAATATCTACTGAGGAGTTAGACAGTGCTTCTACAACGTAAATTAAATGAGCAGATCTTACTGTGATGGATCCTATGGATGCATAACTGAGTATCTGTAAGGAAGCATAGTATACTCTGAGAAAATTGTCTTGGTTTATTTCTAGAACTCTCTGGGTTTGCTAAGAGTTTAAGGTGAAATCCATGACTTTGACAATTATATAAATTCCACCCTGCTCAGCTGATGCAGAACAAGGTTTAAAGCCATTTTCCAAAGGCTTTAGGTACTTTAAAGTGAACAGAGCCTTTACTTCACAGCATGACTTCCTCATTCAAGAATAAAATAGAACTTGCAGAGCAGCAATAAAAATGATACCAAATAAAAGTCTGTGCTTTGTTGAGTGGGGTAAGAGCCCAGAGCAATATTTTAATTCAAGCAGAAAAGCAAAAGTTTCACATTATTGGTCTGACACACCACTTCATGCTCAAAGACACACATCTCTGCTGTGATGAATATATGCATAGCAAAAGAAGAGCGTCTCTCAAGTCCTAGCCTCTGAGGAGGTTTTTTATTTTATTTTTTTTTAAATACTGAGACTTTAAACATGTTTAGGTTCTCTACTAAGAGAGCGAAAATAACTCAAAGGTTTAGTAAAATAAATTCTACAAACATCAAGTGCTATTCCTTTCAGTCTTCTATATATCAGCCGGTGGGGACTCAGATATTAATGGATTTTTATGGGTTTAACGCCACAGGTTTCTGTTTGTCGAGTATTATTTTGGAAGGGGAAGTGGGAATAATTTTCTCATTTGCAAATAGTTATTTATCATTTCATTTTGGGGTTTTGGGCCACATCGTGCAGTGCTCAGGACTGGCTCTGCACTCAAGGATCACTCTTGGTGGACCTGAGTTGGTCATATGGGGTTCTGGGTAGAACCTGAATCCAGAGTGTTCAAGGTAAGTGTCATACCCAATATGCTATCACGCCAACCCCTCATTTGCAAGTTATCTGTGTATTGATCATTGACCTGGAATTTTCTCCCAGATTGCTACATTTTATACTAAAACACGAGGAGAGCTTCATTCACAATCGGATTCTTTCTAAAAAGTAATTACATGAAGGAAGAGGGAGCAGGTATTTGTTTGTCAGAGGGTCATACTCAGTGGTGCTCAGGACTGACCCTTGACTGTGTGCTCAGGGACTATTCAAGACATGCTCAGGAAACCATAAGTGGTTCCAGGAATAGAATCTGGGTCAACTTCCTGCAATACAAGGGCCCTGTCTGCTGTAAGGGGGGAAAACTTTCTCTGTAAGAAAACGAGGAAAAAGAAAACAAGTGGAATGAGCTCTGTGACATACAGCCTATTGCAAATGAAAACATTCAGGTTTCTTCCAGTCATTAATAACTTCTGAGATAACACTACTAAAAAGCACAAAATCTAGTATCTATCATTATTTTTTTAATCTGTGGATCTTTGCTCTCGTATTAATAAAATCTTGGCCAAGGTCAAAGTAACAAAACTTACAGAAGGTTTACAGTTTCAGTTCTATGTGTTAACTGTCTTGCCATAATAACTTTACTTTAAACAAAACAGTAAAAGAGACAAGTGTTAACAAGGATGTGGGGAGTTGAAAATCTATTTTATTCCATTTTAAGTTTATTGTTTCTACATAAAACAGGTTCAGACAATAATGTGCAATTTATTTGTCTATATAAATGTAGATGTCCCAGGTGCTGCCCAGAGACGCAGGCAGGTGTGTGTTTGTCAGTGTGCAGATCCTTACAACATGCCAGTCGACCAAAAGCTTGCATTTGGTAGACTGGAAACACCTGCAGAGGCGATTAGAGGCTGCCCCAAAAGACTCTGTCCCTCTCAGAGAGCCCAGCAAGCTACCAAGAGTATCCCACCCACACGGCAGAGCCTGGCAAGCTACCCGTGGCGTACCTGATGTGCAAAAAAAAGTAACAATGACGGTCCTCATTCCTGTGATCCTGAAAGAGCCCCCACTATGCTATCAGGCTACACTAACACATGACAGGGATGAATGGAGACGTTACTGGCGCCTGCTCCAGCAAATTGATGAACAGGATGACAGTGATACAGTGATATAGTGATATAAGTGTAAGAGTTTGGTCTACAACTATGCATCTAGGATTTACTGGGTCTAGTCTGAATTTGATGTTTTTTTTTATTCATAAACTCATATTCTGCTCCAATTAAAAAAGCTAAACAATATATTGATAGCATGAAGAGGCCATGGAGTCTCACAATTAAAGTTTGATAAGTTAGAGGATTTTCTTGTTCAGTATCTAATTCATAATATATCCATTATTTTCCTTCAAACTGTACAGTATAAAAGTGATCCCAACCTTCTAGATATTTAGTATATAAATAAAATTTTAAGTTTTTCCCTTGTCCAAATGGTTGTGATTTGACCACTCTGATACAATTCACTCCTCCCTCCCTCTCTCCCTCCCTCCATCCCTCCCTCCTTCCCTCCTTCCTTCCTTCCTTCCTTCCTTCCTTCCTTCCTTCCTTCCTTCCTTCCTTCCTTCCTTCCTTCCTTCCTTCCTTCCGTCCTTCCTTCCTTCCTTCTTTATATCTTTTTCTATTCATCTTCAAAACTATGGAATAGGAGATTTCCATTATTTTAAAATAATTACTTCTTTTCCATTGCTCTTTTTCCCCTTTTTCACACCTAAACCCTAGATCCTTAATTCTACTCTGCCATTTTAATTACCATTTCTGAAATAAAAATGTATACCGTGTCATATACTTGGTCTTTTTAATTTATCATTATGTTTTTGAAGTACATTATATTTAAGTCTATAATTTACATTTTATTGTAAGATGTTCTATTGAATAACAAGTAAAATTTTGTTTATTTTTCTGTAAACTAATTGTCATTTAGATTGATTACATATCTTGCTTAGTATAAATAAAGGTGTTACAATTTTTTCAACTAACAGTCCTTGTGTGGGTATATTTTTTGACTTCTATTTGGGTATATATATGAGGATAAATTTTCTGTATCATATCACTGTCACTATCACTGTCATCCCATTGTTTATTGATTTACTCGAACGGGTGCCAGTAACATCTACATTCATTCCAGTCCTGAGATTTTAGCAGCATCTCCTTACTCATCTTTCCCAAGGATGGTGGCTCTTTCAAGTCAGGGGAATATCATGTATCCTATAGTAATTGTATTCTTCGTTCTGTCTAATATCAATTTATTCAGGACTTACTCCTAGTTCTTTGTGTAGGCATAACTTTTGGTGGTGCTCAGGGGACCATATGTGATGCTGGGGGTAGAATCTGTTCAGCCAAGTGCAAGGAAAATAGCTCTTGTTTCGTAGTTTTTCCAGATGCCGGGTAGGAACAGAATTTTACTAGTAATATAAGAGCTACAATTTATTTTACAAAATAATTACCATTTTTGGTTCCCAACCAATAATCTCTAGAGTTTTCGTTACTTTGGGGCATCTATTAAATTTATTTGACTTAAGTCTCAGTTGTCCTTAGTTCCTAACACACACAAAAGCATTACATATTCCTGAGAAGATATGTCAAGAGCGAACACAGACCCAGGACTTAATAAGTCCTGAACACACAAAACAAAAATTAATATGTAAAGAAAATCACATTTTAAACTTATATTTAAAATAAAATGGATCGCTAATACACAAAAATTTTCCTTGCACACTGAGATAAAGGTGTTTTAATGCTTGTTAACAATGCACATATGCATCATATCATGGAGTGACAACTATGAGTTCAAACATCAATATCTATCTATGAAGTATGTTTCTAAAATGAGTACTATACTGGCAATTTCTATGTTCATTCAAACATATCTATTATTTGGATTTCTTACTTTACCTTCAGTAAAAGTTTTATAGATGGGTAGCACTGTAGCACTGTCATCCCGTTGTTCATCAATTTGCTTGAGCAGGCATCAGTAACATCTCCATTGTGAGACTTGTTACTGTTTTTGGCATATTGAATACGGTACGAGTAACTTGCCGGGCTCTACAAGAGGAACAGAGGAATCAAACTCGGGTCAGCCGCGTGTAGTGCAAATGCCCTACCCACTGTGCATTTTATAGTCCTTTATAGATGGGTAAAAATTGAAAACCCTTTCTTCTGAATCTTCCCTATGCCATACCAAGTGAAAGAAATATGACATCAATTAACGTCAGATACAATTAACAAAATAAATAAAATTACTGTTGAACATCACAATTTTTTCAGAAGCTGTATCACAGCAAAAAAACAGATGTTACATACGCTTGTCTTGGATCTAACTCTATTCCTCCCTTTAACTACTGTTAATTTGGAAACAAGTGATCTAATGGGCACACCGATGAGGAAAGGCTAGGAAACTTCCCAGACTGTAAGACTCCATATACACAAAAATGGAAACTCAACAAAGAAACTTTGAACAAGCAGAGCATGCCATTTTCCAAGGAAGTTGCTGTGTAAATTAAGGGAAATAAGCTAAAAGCTTGTATGCAATACTCTGGCTGCGGGCAGAGGACTCTTCTAGGGCATATTTAAGAGAGATTGAGAGGAAAGAGGAGAACCTAGTTTCTCCACTAGAACAGAAACCTTTAGTTCAATTTCATTTTTCTTACCATTCAGATGTGAGGAAAAAAGTGTGTATGCACACACACACACACACACACACACATATATGGGAAGCAAAAGCTAGTGATTATAGGATAGGCTGAAGAGAAGTAACACAGCTTATAGGTGAGATGACTGGTCAGGATTGCTTGCTATAAGCATTAGCATATTTTTAATACATGTCATAAATAAATGAGAAAAATGAGGAAAAGAAAGGAAAGAGTAAAAGGAACAAGTGCAGGAAGTGCCAAATAAAAATTTGGTAGAAATAGAGACAACGATATGAAAAATTCAAAAAAAAAGACTGGAAAGAGAAATATTTTAAAAGTTAATTCCCAAAGCATTAGCATTTTTTGCAGATGTTCCAATCTTCTATTTAAATAGTGATCACATAAGAATGTTGCTCAAATAATAAGTGGGTACTTGCATAAAATATTTTAAAGAATTAAGATAATAAATATAAATGAAAACAATGAAGAGTTGCTTTAATAAACTAATCAAACCAGCAAGTAAAATAACTTATCATAATCACAGTGATCAAAGAGAAACATGTACATATATACCCAGAGTAAAGTAACATTTTTAAACTCTGTATTTATGCCTAATCTTCTAAACTTAAAAATACTTATAGAATATAAACTATCAAAAGACCTATGAGAAATGTTTTCATTAATGTGAAAGAACAATTCATAGATATTAAAGATGTCTCATATAGTAGAATTAAAAACATTAGCAAATAATAATAAAATATTTTTAACTCAGAGAAAAATACCAATATCTATCAGAAATTGGTAGTGATAAAATGATCACTAAGACATCTTATGCAATAAATACTGCTTTGTTTTAATTTTGCAAACCAACTCAAGGAAATTTACAGATGCCAAATTATACCCATTGGGCCAATCAGTAGTTGTGTTTGCTAAATATTTCTACAAATTTCACACAAAAGTTCTCTTCCTTTATTCTATAATAGCTCATTCTAGAAATGCATATTATTTTATTTCCTCTAGGTTTGCATAAAGCCTCCTAACTCCTCTAAGCAATCAATAGAAAAGAGTCTCTGAATAATTCTGCTTATCAAATCCCTCAGTAAGAATTGCAATAAAATCCCAATACTATGCTTCAGTATCCAGTAGTCATTAGCCGCGTAGAGTTGTTGAGTATGTCATATGTGCTTAGGGGATAAAGCACATGGGCGTAGTGGATAAAATCCAGCAAGAACTGGATTTTTAATTTTATCAAGTCTTAATTAGTTTATTTGTCATCACGTGTTGCTAGTAGCTACCATTTAAGTCAATGAAGCTCTAGAAACTTATTTTCTCCAATTTTATGCTCATTAGTTAGTTTGGGGGGCAAAATTGAGCAATATAGAAATGACACATTGCATCTCTCTGATAGATATTTCAGATGAGAGCTAAAAACACTCTTAAGTGACTGTCCAGACATTGCACAAGGCTATCTACCCTGGGGCAACTCAGAGTGGGGGCAGGTTGAGTTTCCCTCCCCACCCCAACAGAGCCCTGGTGGTCAAAAACCTCCAGAACCCAACTGCCTCCATGCCCGTGGCTGCTCTCCACAGGTTCAGACAAGCCTCACCCATGAGTGAATCTGCAGAAAAGAAAAACCCAGGTATGCGGGGCCTGTGACTGAACTCTCCAAGCCCACGGAGAGCTGGAATGGGCCACCTTTCAAATTTACCTACATCTCCCAAATTTACCAGTAGTTTGGCAGTTACACCCACAGAACTTCCCCTGGTGCCATATAATCTCATCAGCGGTCATGATCCAGAGACTCAAAACAAAGTTCCAGGAAGGGAGCAGCATAGGCCTTCACCCATGAGTGAATCTGCTGTATTATTGTTTTCTAAATTTTAGAATTCCTGGAGCACGTGACTGTGAAAGCTCTACACCACTGATGCAACAAGTTTTGGGAGTGACAATTTGGGATTTAGGGTAGAAACTTTCAAAATGTGGTGGAGGAAGGTGTAATGGTGGTGGGATTGGTGTTTGAATATTAAATGCAATGAATTATTGTGAACAATTTATAAAATAAAATAGAATATACCAAAAATAGAGTTAAGTAATTGGGAAGCCTTTACATTAATTACAATATGATCAATTATGAGCCAAACATTCAATTAAGATAATATTAACTTGGGGCTGGAGCCATAGCACAGCGGGTAGGGCGTTTGTCTTGCATGCAGCCAACCTGGGTTCGATTCCCAGCATTCCACATGGTCCCCTGAGCACTGCCTTGAGTAATTCCTGAGCACAGAGCAAGGACTAACCCCTGAGCATTGCCGGGTGTGACCCAAAAAATAAAGAAAAAAAAAGATAATTTTAACTTAATGGAAATTTATTTTTCATAAATAAATAACTTATTTATAGTAATAACATATTCTTCTTAGAGGAAAATACATCCCTACGGGTTAAATCCAGGAGATCATGAGATACTGATTAATTGCTAAATAACATGAAAGATAATTTAACTATTAATTTTATGATACTAATTTCACATATACTTGTGACTTTGCATATTTTGACATATGTATTTTTATAGAATCAGTGAATTTTAGTATTCATACAGAATCTACCAAGTCAGGATGATGATGGTTTTTTAAACAGTTTATAAATGTATGAAATAATATGATTCAAGCAACAAACGGGAATAGAAAATGTGAATAAAATTGGTACTCAAATGAAACTTTGAGCATGAAAATTAGGTTTTGATGATATGTAACTGAAGCCTATAATTACATAGAAATGTGATACTGGCTTTTATAAAATTTGCCACCTTTTAAATTATATAATTGCCACATTTTTCATTATATAAGTCTTTTCTAATCTTTATTTTTACAAACATTTAAAATGTTCTGTTCACTATATGTAAACATTTGTCAGCAACTAACTTGCACTTGCTTATACTAATAAATCATTTCCAGTATATGCAATCTTGGCATTGCTTTGCTAGAATATTGCTAATAGCTATTTTGTTAATATCCATCTCTCCATCTTCTTTAGATTTGCATTTATCTATTCTTTACATAACTGCCCCTCACAGAAAGTGGATTTATAATTATTTATCATATGCAGTAATATAAAATGATAAATACTAAAACTTCCTCCTACTTTCAGTAACTCCTAATACACTGCTTTATTTTTAACAACCCATCACACTTGTTTCAAATAATCTCCCTTCATTGTCTCTAACATAGATCACAATTTTTCTACAAGAACTTACAATTCACCTAATTTAATCTTAACTTTCTTAGTCATTCTTGAATGAGCTTTTATTCTACCAGTTTTATGAGAGAATTGCTTTTATTCTCATTTAACACAAGAGAAGATAGTAGGTTATAGTCTGCATGCTTGTCACCAACTTATAGAACTCTCCTCAAAGGCAGGAAATCAGGAAACATATCAATAAAGGCAAATAGAGGAAAACTGGGGAACTTTTAATTCATACACATATGGATCAAATTTCATTAAGAAACCATAGGATTTCATTTTAAAATATAAGGAACAAGACAAAATAAAATATGCAAGAAATAAAGAAGTCAGAAGCAAAAAGAAAGATGGAAGCTAGAGAGCCTGGAAGGACACTGACCCATGCTGTTGATGGGAGAAAGAATATAAGTAGAAATGCTGTCAGTTTATTGGTTTTAATACTTATTATGAACTGTTAATTTGCTATAGCTTAAATTTATGTGAAGGTTTAAAATGTAAATCTAATCATTGTTAACACTTATGGTGATTTTATATATCAGTTTCTCCCTATATATCATCATCATCATCATAAAGTTGATCATCTAATTTCTCCTGGGATCTCAGTAACTTCTCCATTCATCCAGCCCTGAGATTTTAGAAGCCTCTCTCTACTCGTCCTTCCCAATGATGCCAAATTGGAGTCTCTTTCAGGGTCAGGGGAATAACCACCTTGTTACTTACTGGTTTGGGCATATGAATGCATCATGGGGAGTTTGCGAGGCTCTCCCGTGTGGGCAGGAAGCTCTCGGTAGCTTGCCAGGTTCTCCCAGAGGAAGAAGTAGGCTATAAGTTCTCACTTCCAGGAGCTTGCTTTTAAGTCTCTGGATGCTGGCCATTGATAGGATTACATGGCGCCGGGTGTATTCAAATATGTATTTTCTGCAGCAAATAAAAATAAGAGGTGCAGGATTTTGTATCTTTACACATATATATATTTCAGTATGTATATCTTTTTATTATTGTTGTTTTCATATTTGAAGGTCACATCTGAAGGTGCCTGAGCTCTTTCTATCTGGGCTCAGTGGACCATAAGTTGCCAGGATCACACCAGTGCAAATCATACACTCTACCTACTGAGCTATCTCTTCGACCCTAATATGCATTTCTTAAGAAGAGATTTTCTTTTTCATGAGACCACTGCAATTGCCATAGTCAGAAACTTCGATGATGATTATAACAATAATCTACAGCCCAAATTCAGACTTTGACTATCGTCCCAACAATATCCCAAATAACACTTTTCTCTCAAGAGCAAGAAGCTCTTCAGGATCATTGTATTTATATATCACATACCTACACTTATTTGACCTTATATGATCTTTAAGCATTTTCATTCTTTCATGATCTTGACTGTTCCAAATCAAAACTTGACTGGTAATTTTATAGTGTGCCCCTCATATAAGGTTTTTCTGTAATTTTATTATTATATTTGGATTTTGGCATATCGAATATCAAATATGCCATGAGTAGCTTGCCAGGATCTGCCGTGTGGGTGGGATACTCTCAGTAGCTTTCCGGGCTCTCCGAGAGGGACAGAGGAATCAAACCCAGGTTGGCCACATGCAAGGCCAAAGCCCTACCCGCTGTGCTATCACTCTAGTCCATAGTACCTGGAGAAGCTGATGCTGCACAAGTGTCAAAGGTCAAAGGACCTATTCAATATGCCAAGAACAGTAATAACAAAGTCTCATAATGGGGACATTATTGATGTCTGCCCAAGCAAATTGATGAACAACTGGATGACAGTGCTACAGTGTTATATTTGGATTACACATTTCTAAAACTGGCAAGACGATCAGAGATGTAAAGTGATCTTCTTAATGCACTATTAACTAGGAGTAAGTGATACCAGCGTCTGTAATCATTAGCAATGTCCAGTTGGATCACTTAATTATGTGAGAACCACATTCCACCATTGTAAAACCGCTACTTTCCTGCAATTTAGTTAGACGCACTTATCTGATCAGAGAAACTTTTAGAACTACATTTTATTGACCAAATTTTCACTAATCCGGGTATACATCTGTGTAATCACTAAGCGACTAGTAATCCCGAGGCTCTTTCTTGCCACCTGTGTTCAGTGGTTTCGAGCCACTTCCCCACCTGGGATGGCTGATGCCATGGGCAGACGAAGAAGGAAATGAGGACCAGGCTTGCTAGTGTTCAGTAGCCATTTTTTCCATTCTCCCAACGTGCCTGTTCCAATCTCACTAAATTCCCCATTCCAATCTCATTCCTGTCCCCTCATTCCTGTCCCCTCCTGTCTCCCTTGCTCGCTCATCTCTCTGTGCTCTGACTCACCACCTTTGTCTCTCTCTCTTTCCAGTCTCTCCCAACCTCCCAGCATTGGGGGTAGCAACCACACCTAGGTGCAGTAGCACAATCAACATATCACAGCCCTTCCTGATCACCTGCAGCCAGAAGATCTGGCTCAAGGGCAAAATAGCACCTACGGGGTTTTATGCTTTTCTTATGACTAAACATTCATCTTAATTCTATGTCTTAATATTAGTTATTTTGCGTGGTCACAGTAAGAGAAATATTAAGCTTGTAGGGTGGCTCTCCTAAGGACAACTTGCTATAGATCCCAGACTACAGTGCTCAGGCCAGATAAATCTTTCCTAATCTTAGCAGGGTCCTAATCTAGTTGTTTATTTTTGGATCATGATAGAGTTTGTCCATGACTGTGCTCTTAACTTATAGTTAAGTTTCATGGTGCTTTGTCCTGTCCCATTTCATTGCCAGGGTATCTCACAGCTTACACTAGGTCCTTCCAGTCCTTCATTGGGAACCTGCTTTAGGGGTGCTAGGAAGTAAGGACAACTGAGGTTTAAGTTGAGAAAACAGATGCCCAGGAGTAAATATTATTCAGAGTCAATTAGCTCCCAAGTTGCAAACGCATATCATTAACTGTCCTAATGTGTCTATACACAAAGGACACTGCTCTGAGTTAGCTATGCAAAGGACATAAGGAGAAGAGAGAAGCAATATTTTCAGGTTAACAGAGTCTGATTAGGAGATACAGGTGATTGACTGGTTGGGGAAGCAGAGCACAAAGAAAGAGGTTATAGATAAACATAGAGAAATGGGAGTGTCGGGAGAACTGTGAATGGGTGCAACCTAAGTTCCCTATGGCAAGGCAGAAAGGACAAACCAATGTCATCCTACATACAAACCAATGTCATCCTACATACACCATCGATTATTTTTAATCAATTATAATAAAATTATAATCAGTTATCATTATATAGTGTAGAGCTGATTTTTAATTGTAATATCTTCTATATTAATTAAATGGAATTGTATTGAAAGAACACATTTAATTTCATTTATGCATTATGCACATATGCACAAATTTGTGGATGCAAATATATGTTCACTATTGATTATAATGAGGTAGAATTGAAATAATATTATATATTAGCTTTAAATAACTGAGTTCATGTTTCTGTGTATATATATATATCCATATATATACATACATATATTGCAAGACAATGATCAAAACATGCCTGATAAATGCATGTTCCCCCTACTAGTAGTATTTTGTTAACTTGGAAAAATCTATTTTCTTAGCAACTTCCAAATATAGAAAGTATTAATTGTTTTAAATATACTAATTATATCATTATTCTGTACATTATATTTCATGACTTATTTATAGTAACACTGGGACTCTTCTTAACTTATTTTGCTTTATTTCTATCCCCTAATTCTAACCTTCAAGCAACAGTTGTATCTATGATATCGCTCTTTTTCTTTTTTTAAAATCCCACATATAAATGAGATCATAGGATATCTGTCTTTGTATGTCTGACTTATTCCACTTAGCATAATGTCCTCACAGTCCATTCACATACTGATTGATTGCCTTTTAATGTCTTCTAAGGAACAGAGCATGCAGTCTTAAGATTGTGCAAGGTTTTGACATCAACAGAAAATTCATGTATATAGTTCAGAATTCCTAATGGCTGAATCTTTAATTTAAGCAAAACCAAAATATCAATCAGGGAAGATGATATATTAAGCAATAAAATTATAAATATGCATGCATGTACTGCTACAGATTTGGAGTTCTGTTTTATTTATTTATTTTTGTGTGCTGCTGAGGATCAAAACCAGGTTTCTACACATGCAAGCCAAATGTTCTTGATTTGAAAAAATATTTGAAAGCAACATAAGCATTCAACTTTATCCCTGTATCCTAGGTTATATTTTGAGAATCTGTAAAGGCAGAAATACACATGCTTCAAAAATGATATATGAAGGTAACTAGTGTAATGACACACTGGAGTTTCTTGAAGAATACTGTTGATTTCACACTCTCCTAATGATGGCAGATAAATATTTCATTTTAAAAATCCACAAACATAATATTAAATATTATTTTTGATTTTAGAAAGTAACAACCACAAAAAAAATAAGAAACTCCTAAAAATTGAAGAGCAATGCTGAACAGATATTCCTCAAAAAAGGAGAAAAAAGAAGCCAGCAGAAATATGAAACTGTTTATTGACAAAACAATGATCTCACTTTACACTAAGAATGGACACTATAAGAAATGAGAAAAATAATGTAGAAGCAAGTTTTAATAAGGATGTCAAGAAAAGAAACTCTCACTCACCATTGGCTGGGAAGTAAAATGGTTTACTCTATAAAGAAAACAAAATAGAGATTTCTTAAAAACCAGTAAATAAATAAAGTTATAGCTACTATTTGATTCACTAATTTCCTCCTTAAATATCTATCCAATGAACCTAAGAACCCCAAAAGACAGACATAATTACACACTTTTGTTCATTCCATGCTGTTTACACAGAGAAGATTTGATAGCAACACAATTACCCAACAACAGATGAACAGATAAAGAAAATTGGTATAAGTACAGAACAAAATATTACCCAGCTATAAGAAAGATGGAATTTATTTGTTTTTATAAAAAGAATGGTACTTGAAGGGTATATGATAATGACAATAGTTAGAAAATATACAAATAATGGCTAACTTTATTATGTGGTTTATAAAGAAAAAAAGAAAACAAGGGAGTAGGTAACATCCAATAAAATAAATATTTCAATGTCTAAACTCAAATCTAATAACATAGAAGTGAGGTTTAGAACAGAATGTATGTGGGGACACTTGGAATATCGAGTTTAAAATATCAATACTCTTTGGTTAGAGGAAAATTCTCACTGAGGTAGTGAGTGGAGGAATAACATGGTACCCCTAAAATATATAAATATATAAATATGTAAAACATTGGTACTTTAATAAAAAATTAGTTTAGAAAAGAAAATACACACCAGAAGATTATTAGTAAATCCTAAGAATATTTTTAGAATAAATGTTTAAAATAAGTATAAAAAAGTTAAAAAAAAAAGTAAGTTTTCACAAACAAAAGCAAAAAAAGAGAGGATAGGTATAAAATAGCAAATGCAATGAGAAAACATTTGTACATTAGGGAAGAGTGAAGGCATTGTGCAAAAATAAAATAAAAGTTATTTTATTTTAGGACTAAAGTGATAATACAGCGGGTAGAGTGTTTGCCTTGCACAAGGCCACTGGGGCTCAATCCCAGCATCCAATATGGTTCCCCCAGCACTGCCAGGAGTAATTCCTGAGCATCGCTGGGTGTGAACCAAAAAAAAGCAAAAAAAAAAAAAAGGTTATTTTATTTTAAAATAACAATAGAAACCAGGAACCAAGTTCAAAGGTCTAAAACACATACTGGCATGCTAAAGTCCCAGAAATACACCCCAAGTGGAATATGGACCTCCCTCAACACCACAAGCAGCAAATCCAGATTTTACCTTGGAGGCCCCCAGCAAGCAGCTTATGTGACCTTGGTGGCACCCAAGATGCCTCACTCAACCTTGATATCTGGTAAGCAAAGCCTACCCAAATATCACTGAGTGCACCCCAATGCCCTGTGAGCACTGTTGCTCCCCCCTTACTGCATAAAATTGGCAAAATTCTGATTCGAACTATGCGATACACCTACAAGGCAGTGCTAGGACTAATAGAGGACATCATACTTTGTATGATTAATCAAACCACAACTCAAATTAACAATATCAAGTTTTGTAAACCAGGAAAAGAAAAGAATGATGAAATAAACATAGATCAAATAGGGGGAAAATAGAAAGAGATAAAGTTTCTTAAACCAGGAATAGATGCGATATAGACATAGAGAGACTTAATGGAAAGGATGGCTATAGCACTGCGGCAAAGTAGCTGATACAGAATGACATAGACTAATGCAATAAAGAAGCATTCTAAAGCACAAGTTTCTTTACTACTAAGAAACAAACAAAATAGCAAGAATCAGACATTGAGTAGGCAGCATAATAAGAGAGTTGATGAGGAAAGAGCTATGCTCATTCCCAAGTGATGTTATCCAGGAGAAGTTGTATCAGGTTGAGTGTGGGTAAAAATTCAGAATCCTGGGGAAAGGGAAGAAACTTAACCAAATACAGTCATGTCTTTTGTGCATTAATTAATTAGCTGTGGGCTAATTAAGTCTGATGCAAAGAATAGAATTTGAAGCATATAGGTCTGACTTTGCAATAGGTCCAAAGAAATATTTTTGAGTTTCATGTAAATTGTGGGAGCGACAAATGAACTCTGGGATTTCTTTTAATATTCACTACTTTCTAGGATCATGTAAGCCAAACTTCACAGTTACCAGCTTTTAAAACAGTCACTGCCACTGTCATCCCGTTGCTCATCGATTTGCACGAGCGGGCATCTCCATTGTGAGACTTGTTACTGTTTTTGTCACATTGAATACTCCCTGGGTAGCTTGCCAGGCCGTTCCATGTGGGTGAAATACTCTCAGTAGCTTGCTGGGCTCTCCAAGAGGGGCTGAGAAATCGAACCCGGGTCAGCCCAGTGCAAGGCGAACACCCTACCCGCTGCGCTATCGCTCCGGTCCAATTTAAAACAGCATAACGAAATTTTAAAAGGCAAAAATAGTTTTAGGGTCAGAGAGATCGTATAACAGGATTGGGTGGTAGCTCTCTATGCTACTGACCCAAGTTCAATATCCGGCACCACATTTGGTCCCCTGAGTACCACTGGAGTTATCCCTGAGTGCAGAGCCAGGAGTATGCCTGGAGCACAGACGGTTGTGGTTGTAAACCAACACCCAAAAGCATATACTGTTAATGCTTAAGGGCATAATGAGCAAGCGTACATACAATAGTTTTTGCTTAAGGGCTAAATGAACAATACAAGCAAAACATAGTACAAGAGTTCCTATTCAATAAAAGTTTACTAGAGGAGTTATGTGCTTGGTAATAGTTAAGGTCCAGGAGTAAAAAAACAGATAATGCTCATAACTTTAGTGGGCATATCATGGAATTGGAAAGATTTTTTTTTTCAAATTCATAAAATGGCTTCTGTAGCTTAGATACAGATTAAAAGCTTTTGAACCAAGAGGAAAACAGATTCTTCTTAGATACAGAACATATAAATTCTTCCTTGAACAATTTATATGGAGTTGACTTGATCTAATAAAGTATTGCTTTTTCTGAAGTTGCTTCAATTTATGTAATTTCCTTTCAGAATCATAAATCATAATTTAATCATAGCTGCCTTTGTTTTCCTTATTTTTCAGTTGGCGAGATATGACCAAATGATGGAACTATTTCTCAGGTTAAAGTTTGCTTCCCTTCCATGCTATATTATATTTCAATATTAGAAAGATTCATCCTATAATACAAATTAAAATGAAAAGATAAAAAATAGAATAAGAGGAAGCAAATTAAGGTAGAGTTACATGCCATTCAGCCTAGAGTTTGAGAGTCAGACTAGCTAGGGAATGTGGGAAGTAGGTGAAAATATCACTCAGGACATTAATGACATTCCCGAATTCACCCTTTTGCATTAACGTATCTGAAGACGTCTGGTAACATTTCTAAAATGTCTTTCTTTGCTCTAAAGTCTATCACAAATTCATTAATATTTAGAAACTTAATTTTTACCCTGTCTAGTCTTCTGTATTGCTCTCAGTCTTTCAATAATTTAAGCTTTCTAACTAATGCACTTTTTTTCTTATTTGTGAGAACTTAAATTTTCATTTCCCACCAGATTTTTATATAGAATTGACAAATTAATAGTGCATTATTTTATGTATACCCTTTGGTTTTTGTGACCACACTAGCTTGTGCTCAGGGATTATTCCTGGTTCTCTGCTCAGGGATCACTCTTGGAAAGATTCAAGTGACATTATGCAGTGCTGAGTATCAAACCAAAGACAGACATATATGCAGGACACCTGCTTTACCCACTAGACTGTGTCTCCAGCTCCCCAATCACTGTCATCCCATTGCTCATTGGTTTGCTTGAGCGGGCACCAGTAACGTCTCCATCGTGAGACTTGCTGTTGGAACGTTTATATACATACATCTATAAAATGACTACATTCAGAAATAAAACAAACAACTATAGTGTTTCATTATTTCCAGTGAGATTCTATACATAATGGCTGTCGTAAAACTTTAATAGCTTTTGAAATTGTCTTTTTGGAGAAATGAAATAACTATAACTATAAATGACACATTATTGATATAAAACAAAACATTACAGATTGTGCAGAAAATGAATATTTTGCCTCTTTCTGGTGTTATTAAGTTTCATATTCTAATGAGATGATTTCCAGTGTGTTAAAAAATAAGCGATTCAAGCTTGTATGATAACAGCTCATCATTTACATGATTGCACCTGAAGAAACACTTTCAATTAATAATACTCAAGGCAGGACAGTGACATTGGATAAAGACAATGATCTATTAAATTCCCATTTTCTTTACCTTTCTCTTTTTCTAATCAGGATATTTTCTACTAAAGGAAGTAAGCTTGAATAAAGAATAATCACGAATTGATAGAATTACGATGGAGCTGAGAAGATAGCTCAAAACTAGCTTCCATCCTCCCCATGCCAGAGATCTCTGAGCACCAAGCCATAAGTGGTCGCTCAATACTACTAGTTTTAGATTCCAAATAACAAACTTAAAGGTAGATAAAAAGCTAAAAGTGGTTATCCCTGTCTCTCCACTCAGGAATTAATCCGGTAGGGCTCAGGTACCATACAGGATGCCTATATGTAACCCCAGGTCAGCTGGATAGAAGATAAGTGCCCTATCTACTGTACCATCACTTCAGCCCTCATTTTTCAGTTTTATTTTTGATAGTTCACCAGGATAAATACATTAAAGGCCACGGTTTAGATTGTTTTAACTATCTTATACTCTATTGACTATTATTTATATTGACTTCTACTCATAATTTAATTCTCAAACCAAATCCTATGTCCCTAGAGGTTTATTCCCTACTAATCAAACATTGCAATTCTCTTCATATCCACCAGGAATTTTATTTATAACATTACTTTTTTTTTTTGCTTTTTGGGTCACACCCGGCGATGCACAGGAGTTACACCTGGCTCTACACTCAGGAATTACTCCTTGCAGTGCTCAGGGGACCATATGGGATGCTGGGAATCGAACTCAGGTTGGCAGCGTGTAAGGCAAATGCCCTACCCACTGTGCTATTGCTCCAGCCCCAACATTACTTTTTTTCATGCAACAGTTTACAACAGTATTTATCCCAGCTTTCTTGTATAATAATCTTGTATTATAATCTTGTATAATAGTCATTTGTCAAATGAAATCTAAATCCTCAAGTATCATGTCCTCATTTGGATTTATTTAAATCTTTTATTGTAAATTTTATTATAAATATACTGTAAACAGTATTTTTAATATGGTCCACACTCTGCTTTGCTTGCATGACCTAGATAAGTGATGCTTGACCTACCAGTGTGGATGTCATTGTTAAGGGTAGGACATGACAGTACCGTGATTCTAAGGACTAATGGTGCCAGGACCACTAGGGTCACATCTAGTACTGTTCAAGGGACACAGAGCTATACTTGGAGTGCTAGAGGAGCTTGTGGTGCCGGAGATTAAATATAGCACTTTGCATATGTTATTTATGTGTTCTGTCACAGGATATATTCCCCCTATATCCTTAAATCATGCTTTTATCCTCAACGTACTAGTTTTCAACTATTCTTACCACTGGCTAGACAAAAATATATGTTGTATTCACTTCACTCTGCTTACTTATTTAAGAGATGAGTAAAAAAGCAATGTTGCTGTTTATTTCTATTTGGCACAAAACCTTTATGTAGAGGGTGATAAATTATGGACATGGAAAAAGTAGAAGTTATAACCTTTTATAAAAAAATATTGTAGCACAATGGATATTTTCCTCTGTTTTTTATCATCATTTATTGCTTCAGTATGTAGAAGAAATAAGCATTCTCTGAACATTGCCGGATATAAGATTTGATTTACTTTTATGTCACTGTTCAGTTGAGATTTTCTTCAATTTCAGTTATTTTAAGTAAGTTAACTGGAGAGTAAATGAATGAATCAGGTAATGCAAACATAGAATTGAAGCCAGAAGTCCCAGCAGTAATAAAGAATGGTTTGCAACTGTCACAAACTGCCAGGGACAAAAAGGAAACATTAGCCTGACAGAAATCTCATCCTACACACTAATTTGCATTTATTATAAAGGCGTATATGTCCTAGACTCTGTTAGATTTCAACAAGAGGAGCGATATCTTACCACTTAGGATTGTTTGATGATAATTGTCTTATTCCAATGAGACTAGCAGTAAAGTCAATTGTTATTTTTCCTAGATAAGGCAAGACAAAGTAAATCAACATCCACAATCTTACCTTAGTCCTGTGTGACTTGTTAGAGAAGAAATAAACTGCTGGTACTCTATAAATCCCAGTTCTGCTGCAAAAGGCCACAACAATTTTTCACTCTACAAAAATAGTAACTATTAGTCTTGTCATACAGAACCATTTAACACAGTTGATTTGGTATTATGTCATAAAAACTTCACATAAAATAACTGTATTTTCTGTGCAAAAATCAGACTGAATTTGAGTATTTTCTTCCTTGTACTGTTCTGTTCTCAAGCAAGAAGAGTGGAAAGAGGAGGTAATATGAACACAGACATGCATCCTTACATACACAAGTATACTTACACAAAAATCCATATACATTTACTGGTAAATAGATGCACACTCGCACACATATATACTTCCTCGTTCAAACATTCACACTCCCATGGTCCCTTACACATATACATTCCCTTTTATATAGAACTACACATATGCACACGCTTCTAAATAATTCAGACTGCTAAGAATCTTGTTTGCCAGCAAACAAGCAATGCTAATACTGACACTCTAGTTTCTCTCCTTTACCTCATCATATAAAACCAAACAGGACAGGAGTTACATCTCTGTTCAATGCATAGGGAATTAGCTATGCAATTTTCAGGGACAACAGTAAAATTATGTGGGGATTTTTTTTTATATATGATTTAAGGTGACACTTAGAAATTTTAACCCAGGCTGATTATTGAAAAATGAAAAGAATGTTATAAGTGGTTAAAAAGGAGTAGGCTATTGTTTTGGGTTATTTCCTCATTATCTACTGCTAGGATCTTTTTTTTTTCCTTTTTGAATCACCCCCAGTGATGCTCAGGGGTGTGCTCCTGGCTCTGTACTCAGAAATTACTCCTGATTGTGCTTCAGGACCAGGTGGGATGCTGAGGATCAAACCCAGGTTGCCACATGCAAGGCAAGCTCCTGATACATTGTACTATTGACCCGTCCTCTGAGTAATTCAAACTTAAAAGAAGTCATATAAGTACTTAGTTAAATTCCAAAGAGAAAAAAAGTTATTTTTTCCTCTAATTGATGCTCAAGAAAACAGGAAGAACTAAGTGTTTATATCATGAAACGTTTTTCCTCTTAAAATCAAAGTTAGGAGAAATGTTCTGGATATTTGCAAAACATTGTGCTTTTGTTTTTGTCTGTTTACAACTTAAATGAAGGTTTTATTTACAAGAAGAGAAAAGAAAAAGAAAGGGGGGGCTGGAGCAATAGCAAAGCGGGTAGGGCGTTTCCCTTGCACGCGGCTGACCCTGGTTCGATTCCCAGCATCCCATATGTCAACTGAGCAGCACCGCGAGGAGTAATTCCTGAGTGCAAAGCCAGGAGGTAACCCCTGTGTATTGCCGGTGCGACCCAAAAAGCAAAAACAAAAAAAAAAAAAAAAAAGAGAGAAAGGAACAGGGAACTTTTCTCATTATGAAAAAGTTTCCTGAGCAGGATACATTCAATGTTACTGTTTAATGTAAGTCTAAAATCTTACTTTAAAGGAAATAAAAAGCCATTAACAAATCAATTGCCTGTAAATAAGAAACAATTAAAAATATGTGCATCTTATTGGAATTCTCCTCATTTCAAAGTTGAAATATTAAACTGAAAGGACAAATTATTGTCCGTTATTAGCCAAGGTAAGTTGGACTAGCTGAAAGCTCTAAGTATCTTCTTTTTTTTTTTCTTTTTGGGTTACACCTGGCGATGCTCAGAGGTTATTCCTGGCTCTGCACTCAGGAATCACTCCTGGTGGTGTTTTGGGGACCATATGGGATGCTGGGAATTGAAGCCAGGTTGACCGCATGCAAGGAAAACACCCGCTGTGCAATCGCTCCAGCACCGCACTAAGTATCTTCAATGAAAGTTCTACCCTATATCTTTTTGGAATATAATTGTCATTTTCATAAACACTTTTCAGTTCAATATTTGTGAATAAGAGAATAGCAATCAATGAATACAATTATATTACAAAAAGAAATATAAAATAATAGATAAAAAATCAACAATAAATATTTAAAATTATTTTAAATTATTGCTAATATAGTAATAATAAAATGCACAACTCAGTTATTTTGATGACAGATATAAAGAATAATATTAAATAACATTTAATTACTTATTAAATAAAATTTAAATAAGTAATATTAAATATAAACAGTAATATTAAATATTAAATAAGTAATACTAAATAAGTAATAGTAAATAAATATTAAATAAGAGTAAAATATAAGAGTAATATTAAATAATAAATAAGAGTAATGTTAAATTAAGTAAAATTAAATAGATAATATTAAATAAGTAATATTAAATTGGGACAATAATAGTCTATCATTTGAAAGAAACCAAATTCTTTCAATGTTGTGCCATTGACATTTACAAAATACATTGAACTATATTTTACTCATAAGCTCAAAAACATGCAGTGAAAATTTCATAGATGATAAAACACTTGACATTATATTCTAAGTAAGTACTATTTGTAACTAACAATCTCATGGATCTTTGTGAATTTAAGATAATTGAAAATGATGGTAAAATTACAAGTGTTTCATCCTAGCTGCCTCACAAACACACACATTGTTTTAATGTTATGTATTGCATATTCTAAATGACATATAAAATATACTACATACACACATTATTCTGTGTATATTTATATATTTGATAAAGAATGATTAAGACTTATTTTTTTCTGTATTTCTGAATTGTAGGTTAAATTTCTTTCAACCTATAAGAAAACTTACTCTAGAAAATTTGCTAGTCTAATAAATAATATTAAAAATTGTAAAGCAGATCACTTAACCTTCCAAATTTGATACATGGCAATTTTTGTACTTGACAACATATTTTTTCTATAGTCAAGGTTTTACCTCTTATAGTTTTGCATTTCTTTATCATATTTTAAAAAATCTTAGTCTAGAAATTTCTTTTTAGTGAGATAGATAAAACTATTGTAAAAAATGTTTAAAGTATTTTTCAAATATATTTATGTTGATACAGTAATTCTTGGTGAGTGAAATGCCTCATACTGAATAGTGCATTGAATACAATATAACTTATCAGAAATAAATTTGTGATGACTGCTTATCATTGCGTCATTCCAGAGCAGACACTAGATTTCACTATGCTTATTTCCATATCTACCAAAGTTGAGAAGCTTATTTCAGGTATAACATCTTAATACAATTAAATAAATTGATGTAAATAGCTATAAACTAAATTTCATAAATTGTTTTACAAAGGTGGTGTTTCCTCACACTATATACTACCTCTTAAGGTTCCAAACAAACCGATGCCGATGTATTGGTCTAAAATAAAATATATTACTTGAATAAATAAATCTTATCTTTCACCTGTGTTTTCCAAAAGTACCCAAACAAAGTTGAAAATTCATAGAATAAATTTAAAACCATGTTTATATAATTTGGATAATCAAAACTATAAGATTTCAGCGAATTTTTATTTTGTTACTTTGTGTTTAAAATTTTGTACAGCATTCTGATTTAAAACAAATGGAATATTAAATTCACTGAAGTATGTGGGTGCGTGTTCAAGAAAAAATATGATGCAACAAACAGAAACCAAATTATGACAACAAAATTATTTCACATACTAGGGTTACAAGTTAAAATATATGAGTAAATAGTTTCTCCAGAGATAAAAATAATAAAATTCCTAAGAATGTGTAGTGTTATATATATATATATATATATATATATATAGTGATTACATCAAAGAAATTAAAGCAAAATTTTTAACAGGATATAAAATAAAACTTACAGACAACAGATTGTTTCCATTATTGTTTTGTTTTTTAAGATTTTTTTATTGTTGTTAGTCTTGTTTTCACAAAACTACAACTTGAAAACTATACCAGATAGAAATTACTGAAGTAACACACAGAGGCATTTAATAAAATTGCAGAAGAATGATGCCAAATTATCAACTTTCTTAAATACTATGCTATGCAATAGATATGAACTATTCTTTATCTTTCGGAATACTCATAAAAAATATAAGGATTTTTTCAAAAGTTCTTCTTAATTCTCACCAGAAACCATGCTGCAATATAAAATATTTTTTTACAGACAGGGTTCTGATGTGAACGATTCATCATCCAGGTGACATCAAAACTTGGGCAAGAATTTTCATTGAAAAGCTCAGCAAAATATTCCTTAAAAAATTCTCTCAGGTTTGTAAGTATGAATCTACAATATTTTGGACAATGCCTACTGCAATGTAGGCATTGGAAATTTATATAGCATCCAGGAAATGATCTTTATTAGGATTCTTGATGCAATGTCAAATTTTATTAATTTAAATGTAATTAGAAATATAGCAATACAACTATCCTCAATGGTTTACCAAACTGCTAACATCCCATCTTTTATAGTGTAATGAGAATTATAAGTTTTATGTTCCATTATTTGGAGGTTCATGTATATGGTGGTGTGCTGGGTAGGGAAAGAAAAAAAAACTAAGAAAAAGAGTGATGCGTATGCATCAAGATGGATAGAAGAGTTAACTGCATTGACTACGGCTACAAGAGCTCTAGTTTAACCATGAGCTCTCTCAACTAGTTCTGTGAGATTAACATGGTAGGGTCGTCCAACAGTATTTATAAGGTTGAACTACGTGTCGGAACAATCTACCAAGAAGAAAGATGAAAGAATATTTAACTGACCCTCTGTCCTCCCACAGTTCTTTTCTTTTTACTTACAATTAATCCTCTTTTGGTCTTCAAAAGGTGATCCCTTTTAATTTAATGAGTCATGCAGACTTGAATATCAGTAATCAAATTTGTTTCCTTAAGGTGCAATCACATCAATAATAGTCTGATCTAACCACAAACAGAAAGTTTTGTACTTAATTAAAAAGCATTTCATATAAGATGAGAATTAAGAATACTAGTAAGACCCATTTTTTCTATCTTAGAGACTGACTCATATCTCAATCTAAGATATGTGTGTTTTCTTCTTCCCTCCTATATCTCTAAATAAAACTTTTACTACAATAAAAAAAAATTGAAAGCTCTAGTGAAAGATGAAATACTAATTCCCCATGGAATCTGCAATATTTTGTTTTGTATCATTTTTTATCACATTTATTTCACCACACTAATTCATTTCTTGTCTGCCCCTGACTAACCAATATATTCTACGTATCTGACATGGACTTTCATATAAATTTGCAGTAAAAGAATATCCAGTGGTGGAAGCAAACCTTGATAAAGAAAGCAGTAGCCAACTGAGCACATCTAAGGAATGTTAGTTACCCCAGCAGACATATATGTGATATTAGAATAATTTTAAAATATTATATATTTAGGGCTATGAAGACAGTTCAAGTGATAAAACACATGCCTAGCATGCACATAGCTATGGCTTTGGTACAAGGTCTATTGTTCTCCAAGCACTATAAGAGTAGCCCTGGTGAGCCCAGCTGCTCTATACAAAGCCCTGCACCACTGGACTAGACAATCAAATGATAAATGCTGGGTTGTCATGGAAGTATCATCAGGAGCATTATTAGTGAGGTCATTATGAAAGATTTAATAAAAATAATATTTAACAGATAAAGTGGAATTAAGATTTTTTTTCAAATTGCACTGGACAAAGAGAAAATCGTGCAAAATACATATTTAGTTATAATTTGGAATATATGTCCTTTGTTATATTGGTATCCAGCCTCTAGATCTTTAATTGGAATCAACCTGTAATAAACAGTACATATGACAAAAACTTAATAGCATTATGAGATTCATTATTATAAATTTACATTTATACATAGCACAGCGGTTGGGCTCTCGCCTTTCACGCGGCCAACCCGAGTTCGATTCCTTCACCCCTCTCAGAGAGCCCGGCAAGCTACCAAGAGTATTGAGCCCGCGAGGCAGAACCTGGCAAGCTACCCCTGCGTATTGGATATGCCAAAAACAGTAACAATAAGTCTCTCAATGAGAGACATTACTGGTGCCCGCTCAAACAAATCAATGAGCAACGGGATGACAGTGACAGTGACATATATATATATGTATATATATACACACATATATATGTATATATATGTATATATACACATATATATATATACTAATAGCTTTTCTGTCAGAAAAGCAACAAATGAAGGAATGGAAGAAATAAAGCAATAAGGGAAGGGAAGGAAGGAAAGGTGAGAGAGAGGGAGAAAGAGCAGAAGGCAGGAAGCCAGGCAGGAAGGCAGACAGAAAGAAGAAGGAAGGAAGGAAGGAAGGAAGGAAGGAAGGAAGGAAGGAAGGAAGGAAGGAAGGAAGGAAGGAAGGAAGGAAGGAAGGAAGGAAGGAAGACCAAAATTAAATACATTACCAACTTTCCTTGCAGTTCTAAAAACTATACAATTTCTCCCAGAAGATTCTGGGAGATCTTCCTGAAGATACAGTCATGAAATTTTCACTGGATTTCCTTCTACAACCAATTGAACTGCAATTATTCCCTGGATGGATATCAACAATATAATTTTCACTAAGAAAGAAAAACAGATTTTAAAATACAAGAAGACAATATGTAATGAGCAATGATAACCCTTCCCACAATAGAATTCCCTGTGATTTGCATATTCATGTTTTAGAAAAATGTCACTGGATAAAATAGGTTTTCTGAACAAACACATGATTTCTCTCTAAGAGCAAATTGTTTCCATGAGGATTATATGTCTCCAATAAGGCAGGACTATGTAGAAATAGCAACATCAGTTTTTCTGGGCATTTTCCTATAGCAAGGTTTCCAGAATGCCTGGAGGTCTAGTTTGTTATGTATTGAAGTTGAACAAGATAATCTAATGTACTTTGGGCAGAAAGCTTTACTGAAAGGGCAGATGGTGAGAATTCTCAGAAGACATAGACCCAGGCATGCAGGGCACACACTTGCAAGAAACAAAGACTCATTGCCAATGAAACCAGCTGTCCCAGCATCTGTGTGTGCTTCCACACGGTGAATGAGAAAGATGAGAAAGTGACAGTGTTGAACTCTCATATTCCATGATTGTGTAGCAAACAATGCTAGAATAATGACTTTAGGAAGCTTTTTTTTTTTTAAGATCATGGTTTTAAATGTCTGTGACTAGAGTCTGAGAAAAGACTAGGAATTCAGGCATAGTTATGATGTTCTTGAAAAGTCCTTCTGATTCAAATCAATAAAGTGCTTCAATAACATGTGGCATGGTCAAAATCCTAGGATGGACTATTGGGTTTTTTTTGCATATATCAAATATGTATAGATGTAATGTCTGTCTAATCTGATGGTTCATCAGATTTGGGGCAATTCAGTATCTCTATAGTAATCCCCTGGCCAAATCCTTGCTGGTCAGAAACATATCATAATATTGGGAAAATATGAAAGATCTATTTTTTAACCTCCATTGAAATTATGCTTGCCAAAGAGCCAAGTTCTTTCTAAGTAAGCACAATGATCTGAGATAATTGACTGTGCCACTGGAGATCATAAATAATCAGTGAGTAATCAATGAGTAATCATTGACCATTCAGGAATTCCCATCTTTGGCACATCACAATTCCTTGTTTCAATTCGAATATGACCTATAAAATGGAGTTCAGAGATAAGAACTTATGGAACTTAGAATTTCAAGTTGGAACAAAACACCAAGCAATGCTCAAGAAAATAGCAAACATTTGCCTGAAGGAATTGGTCATTATTTTAGGATTAAGTGTAAAAATGGATTTTTATGGTAAAATCTAAAGCACATTAATATAATCTTTAAATTAAGCCTAGCTAATTATTAAATTCAATGAATACTATCAAGACAAGAAAAGACTAAGTATTTTTTAAAAATCTTTTATTTGGACTATGTAAAGAAGACATCAAGGGTAGAGATGAATGAAAAGTAAATCATATCTCACAGGATCTGAAAAAAGTCCATAACACATTTTATACTTTCTTTCTTAAATACTTATTCAGAAAGTTCCTTTGAATGGCTTTGATATTCTAACATCCTAAGTATCCCATTCTTATTGGTTTAAAATCAAGTATTTAAGGTGTTATAAGAAATGTAATGATCAAAATTCCTAAGGTCAGAGAGTGACTTTCTGAAGAGAGGATTTGATTGTGGGCTGAGAGGCTGATTAGGATGATAGTGCAAGATAGAGAAGAGTTGCAGTGTTTTAAAAAATTATTAAAATGATCAGATCCTTGGGCAAAACTTGTAGATTATATTTCATTCAGACTACAGCATAATGTGTTACTGCATTAGTTATTGTGTTTATTTTTCTTTGTGTTCTTTTGAAAGGCATGATTTGACATTGATAAAAATGTTTATTTATTCTTTCAATAAACATGCTTTGAGGCAAAATTTTGCAATCTGAGATAGAGAGAATACAAAGTTATATTGCTGTCCATGTCTTAAGCTTTATTTACTTTTTTATGTTCACTTTATCAAGATGTGTAGTAAGCCAAAATGTCATTGAATCAGAATGATATACTCTTGCATCTTTCAAAATCCCATGACCAAGGGCTATAAAATTTTATGGATAAGTAAATGAAGAATAGACATAAGGATGATTACATAGAAGACAGATAATAAATACCACAAATAAAAATAATTACTTAAGTCACAGGGAAAACACCTTAATTAAAGTGGGATGATTAATATAGACATAGCTTAAAAACCTTATGTTAAAGAACTTGGCCAAGACAACAGCTGCATTCAATATCCTCAAGAGTGTTTTCCAGTAAAAAGCATAACACTGATACTATATTAAAACCACAGTTTTATTGCTCTTAACCCATCTGAAAAGAATTTGGTCTATGAATTATTGTTCCTTTGACAGTGTATTGTCATGAAATTATTCTGTTCAAATAATTATGTGTGAGCATGTACAGATTACATGTTTATTTTATTTATTTGTATACC